>NW_027468598.1:13592191-13742191 GCF_046254945.1 Alosa pseudoharengus | reverse complement strand
CTACGTGATGGTTTTTTAATGGAAAATATATAGGCTACCTGAAAGATAACCTGTCTATGATGCATCCTAAACACCGGGCTGGGACATTTCTGCTCAAGGTCTCAAAAAGCATCTGATGAACCATACTTCAATCCTCTATTTTCAAAGGTGATTCAAGTAAGGAAGAGCATGGCTCAAAGTAAAGTAACTGAAACTACATAAATTCGTCAAAGTGAATAATTTGTTTCAACTCGCCGCAATGTAGATTTATTAACACACCCGTGATGATCTACATCTCCATTTAAACCAGATGTTTTAGAGCCACGTTAAGATGTATTCAGGGCAGGGCTGTACCTACACATATTTGTTGCACGTGTTACAAAAATCATTCTTTGCGATGGATGATTTAGTACCAACGTTACACCGGTCAAATACAGTTTTGCCTATGGCTATTCCGTGAGACTGAGGCGCTTTTTGTTTGTTCGAAGTGCGTGTTTAGGGTGTGAGAGGGGAGTCGTGCTTTGATTCCAGTTTGGTAGTTGTAGTCTATGCGATTAAAAAACACGTGTGTGTGAAGTATCCAAACAATGATAACGCTTTCATTATGGCTGCTTTAGCCACAGACCTTAAGCTACTGTACAGTGGGTTGGGTTCCATTTAGAAGTGTCCACTTCATTCGCCCTATCCGTGATTCACACAGCTACGTGAAATGTATTACTACTGATATGCAAAACTATTAACTTTTCGCCAAGAGGTGGCAGCTTGATACTGTAAGGTGTAAGCAATTGGTTCCAAAGGAGATTTTATTTGGGTCGCCAGCATAGCCTAGTGACAATTTGTGTTGTGTAATAGGCCTAGCATAGGGCCTACCTTATATAGCATATAGTTTGTTAACAGTCACGGTTTTGTCATAACTCCCTCTATGCATTTTTGCATTTAGAATAGCTCTAAAACCGGGGGGTGAACACGTCGCAGGGGGGGCG
Organism: Alosa pseudoharengus; assembly: GCF_046254945.1. Lineage (NCBI taxonomy): Eukaryota > Metazoa > Chordata > Actinopteri > Clupeiformes > Clupeidae > Alosa > Alosa pseudoharengus. The sequence goes on along the minus strand of NW_027468598.1, from coordinate 13,741,229 downwards.
CCAGTGCGTGGATATTTCAATCGCAAAATTAAACAATATTTCTATCGGGCGCCTACCATGGACTAGGCTGGGTGAAAATCAAAAGATTGCGTCAAAAGATTGAGCTTAACCATGGACCTCATAGTTGCAAAATGCAAGGGAACATGAATCAGCATATTATTTGCACAAACAATAACGGACAGTAGCTCTTCAACTTTGCCCGTTAAAATGTGTATGAACAGTCTCGCAACGCATTTCATGAAGGCCCTTTTGGACATGTCAGTTATTTGCACCACTGCAATTTGCACCAACGGCATTTTGTTTTAGACTACTGGTATTTAATTTGTGCATTGACAATAAAGCTGAATATCATTTGAACTAGATGACTAAACTTATGCATATGTAGAAGAAGAAACATTCACAAAAATCCATGACATGACCTCTCTTCTTGATAGCTGTTGAAAACTGCATGGAACTGACAGGGATTGTTTTGTTTAATAATAAATAAATAAATACATTATGCTGCTACCTTCTGCTTTTACCAAATACAATGTAGCCTACAGGTGTACCTTTCATCAGTCCAGTTGCAATGGATGGACTGTGATGAACTGCCCTACTTGTGATTGTTTAGAGATTTTAAAGGTTTTATAACAATGCTACAGATTTTTTGGCCCAGAAACAAATCTATTCACCTTTGCAGCGCCAGTAGGCTACTTTGTGTGCGGAATGTGTGCAAACACACATTCCAAACAAGCATACACAAAAGTTTCAAGAGTGGGGGATGGAGTAGAAGATGGAGACAAATTCATTAATATGATTTATTTTCGCGGAATGGATGTGCAGGACTGAGCAGCGGTCATATTTTGTACCGCTATGCGGTACATCTAGTTGTTAACAAATTAATAGAACAGCTCTGCAATAAAACAAGGTAGTAAAGGAGGTAGCTGTTTGAAGCATGTACTGTAATGTCACTTAATGAGGCCCAGATGATTATACAAAACATTAAGGTTTATATGGCCTCATAAAATAGGTCTACATGTGTTTGTACATGGGTGTGTTGCTGAGATTTAGTAAAGTTGTTCCATCATCATCTGTTTTAGCTTGTATGAAAACCAATTAACTAGGTTAAAACAGAGATGAAGTTAACACTGCAGGTGCAGTTTTGCATATGATTGTGGTTCATAGCTTTCACAGTGTCCTTTACGTAAAAGAAACCTGAATCTAAGCAACCACCAAGCCTATAGCCATCACTTGTCTGTGCTAAGGCAGTATAAAAAGTTGATATTCTGAGGAGAAGTTGATCTTCGTGTAGCATATTGTGTAATATCATAATTCTTCTATATTGTAAGAACTTTTCATATTGCAAAATTGACAACATATTTGTGTTTTTGCATAACTTTTTGCACTTTTGTCCATATGAAAAAAGTGCCCATTGTGGCTATTGGGAATGTGGCAGAGGCTGTGGAAAAGTGTGTAGGGTGAAATCGAAAGGCCGAGCCGTACTCACAACGCTGAGAAGAATGAACACCCCGTCCACCACCACAGACAGGAAAGACGCCATGATGCCAAAGCTCAGGAACACGATGGAGGCAACCAGCTGAGGGAGAGAGAAAGAGAGAAAGAGAGAGAGGGAGAGAGAGAGAGGGAGAGAAAACAGTCAGTCTAAATCACTGAGCAACATGACTGATTGTCTCTCTGTTTGTCTTTGTCTGTGGGTTAGTGGTGTTTCTTTTTCATTTTCTTTTTCATTGTATTCAAAAGGGGGTGAGAAATGTGTGAACCCAATGAAAACGTGTGAACACATTTGCAAGAGATGAGTGTTCATGGAGGTGTTCATGAAGACCAAGTGGATTCCCAGTTTCTTTAAGCAGGTCAGAGCAATCGAGAAAAACTGTAACTGTGGCTCACTGCAGGACTGAGGAAACATCCCTGTGCTGTGTAAAGCAGAGACAGAAAGAGGAAATTCCATGGTAGCCCATCACTAACTCACTCAGTCACTCACTTCACATGGTGATCTTGAATATAATATATATATGGAATATAATACTCAAAGGTAGGTCCTGCTCTGGCACTCAGACAACGTGGGGCCAGGAACTGAGGTGTGAGAAACACTAACGTTTGTAGAATCGGTATGGAGGTAGGCCTCTCAGAACCATCCCAGAGAAGAAGGAGTTTTCATTAAAGAAAAACAAAAGGTGGCCAGACCTGATGACATTAGAAGCCTAACTCATTAACATTTAGAGGGTAGGAGGGACTTTTGATTGAAGATTGGTACCCGGAGTAAATCCCACGTGCTTTCGTGATGGCTTTTTATTGGAATAAAGATTGAAGGTGCATTAACTGAAGAATCATCCTTTTTCCTATGAATACCTCATGTTATACTGTGAATACACACACACACACACAATCACTGCACGATCCTGGCCAGCAATATTGCCACACAGGCTTTCCACACACAAATAAACTAATCATGGGCGGTGATGGGAATCCAAAACGCATGAATGGATGATGATACAGCTGAAAATGACTCTGTTCAGCCAGTAACCATATGCTACATTTCAACACTGATTGGATACAATCTCACTGGACTCCCTTGCAATTTAACAGTTTCCAGTTCAGTTTACATGGACTCATGGTGGGACACTAAGTAAACAGATGATTCGCAGAGCTGATTTTAAAGTTTGGATCACATCTTAATGCACTGATTAGACTATTACTATTCACTACTGTGTGTGTGTGTGTGTGTGTGTGTGTGTGTGTGTGAGTGAGTGAGTGAGAGATAGAGAGAAAGTGTGTGTGTGTGTATGTGTGCACATTTGTACTGTGTGTGTGTGTGTGTGTGTGTGTGTGTGTGTGTGTGTGTGTGTGTGTCTGTGTGGTGAGTGAGAGAGAGAGAGAGAAAGAGAGAATGAGTGGTGAGTGTGTGTGTTAACCTGTGTGCATGCAAGTGAGCATGAACGTGTTGGCAAAACAAATCTTCCCCTGAAGACCCTGATGTTACTACAATCTCCACACACTGCTTCACTCACAGGGAAAGGGCGAGAGACAAGAAACACAGAGACAACGTCCAAATCCGTTCTTTGTGGTCATCTGAGGTCCTGTTAAATTTGTCTGGCTTTAACACCGGTTATAATTGTGGAGATTTACTGTGTACCTGCCAAGACCAGCTGACAAACAGAGAGACAGACAGACAGACAGACAGACAGAGAGACAGACAGACAGAGAGAGAGAGAGAGAGACCATGTTGTGATAGAAAGGGAGAAGAGGGAAAGATGCAGAAAAGAGAACAGAGCAGATTTACTGCAGAAAGTGCTGTGTTTACTCCAACACACTCTTTTTGAGTGTCTCTGCGGGTGTGAATGTGTTGATGTAAATTTGCAAAGTGTAATGTAATGTATTTTTGCACATGTGCAATGGTCTCTGTTATAGGCTCTGCTTTCTCTAAATGTGCCTTACAGCTATACTTGCAAATAGCAACACAGAACATACATAGTATCTCTTATGGATAATGAATGATTGCTGATTGAAGAATTTTACAAAGAAGTTTCACAGAGGTATCAGAGATTCAGACTTATGCCAGGAATCTTTACCACCTGTGAATAGATGTTTCCTTTTGTTTAGCACAGGGTAATCAATAGAGTTTGGGGTCTTTGAATGACAACTGTGTGACATCTGTCTCTGCGGGTGTGAATGTGTTGATGTAAATTTGCAAAGTGTAATGTAATGTCTTTTTGCACTTGTGCAATGGTCTCTGTTATACAGTAGGCTCTGCTTTCTAGCAAGATTAGAACTAGGGCTAGGATTAGGGTCAAGGTCCCGTTCAAGGTTGAGCGCTAACAGTTGACAGGTGGTTCAGGGTTAGCCGTCACTGAGCATATCAAATATGTTCTCAAAAGACTCATGAAATAAAAGTGTTGGGGGGGGGGGGGGGGGGCTCAGCTGCAGCCCTGTGGGGCGGGACAGTAGCAGGAGAGAGGTGAGAGGGGCGAGAATGCGGAAGAGACATAAAAGAGAAAATTACGAGGAGGGAAACTATGAGATACAAATTATACCTGTCCAACGTGCGCACACACACACACAGACACACACCAGAGGGATGGAGCGGAGAGGGAGGATAGAGGGGGAGAGGTCAGCCAGGAAAGGCCACGACAAGCCTGATTTATGATCCAGGGGTTAGGTGAAATCAGTCGGATTCATCCATCCAGTTGGCGAGTCCGCATGAGAACCCAGCCGTTTTTTCAGTTGGATGAGAATGCACCTGCGTGTCTTATCCGTATGAAAATACACACACACACACACACACGGTGTGATTCACATAAGTGTTGGCAACCATCTGGGTTTGAACAGTTGGCTTTGGACCGAGGCCCACCACTCCACATATGTACAAGCAGTAGCACTCCAGTCTTATAGAAGCATGTCCAAGTCCCCTCCGAGAATATGTACAAAAATAGGCTGTAATTTATGAAGCGCGCACACACACGTGTGCATACATACACACAGATGCAGACATAGACAACAGACAGAGACACACATAGACACACATGTTAGAGAGATATAGACACACACACACACATCAGTACCAAACAAATATAGATATAAATAAATAATATTGGGTTTTATGAGCTAGCGCTAATACAACACAGGCTGTGACAACAAAATCATGCCTGCATTCTGTTCCCAGAGCATATGCTATCTCTGTCTGTGATCTGCAGTGTTTCTCAAACTATGAGCCTCCTCGATTGCTGGTCCACAGAGCCACAAATTTAAATTGTGTCCGGCTTCTGTCTGTTCATTTGGCACACAATTGAATGGTATTATTGAACCGCAGACCGAAAGAAAAAGATACTAAAAGTTTCCCCGATCAGGAAATACTTCTTAATTTGGTGTCATCAAATATAGAGGCATACAATTAGGTGGTGGTATGAGTGCCCATTCAATGTGTGTGTTCGTCTGCTCAAGTGAAATTTAAAAAACACAACCACTTTGGAGATTACGGTATTACAAGATTATGATAGTATCTCATAATTATGAAAAAAATAATATTATGTTATCTCATAATTACGAGATAACTATCTTATAATTACAAGATAATTATCTCATGAGATAATTATCTTGTAATTATAAGATAGTTATCTCGTAATTATGAGATATCGTAATATTTTTTTTTTACTCATGTGAATGCAATGAGTTTCCGTAGGAGATGACGTCGGTAGGCCCTAGAAGCAACAATATTTAAAACAGCGAATGAAGTGGATACCTGTAACTGTCCATGGAAACAGCATAGCGATAGGATAGCCTAATCCACTGCTTGAAAAATTGGAAATCGCAACTTATTGTAGTAGGCTTAACAGAGGTAAATATCGTAGCAAATAGCCTATGGCGATGTCAGCTTTAAAAAACCTTTATTTCACTCGTCTCGCTGGATTGAAAGCAGAATGTGGGCTGTTGCGCAAATAAATGAATGAGGGAGATGATCTGCATCAAAAGCTATACTTTTTTTCCATTATTAACGTGAAATATGTCTCCATGCAGGGTAGTGTCAAGCATGGGCATCGCCAGGCCATTTTATCAGGGCTTCAGCGCTGATTGTTTTAAGTGTAGCCCTGAATATAATTTTAGAAGTATACTGACAAAGCTTATTGTTTTTCGTTACGCAGCTAACACTGATCTCTCTCTAAACCCTCTCTATAAAACGTCAATAATGTTAAGGTATTTCTGTCCCTCCCAAACTGTTAAAATTGTCTGTTTAACAAAAGTTTCCCGGAGTAAGAACCCCACACTCCTCAGAAAATACATTCAACATCCCTGTCTGGGTGTGTAAAATATATCGGCATAAAACAGCTCTCTTATGTTATGACCCCTCAATGTTGACCTGAAGTTTGTGCCAGTGTCAGTATGTATCACTAACTCTCTCTCTCTCACCACACACAGGCACGCACACACATAGAGAGAGCTTTCTACAATTGCAGACAGATTCCCCCTAAATCCCAGCCCCTCACCCACAAGCCGAAGCAACAGCTGAGACTTTCTAAGAACTCTGGCATAGACCCTGGCACTGATACATATGACACATGATACATATGCGCCTCTCATTTAAAAACAGGGTCTGCAGTAGGCCCAGGGCAATGACACAGGGCAGACCTGAGCTGCCAGCATGTGGTTACAAACAAAAGAAAAAATACTTACTGTAAGGGCATGACTAAAGGGGAGCTCTGATTAATATAAACACTGGACAGAAAGGTGAATGTACTACTAGTGTGTGTGTGAGTGCGTGTCTCTCTGTGTTTATGTGTGCTACTTAGCTATGTAGAGCTGAGTCTGATTCTCATTTAATCTCAATCCACTGTGCTCTGGTTTGGAGATTTCATGTCTTAACCCATAACAGGCTACATGTCGGTGTTGAAGTGTTTAGATTCCCAGCGCTAGCCTAGTAGGCATTTTAACAGCAACTATGGCTATGCGCTTGAGTTTAATTAGCGATAACGTACGGAGATGCTTTCGTAGCCTCTTTGACAGCTCAGTGACATCAGGTATGTAACCTACATATTTATGTTTTTGCCAGCTAACTTTTAACATGATCTTCATATTCGTTGTGATGCTATATGGGCCTCATGCACATGAAAGATTAATATCATGCCATTATGTTGTTTAACACATCGTGAAATAAAGTTCACCTTACAACTTTGCTGATAACATTTCAAATAAATGTCAGTTAGCGCATTAGCAAGGATATTGTGTAATGTATAGGCTAGCCTACTGTTGATGTTGTTTCAGTAGCCTTTTGCTTGTGTGTAGTTAGGCCCACTGCTAGATTTTGGCAGGAGGTGATCTAAATTTCAACAGCCACATCAAAGCGATAACTAAATCAGCTTTTTACCACCTCAAAAATATTGCCAAACTAAGAGGGCTGATGTCAAAACATGACTTAGAAAAACTCATTCATGCATTTATCTCCAGCAGGGTTGATTACTGCAATGGACTGTTCACAGGCCTTCCTAAAAAGACTATTAAACAGCTTCAGGTGATACAAAATGCAGCAGCTAGGATTCTAACAAAAACTAAAAGAACGGACCACATTACTCCAATTCTTAAGCCCTTGCACTGGCTTCCAGTAAGTCACAGAATTGACTTTAAAGCACTATTGCTTGTTTATAAATCAGTAAATGGAGCAGGACCTAAATACTTGTCAGACATGCTTCAGCAGTACACACCTTCTCGTCCTCTCAGGTCCCAGGTGAAAAACCTGCTAGTAAAACCCACAGTTAGAACTAAACATGGTGAAGCAGCTTTTAGCTGCTATGCGGCTCAGCTGTGGAACCAACTTTCGGATGACATCAAAAAGGCCCCAACTGTAGCCAGTTTTAAATCTAGACTTAAGACCAAACTGTTCTCAGATGCTTTCTGCTAACTGTGCCGAGTTACAAATTCTGAATCTGCCTTGATAATTATTCTACCTTGTCTTTTATTACTTTCTTTTACTTTTGCCTTTGTTTTTGCTTACTAATTATTCTTTATTTTTAAATGATTTTACCTTGTGTTTTCTTTTTATTATGATCTTTACCTTTTAACTATTCTTTGACTATATTGCCCTTCTATGCTTTTATTTGTTATTATTGTTTGGTTTTGTTTATGTAAAGCACATTGAATGACCTCTGTGTATGAAATGCGCTATATAAATAAACTTGACTTGACTTGACTTGAGGAGCTCGCGATATCGCTTTAAAGTAAGCTACTTGGGCTCACGCAAGCTGTCAAACACTGTCCACTCGCCTATGTGGTGCACCACTCTGGTTTATACATCCACTGTTTATCATATGTTAGCTAACTGTATCTGGATGTGTTGCTATCAGAGCAAGACGTTAGAGATGGCGCATGACATGCAGTGATGCCTCGTATAAAAAAAAAAAAAATAAAAAAACGCTATTTAAGCACCGAAATCCACGTTGTTATTCGATGCCGTTACTACCGTTTGTGTCGGCACCGGTGCCATATTAGAACCATGTTTCAGTGCCCAACCCTAGAGGTGAAGCACACACTAATCCCGGTGCCAGCAACAGCGGCGCTCGGGGAGCAGTGAGGGGTTAGGTCAGGGGTGGGCAAACTGCGGCCGGATCCGGCCCGCCAAGCACTTTTATCCGGCCCACCGAGCATTTCATTTGGTTATCAGGCTGCTCGCTATTTTATTCCTGCAATAGAGACGACGTTGGTTAGCTTTACTGCAAACTGCTTTTCACTCTCCTTAGAGAACGTTTACAATGTCAATGTCAAAACATCATGTTAAATAGAGATAGCATCATGTTAAACTAAGTTAACTCTTAGTTATCTCGGTTGCAGCAGATCTAACGTGAACATTATGCGATCCATTTAATTGGGAACGCGTCTGCACTCACGAGAGGGAGAGAGAGCAGGTTCCAGCTGGCTTGTCAATGTTAATAATTGATATCTCCATCTTATAAGAAACTTTTAAAAGGAAATCATGAAGGCAACAGTAGTTCCCACTACTGACCATTTAAAAACTGTGAGGCCCAGCCGTAGGTACAGCACTAGCCATAGCGGAGCAGGCAGAAGATCATTGAGAAATAAACGTGAATTAAAGCTAATGTCTTAAAGCGAGAGTGCACAATTTATACATTTGTTAAACAGCATAAAATTAGCAATATGTTTAAGCAATTAATATTTTAAAAGAAATACTTTTCATACTAAATTATAGGCTATAAAAAATGGATTTTTTTATGTGTGTGTGTGGGAGGGGGGGGGGGGGGGGGGTTGTTGTGCGGCCCGCCGCCCAATTTTCAAAAACCAATTTGGCCCTTGAGCCAAAAAGTTTGCCCACCCCTGGGTTAGGTGCCTTGCTCAAGGGCACTTTAGCCGTGCCTACTGGTCTGGGTTCGAACCGGCAACCCTCCGGTTACAAGTCCGAAGCGCTAACCAGTAGGTCACAGCTGCCCCAGGTTGTGCATTCTCTTCTTTGACTCACCCCACTGTTTTTCTATGGACTTTAGGGGACTGGGATGGCAATGGCAGAAGCTTAATTTTGTGTTCAGTAAACCATTGTTGTTTTGATCTAGACATTTGTTTTGGCTCATTGATCCAATCATGACCCACTTTTAGTATCTTGGCAGAGATTGAAAGAATTCTATTGAAAATGTTCAGGTTTTTCTTGGGGTTCATGATGCCATGCACCTTAATAAGGTTTCCATGGGCTTTGGGAATAAAAAACAGCCCCGCAATATCACAGCCCCTCCACCATAATTAGGCATGGGGTTCTTTTCAGTATAGTCATTCTTCTATGTACGCCATACTTTCCTTCTATTCAAATGTAGTGTATTTTCTTGTCTTTCCCATGTCAAAAAATGACTAGGGGGGATTTAGCCACTGTCTCATTTTATTTTCAGACCTTAGTGAAAAAGAAAATCACGAATTACTTCTGAATGTTTACAGACACTCTAATTAACTTAAATAAGTTGAATATATATATATATATATATATATATACCTATATATATATATATATATATATAGGTAAATGCTTCTGTTATGATTTGTGTATATGATTTTCTAGGGGTGCCAATAATTGTGGGCGGTGTGTTTTTGTTAAAATATTTATTTATTTATTAGATTTTCCATATTCTCAGAATAAATTTGCTTTCCTTCAAGGTTGGATTTTTCCTCATTGTTTCCATTGTGACATTACAAGAAATCTCCAAAATATTATTTATTTATTTAAAACCTGTTTTTAGTCAACTTTAGCAGAGGTGCCAATAATGCTGGAGGGTACTGTAGAACAGTGCTTCTTAACTGGTGGGTCCAAAAGTGGGTTGCGGAACCGTTCTGTTAAAAAAAAAAAAAAAAAGAATCGCCCATTTAAAATGCTACCCTATCAGATCTAATGTCAGACCTTTAATTTTGATACACTTTATTTGTATGCCAGTCGTTGCCATGGACACAGACAATGTTTATGTGACAGGTCATGTTAGACATCATTTTAGTATGGCAAAATATGGCAAAACGACCCTGAATACCTGAAGAATGCATTCAGTTGTGTTGAGGACAAAAAGGAACAGAAACCACAACATGTGGGATGCAGTGAATTACTGGCACATGAGAGCATGAAACCATCAAAACTAAAACGCCACATGGAAACAAAGCACCCTACTATCAAAGACAAACCTGTCAAGTACTTTGAAAGGCAACACGGGAGTTGAGGACTTTGCAAATGTGCTTAACATCAGCATGTTCCAAACAAGTAGGCTACAGACACACTGTAAAACCGAACAGTACAAGTAAAACAATGTTTTTGATTTGTAAACACTCAAAAATGAAAAAAAGTTAATAGTACTCTAATCGTCTGTGTTACTTGAACAAATTTGAACTTTTAAGTTGACAGCACTCATCCGCTTTAAGTCATTTGAAAAAATAGAAAGCGTGGGAAACTTCCCCACGCAAATTGTAGCAAATTTGTAGGCGGATCTTCTGCCATACGTGGACCTTGTGTACAGCACCAACTAGCCAACGCCGAGTGACAAGCGACGCCGGCAACGGTCGACCACCAGATGACAAGAGACGAGAACAAGAGCGGTGAAAATAGACACGAGAGAGGAGACGACGAGAAGAGAGAAAACCCGCAATTAAACGTAAGTGGAAAAGTGAGGTGCTGACCCTAAATCACGTCCTTTATCATATTGTTTAAAAACCCGAATGTTTGAAAATATTGTCTTAGGCTACGTGACGTAACTTTATACAGTTAGAACTAGCTAGCACTAGCAGCTAAGAATTTGGCTGCTGTATGCCAGCACTTGCTGCATCAGCCAGCGATCTAACTCAATTTGCCAATGTGAGTACTAAAAATATGAACTTAATATGAATATGAAATTAAACCCCGTTAGCACTATTTAACACAATAGCTTGGAAGTGCAAGCTTTGTGGTGCACTGCTTGATAACAGGGCACAGGTCCTGCAACATTATAGTTTACAGCATGTTAGCAATGTTTCCTCCATTAACGTTAGTCCACTGTCATGTTACTGACTGTCTGCACATTTAAAGGAAAATTCCGGTTTTTAGCACTTTAAGGCCCTTTTCTGGTTTGTTTTGGATGAACCAGAGTGGTGGACACGACATTTTGACGATTGGTCCTGTCTCGACTTTTCTGACTCGTTTTGAATCGCCTTTTCACTTCTCAGGGTGGCTGGCAATGGGCATACTGTAGTAGGCTATACTCAAACATGTCCTAAAACAACCCTTAACGTTCGTTTTCAAAACTGTGCAACTCACCGAGTGGTTAGTGGAGTTCGTTGACTATTAAAAGCAAATATATCGGCGCAATGTATGATTCGTATTTGAACCTGCAGCATAGACAGTGGCGCAGCATGCAATGAGTCTTCCAACAGAAATCAATGGGATTTTACAAAATGCCAAATAAAAGACGACAGAAACTGTATTTCGCTACGCTACTTGTTTTGGAACATCAACGAACACCACTAACCACTCGGTGAGTTGCACAGTTTTGAAAACGAACGTTAAGGGTTGTTTTAGGACATGTTTGAGTAGCCTACTACAGTATGCCCATTGCCAGCCACCCTGAGAAGTGAAAAGGCGATTCAAAACGAGTCAGAAAAGTCGAGACAGGACCAATCGTCAAAATTTCGGGGTCCACCACTCTAGTTCATCCAAAACAAACCAGAAAAGGGCCTTAAAGTCAGGGTTGCCAACTTTGGGTGATTGGCTGGAGTGAGATTTTGTGAAGTCATAGTGCGTGTGCGTTAAATTTTTTCCTAAACCTAATTTTAAAAATGTCTGTCCCCTGACTTTTTTGCTATGTACAGTATAATCCCTGATTTAAGTTTCTTCAAAATGTACAATTAAATTATTGATTGCACTTGAAAACAAGACCATTGTTTTAACCCTGGGGCATGGAAGGATTATGAGCCACTGGGCCCCTGGGCAAAGACATGAAAAGGGCCCCCCTGCCCACCTGAAAAAGGTAGTAGCTCAGTAGAAAAAAATGAAAAATAACCCCTTAAATGATTACTTCTGGCGAGTTTTGTGGAAAGAAATGGACAGATTGAGACTTATGAATGTGTGTATGAGTGTACGAATGTATCAGGGATGGAAATAGCCTAAAATATTTTTTTCCACCTACCATTGTGGCTGGTGGATTCCAAAGTCTACCAGCCACTAGAGATACAGTATGAACATTTAATGAAAAATCATGACCAAAATGATTACGGTTATTGGTATTGCAATATGATTAAAATGTGCTCACTTTTCTTCTAAACCTACCATCAATGTTGGACAGAACTCATAATTGGCCTGCCCTTCATGCCCAGTAGCAACAAATCTAAAGGTCAACAGAACAGCTATAGTGTCATAAAAGTGGTGTGGCTCCTTTAAGACCCAATCCACTGGTGTGAGTTCTGGAGCCATCCAACTTCTAACTCTATACTATCCTACATCATCTGATTTTAATATTATGTCTAGGCTACAGTATATTTAACATTTAACATTTATTTTCTATTTGGCCTGTTATGAAATTATGCATTGACCAATATAAGCACACTTTTTTAAGACACCTAAATACATGCATGCTTAGCATTTTGTGAAAACAAATCATTATGGCTACATCGACAAACTCTTAGCCATGAGCTATATATCCTCTGATTTTAATATTTACACATATGTATAGCACAGCTCAGTTTTAAGACACTTAAAGCCCAAAATTGGAGACCATATAGAAATTTGCTACCATTTCAAAACCGGATTACTCTGGAACGGCTTATTGTACAGGGGATTGCATTACACCTTTGTGTTCGGTAAGGTCTGCTGTTTATTCTGGTTTACGGTTTGTCATGTGTGGAACGAAAAGTTTGTGAGATATCCCTCCTATAGGAATTGAAATGAGCGCAGAGCTATAGTAGCCTAATGATTATTTCTTGAAAGTTAATTTATTTTTCTCGCGAACTGCAAATAGCGGCTATAGCACCTTATAAAAGATGAGAAAAAGTTATTTAATGTGATGTCTGTGAGGCTACTTCGCGAGTAGTTCCTAGAGAAGAATGGGCGGCCACACTTTATGTCGGTCTGCCTCATGTCTAAATAGCAGCGTGTTCCGTGAAGGTGTCGCGGACCGGATTAAACAGTCAGCGAATCAACAACCAGAGAAAACTGCGCTGAGAACGTTGTAGGCGGATATTAGACCTACCTGCTGTTGGTCTAGACATATGTATGCCTTAAACTCGTATCCTGTCATTTAGAAACAATGCTGTGGGCTAATCTAGTCGGATTGCAAAAAAAAAAAAAGAATGGATTTGGCGTGACATTTCTTGAGTGTGCGTGAGAGCGTGAGATTGGTGCTGAAAGCGTGAGTGTCACGCCAGATGCGTGAGAGTTGGCAACCCTGTAAAGTGCTAAAAACCGGAATTGTCCTTTAAGTCAGTAGCCTAAATTCATTTGACACGGTCACACACAGTTCATGCTCAGTCAGAATGTGTATTATTCGCATGTCAGCTGTGTAGGTGAAAACAACCATTTAATGTGCAAACTGTTCTCGGCCATTTAAGGATGCATTTAAAGTGGCATTTAAAGCGACATCATGAGATGGTGGATTGTCCTAATAGAGATTGTCAGTATGTTCAAATGTGTATTCGTCCTTCAATTCACAGATTCAGAAGTTGATGCAAACAACATTGGCATTGAGAAGGAAGGAGATCATATCAGACGTCCTTCCCCGCAGACATAGCCTATTGGTTCGGTGGTGGCCTGCAATCATGTTGGAATCCTAGGTAAGCATTTCTTTTGTACAAATACTTGGAATAGATTCATTTCATGTGTGGTTCTGACCAAATGTGTTTTAAATCTTTACACTTACCCCCCTATTTTGAGTTTTTGCTCGAAATTGCACACCGCCTACTAACAATGGCCCTGTTTCCACATACTTTGACTTATATTCAAGTGCTTGACCCCCTTTGAAAGCAGAGGTCTTGTAGATTACAACTCCTCCATGGACTTAAGATAAAAAGAATGCTTTGGTTTTAGAAGCTGTACTATCAAAGAAAAGTAATCCTATTGAATTGCATTTTGTAGTTATTAACTGGCTTGACTCCATGTTTTCTCATGCAGGGATCCTCAGATGTAAATATCCGACGTGCTGTAGCGCTCCGTGGCCTTCCTTTCTACCTCCATGAGGATGATGCCACTTTTCTAAAGACATGGGATGTAAGTAAGTATGTTTTCTATTGACATGACAGTTAAAGCGTAACTGTGGCATTAAGCGACCCATGGCCTGTTGTTTCGAGGTCAACGCATGCTATTAGAATGAAAAACAATGAGAAAATTGAGTACAACATAAAGCAAATACTGGTCCAGCAGCTTAAATGGGTGGTTCAGGATTTTGGACATAGGACCTAATTTCCAAGTTAGCAAGTGTGATATTTCTCAGTGGAGACTGTTTTTAACACGTTTCATCCAGTCCTCATCTATTCAGGCGTTATATTTATTTGCCTCGGTGTACTATGGAGTGGGTAAGACTGTTTTTAGTGGCAGGCTTCAAGGATTAAAGTTCTCCGTCATAGGACGGATTTCAGTCAATTTGATTTTAAAAATGTCATATTTGAGATCGATGCAGATCCGATGAGAAAAAAAATAGGGGGGAGGGGGGGGGCATTTAGACTATCACCTTTGCTTTTCCAAAGAACACGTATGGAGGACTATAACGGTCTAAAAGTTGGATTATAGTGACACATTAGAGACAGCTGATGAGGTTGGCCAATCCGTTTAACTTTTTTGGATATGATATTGTGAGCTCTATGTGCGAATTCGGAGAGGAAGCGTAGGCTGTGTTCTTTCCGTGCATCAATGTAGACAATTTCTTACTATTGCGAACTCTTGTCAGGGGAGGTCATTCATTTTGGGTGTCACCTATGACTTGAACAGATAGCCTTCTATGCCACCCGATGTAGGCTACTATTATTGTTACAGTTTTTAATCAATGCAACTAACATTATGTGTAAAGCGACGCAATATAAACCATAGCCTATGCAATTTATTATCCCGTCTGTTATGACATGTACAACAATGTTTTTCACAATTTGCGACGGAAGGTTTTGACTGAGCGTGTTAGCATAAAAAAAATAATAATATCACTGTCATCATCGCGAACTGTTGAGTAAGGGGGTCAGTCTGTTTGTGACGCACAGACAGCCTTGTAGCTTATTTTGCTTAGGCCTCACTTTTAACGACAGTAGGTTGTGAGTGTATGTTGACAAAAAATAACCATACAATTAAAATAGTCAACTTAAAACTTTGCTATAAAATATTATTAATTTATAGCACAAAACCATAACCAGTAGGCCTACCAGAACCTCGCATATTAGCGTCATGATTTGTGTGCGTCTATTTGGCAAGGCCACTAGCTGTCATGGATGCGTTGTTGCTAAAGGAAGACAGGTGTCAAAAGTTAAAAAATAAATGGAGATGGGCAGTTGTTGGAAACAGGGGAGAACTAACAAGCCATGGTGTAAAGAAGTTAAAGTGCCAGGGGTTTGCTTTTGCGCGGTTCGCTGCAAGAAAATTGTTTATGGATGCAATAGGAAAACGTTTTAGCACGCCACCAATCAGAAGACCGCCATAAGGTTAACGTTCGTGCACTTCAGGACATCTTCCCTACCTGGTGCAACTAGCCACCACGACAGAGGTAGGCTACGTTTATCTATGGCTGACCGTTTTTAGAAAGTAGGCTACGCATGTTCTTTCATAGCGCAACACGACCTGTCCCTCACCATATCGCAACCTCTTGTCAACCTTACACAATCTGTTGCTGAAGACAAAAGCACCGTCTCCAGATTGTCGTTATCAAATGCGCAGACCTCCTGCATGAGCACACACAGTATTGCTGCTCATTGGAAAACTGAGTTGTCTGTAAAACTCAAAATTACCATGTTTTCATTAAATGCGGATGAGGCAACAAATGGAAATATGAACAATATCTAGAATGTTCTGATCCGTTACTTTGATGAGGAAATGGGAAGTCTTGCAAACTTGATTTTATAGATTTTACTTGGTGTTGAATTGCATATTAACAAGAACAAAATCTCCCCTTTAAACACTTTTGGCCTGAAGTAATTAAATAAGAGTGTAAGTTAAAGCCTTTCTACAATATTGCTGCAGTAGAAAAGAACAGCAATGGCTAATCAGCAATGGTCAGGGATGGTACTAAAATATATTTTTGTTCATCAGGAAAACTCAATTTCAATCAAGAACACTCTCAATTCGCCTTATTCACATGGCGGCCATTGGCGGCTAAAACGAGGCTACAGGGTACACAAACCATAGGATTGTTATGTTCTATGCATTCACCTGTAGGTGGCATTAATTATATAGTAAGTGTACCCTGTAGCCTCGTTTTGGTTTAAACAATGGCCGCCGTGTGAATAAGGCTAATACTCCCTTTACTTTGCTGTTTGCATCTTTTTGTACATTTAAAACCAATAGGTCGCGACCACAAAAGGGGTGCTATCTCTATAGGTAGATATGAACAACGTATGACTTATGGCCTGAAAAAAGTTCAGTCAAACGATTTTTTTTCACTTTAATCCCTGAGGCTTACACATACTGTTGACTCGCGCCAGCCTAGCACCTGCGAACTCTGCAACTAGAAGGACTGGATGAAACGTGTTGAAAACGGTCTCCAACTTGTGTTTTTATCTTGGATCTTGGCACAAGGGATTATAACACCTAATCCTGTGTATTAATGTAATATCACACTTGGTAACTTGGAAATGAGGTCCTATGTCCAAAATCCTGAACCACCCCTTTAAACTAACCTAACAAGGCATTTGAACTGAACTGAAACTAAAGCCAAATTCCCTGGTAGGTTATCAATAGCTGCTGGGCCACGTCTACTCAGTCTATGTTGCACCAATTTTTTTAATTCTTTTAATTTTATTCTTACGAACAGCCGTGACCTCGAACAACAGGGCTATGTGTCGAATAACGCTGGAGTTACATTTCAAGCTTTTGTTTTTTCTGTTTGTTTTCCAAGAAACTCCAGGGAAGTTACTATTATTAGTATTATTTCAAGTAATTATTTCAATAATGCAACTGCCCTGGAAAAGTTTGAAGATAAAATGTTAAACTTAATATGACATGGTATCACTTGACATGTAATGCCAATTAGATATTCAATTAACACACAATTGTTCTTTGTTCATTTCTTCAGGTCTCTCAATCGGAGTTCCCAGATATTGAGGACCTTACTGTTGAACTCATTCTGATCAGCACGAACAGTGCAAATACATCCCTCTGCCCAAAGAAGACTCCTGTTGTTTTGGATTGAAATGATTGTTGAATTTCCTAGCATTGGTCAGGCATTTGTCATAAAGTATCTATCTATCTATCGATCTATCTATCTAGTCTTTATGCCCTTGATCTAAACTGTATTTGAATTTAGCCTCCACTACAGCCCTGTTCTGAACTCCAACCTGTATTTGTTTCCATGGTTTACATGAAAATAAAAGATTAAGAATTTCACTGGCCTTTGTCAACCTTTTTAATAATTTTCTTTCAAGTCCTTAGTTGAAACTAATCAAAATGGACAAGTCTTTCTGGAAATTAAAACTTTTAAGTTTTAAATTTAATTTAAAGAATTGGTTGAAGCAAAATGAAATATTTCAGGCTGACATCAATAAATCCAATTAAGCTATCTAAGCTTAATTTTATTAATTACCGTGAACTCATGTAGTTGATGTTTCTTTAACTTAAAAAAACCTTGTTGAACACACTCAAAATTTGCTAGTGAAGACTAATTAAAAAAGGTAAGTTTCTTTGACTTAGCAAAACTGAGTTACTATTACTTAAATTTTTTTGTGTAATCGGTTTCACCAATTTTTTTGAGTTCAATTAACTTGTCGGGTTTTACAGTGCACTTGCGCGTCTTACCACATAGGCTACCTCACTTTATCAGTTGGCTTGAACGCTAAAATATGGGTTGCGACCAGTGTTGGGAATGTTACTTTAAAAAAGTAATTAGTTATAGTTACTCACTACTTGTTCCAAAAAGTAACTGAGTTAGTAACTGAATTACTCGTTACCAGGGAAAGTAACTATTTGCGTTACTGTTAAAAAAAAGTTGCTATATGTCAATGAATTTGGATTTTTTTGAGCAGTTTTGAAAAGCCAGTTGAAATTACTAGAACAGACAGGTGTTTGTAGGCTACATAACTTTCGATATTTATTAGATAGATAGATACTTTATTGATCCCCAAGGGGAAATTCAAGATATTGCACATCGACAGACCTACGGTTGACTTCAGCCTGTGTCATAGGTTTTTGTTGTGAGGCAGAAAGATCTAGCTTTTGCTGCTTGGAGGACTTTGCTCCGAGTCCTTCTTTGCTAGTGGATGGCGAGCTATCATCTGTGGTGGAGGTAGGCTATCGGTGTTTTTGGCCACTAGCTTGGATGCGTGTGTGAGATGCCTCATTAAATAAGAGTTGCTCACAACGGATGTCGACAAAGTCTTCGCTCCTGGACATAATGTAGCCTACACATTACATGAACGTTCTTGCCTTTGACCACAATGAATTTGAAGTAGTGCTTATATCTCCACCTTGAAAATGCCAACTTTTCATCGGATTGCTCCTGACCTCTGCTGTTTCATCGAATCTCTACTTAAGCTGGCAAGTGTGTAAAAACACTGGCTCTGATTGGCTATCATGAAACATGACTCTGCCTTAGCCAATCATAATCGCTTACGTCGTTATTAACCCACCTCCTCACTAGCTGTGAGCCAGGGGTGCGTTCGGATCACACAGTTTATTTAATCAATGCAAAGTAAGTAACGCACCGCATTTAACGTCCAGTAACGTTAACGGCATTGTAACGTTGTAAAAAGTAATTAATTAGATTACTCCGTTATTGACAAATTAACGCCGTTATACTTAAACGCCGTTACTCCCAACACTGGTTGCGACTTATTGATCATGGGAAATTGAGGGTCCCAAGGCCAGAACAGTTAAGAAACACTGCTGTAGAACATCCTGAAACGGGTCATGCACACCATATGGGGACCTAAACGAGCCTTGTTTGCGGAAGAATTCTATGCTATACTATACTAAACTGGGTAACAAAGTATATTTGCAGAGAGTTGGCTAATTAATCATGCCCCTTAACGGCCCTCATTAATCCTTCCTGGGGATTTTTGGTGGGACTGAGAGCTGTATGCCAAATTACATACTTGGGAAGACCTCTGTGTTCCCAACCTATCCTTTCTGTCCTCCACCTCTCTACGGGCACATCTGCTTCCAGTTGTTTACGATTGTTTACACATGTTGTCTGTAGTTTGGGCTTCTTCTCCAAAAAACAGTCAATATAAAATAAAGGCTCAAAAAAAGGATCATACCCAAAATGCAAAACACCAGGCAAAAGTATAGCGCAACATCAAAAAGATGTTGTTTTGCATTTTCTGACATTATACAGTCATTACTGAAGGAACATGATTTTTTCTATGAACCAGCTCAATCCAAATAGCGACTCTGGAGGCACAATGTCTCGCACTACTACAGCTGCTACCAGTCATCTCCTATTTACTACTGCTTGACAACCACAATGAAACCTTTTTGAAGGCATCTTTGTTGTTGTTGTTGTTGTTGTTGTTGTGGGTAGTTAAACCATTATGTTCTGTCACAAGTAACAATGAGCTGGACGTCCATATGGTCTGGTCGGCTTACCTTGCTGTGAAACATGTATGGGTAATGTGACAAGAACATGTCTCCTGGTAGACCTGTGTGCACTGCTGACTCTGTATGGGTGGATATGTATATTTACCAGAGACTTTCTAATGAAGAGACACAGCACTCAAAAAAAAGTCCATAGAAATCCATGGGGTTAGTTTGTAACACCAATATGGCAGTTATCTACACATAGCCCATCCCTTCCATGGCAAAAAAGTCGACATGTGAATACATTGTGCCAATCATATGGTGTGTTGTGAATACATCGCGCCATCTAATCGCTGGAGCAAGGTTGTAGTGTTAATTTTGTCACCTATTTTTAATTTAGTCTTAGTCTTGTGACGAAATGTCCTTTTTAGTCTGTCATATTTAGTCATTCAAATATCATTTTTGTTAGTCAAGTTTTAGTCGACTAAAAGTCTCGTCATTTTAGTCTAGTTTTAGTCAAATGAAAACTAAAGGTATCTTAGTCTTAGTCAGTTTTAGTCAAAACATTTTAGTCTTTTTTTTTATAACAAATTATTTCTGATTACCATTTGAGTCAAATAATGTTTCACACATCTCAATTTTCCAACAATATTGTGTGTCCACAGAGCTACTCGTCTGTTATAATTACTCATTCTGATTTTTTGTCAGTCAGTATGTACATGCACAAGTAAGTCAAGCTACAATTATAGCTCGGCTGGGATTTGACCATAGACAGTAAAAGATTTGACTGGACCACTGTCATGATATTCGTAGACCAGTGTTTCTCAAAGTGTGGTGGTCCGCAAGCTATCCCAAGTGGTCCGCGAGCAGACGTGGTAAAATATAATATAGATGAGTTGTTTGCAATATTGAACCAACTTGTATGTAAATCCAAACAGTTCTGCAACACTGTCTATGTAAGATATGCCAGTTTAAATCATATGAATCCTCTGACACAATAAGCAAAGTGCAAAGACAATAAGCAAGGTGGTTCAGTGAGTAGGCCTATTGTGTAGACTAATATACTGTTGAAGTAGGTCTAATCTTTCTTTTTTTTTTTTTAGCTAGGGTTAGTTAAGTGGTCCTTCGTCTGAAAAAGTTTAAAAAAACACTGTCGTAGACCCAAGTATTAATGTTTTACTCCGCCACGCTAGATGGGGATATGCGCCCAAAGGCAACACATTCCCCAAACAAATTCTCCATCTTAGCTATAGCTAACTTGCTAGTGAACTTTCCATATTAGCTTACTTGCTAGCAAACGTTGCATCATCAGTGTAACTAGTCAAATAGTTGACATTACATGCTAAACATTTTCGTATGGACATTCTGGGGGATGTTAATTTGTATGAAAGAAGCTTCAACTTCTGGGTATGTAGCATTGTGTCATAAAGCTTAGGTAGTTAGCTTAACTCTGGCAGAAATCTCCGGTGTTCTTGTTCCATGTAGTTTCGTGTTGCAGCCACAGGGTTGCAGCAACAGCACGTAGACTAGCCTACAGGAGCATGAACTCATTCGGAATATTTTGAAAACGTAACAGCTAGATATTCTGTCTTCTCATTATGTAGACGAAAAATGAAGAGAGATTTTATCTTAGTTTTTATTTCATGCAAAACATTTTAGTCTCGTCTTTTTTCGTCAACAATAATGCATCTTAAGATAGTCTTAGTCAGTGTTTCAGGACATTAATGACGTCTCGTCTTAAAAAAAAGGTTGTTGACGAACATATTTCCTCTCGTCTCATCTGACGAAATTAACACTACAAGGTTGGTGCCGTGAAGCCTTGCGCACATGCATTTCTGCCGAACTAGATACCCGATAAGTGCACAAAAAGCGTTACAATATGGCCACCAAGTGGAGGGACTTGCCTAAAAGGGCTTACTGTATGAGTATGTATGGGAATGGTGAATCAATGGTTTGATGTGTGATGTGACTATGATATGATGGAATACTTTGTAATTGTGCTGCAGTCAAACTTCCCCACAGGGACAAATAAAGCATCCATCCATCCATCTATAAAGTAATGGCTATGCTTCCATTTAGAGAAGGCTACTTTTGGATTATTTGGGCTCACCATACCTGTCTCTCGTTGACTGACTCACTTGTGTTGTTCATTGTGTGTCCGACTATGCGTGCTTTCGAACACCCGCCTAACTCTACCTCTGATTGGCTTACCATGAAATTTTACTCAACCTCAGCCACAAAACTACTTAGAGTTTAAAGACAGTTTTAAGAATCATATAACCAATTGACCTTTCGCGAAGTCCCGTCCCCCTTAGTTACTGTTGCTAAATCCAACAGCCTCAGACCGGAGTTGACTAGAACTTCAATGCTAGCTGTAAGCCTGTCTGTAAAAGTTACAACCCAAGGGGGGCGAGTGGGACTCACTGATATTAATAGCTAGCTGTACTAGATAGACTTGCATGCATATTACAAGGACACCGGGTCATGTCATGTAAGGAACATGGTACTGCAAATAAACGGAAACATAGTCTGCATTGCAGAGCGACTTCAACTTTATTAATTTATGGTGAATAAATGTTACACTACTGTGCACAGCCCCATGCTTTTCTGACAAGGCGATGCCAGCACATTAGCAGCGGTTAGCTAACTATGCCAACGTTTATGCAGTTAGCGGTTAGCTAACTATGCCAACTATGTCACCCTTTGCTTAAAATAGGGGAGAGCTGGGAGGAGAGAATTTAATCTAATTTAACATAATTGCAAAAAAGCATAATCAAGATTGAAAGCCATTATTCTGTGTATCGGTGTTGCGTTAATCCCACACATGTTGTTTGGCCGTCCTTTTTCAATTTACATCACGATACAATCCCATAAAACCAGAAAAAAATCGTGGCTCCCATAGAGCTGCACAGTCCCGCCCACAGCCGATGCCGGATGTAAAAATTCAATGCAATTTCTCCATTGACAATTGCGGTATAAGCCATAAAAACGTAACTGCGCGTGGTAGACTTAAAACCTACGGCTGTACTAAGCGATTGTATATGCTCCTATAGACACCAAGAGTTCATGGGGCACTAACCTTGTTTTGAGATAAATGCCTTTTATTCGCGATCTCTTGGATAAGTACTTCATTACCCACAATCCTTAACAATCCCACAATCCCACAGTGATGCCTCTGATTGGTGGAAAGGCCGTTATGGTCATAGTTTGAAACTTTCTCAGTGAAAAATATTGACAAAGATGGCTCTTTTACTGCCTTTTACTGCCTATGGCGAAAATCTTAATGTGATTAAAAACTTTCTTGACGAATATTGGTACTTGTATCATCAAGGATTGGGGTTTATACATCACACAAACTTAGTCAGGGCCAATACACTATCAAATAGACCACTGTAAATGTTAGTTTAAACACTTAAACTTTTCAGGTAGCCGACAGGCTAACCTTTAGCATTTCCGACATTGTATGTCATTACATAATGCAGCTAACATTAGCCTACATGCTGCAACACAGGTATGAAATATATTGTTTTAGTGAGTGTCCAAAGGGGTGAAAGCCACTTTAAATCGGGTCACATTATTGACTGTTGTGTGTCCGAGAGTCAGTTTGTGGGTTTTGTAAGGGCCAGCATGAGGGACAAGACCTACAAAGTTGTGGTGAGTTAAGCAGGGAGGTTGGTAACGTTAATGCTGCTAGCAGTGCTAGTTAACATTAGCTAGGCTACTGTAGCCTTCATACTGTATGATTCATATCAATCATTAACCTAGGAATACTTTGTGCATTTAATGAACATTTTGTGTAATAATTCACGGCAAATTAATAAACTGAATATGGTGGTCCAAGAGCAGACCATGCACCAGTCCGACTGAGCAGTGATGACCACATAGGATGAGTCAGGACACGTTACGAAGCACTGCCATTAACGTTAACCGCTTTCACACACACACACGATATAAAATACACGATGATAACTATATGATAAAATAGTGAAACACTATTATTTACATGATTACTTCTGAAATAACTGCTATTAACTGCCGGTTGGAAACAAGGGGGCAGGCGAATTCCCGGAAGTAGAAGCATCGATGTAGCGGTGGTTATCAACTCTCTGCTAACCCCATAGAACGCCCATCCATTTAGGATTTTTTTGAACTCCCATAACTTCATATAACATATATCATGTGCCGATATTTTAGCTTCTGTGTTATCTACATAAACAATAAAAGGCAAAACAAGACTCGACTACCTCGTACGTAACGTTAGGTTCCCGTAAGAAGAATGTTTAGCATGTCCGGTTGAAGGGAAGCTAACGCACTGAAGGGAGATAACCGTATTGTTTAGATAAGAAGCGTAGTCCAGCCATCACGGAAACTCGTGAACAAAGCTATGTAGCCTACAATAGCATTGTAGCCTATGTTAAGGTAAAACATAGAGGCAAGTAAACCTAATGGAAAAACGGTAGTTTTACCGTTAGGTAGTCTAACGTTAATCATTTCAGAGGTTTTCGATGGATTGACGTAGGTCAGAAAAATGGAAAGAAGATTAGCCTCAAGGCTATAACTTTTTTGTTTTGTTTTACCATGACTGTTTTTGAAGATGATCATGTGTGGTAGTTTCAACATTAACACGACTTGATATCACTTGTGAGGATGATATTAATAATAATACATAAATAAATGTTTAACTTTGATGACTTTGAAGGCGAAGGAAGTGTGAGAAGAATTTCTGTGTAGCCTATCTATCATATGAGTTACAAGATTCAGTTCGATGGCTAACGTCACGAAGTTAAGTGCGAGTCTGCGCAGTACTGGGGGGACCAACTGAAAAATGACTCAGTACCCTCCCATTGAGAACGACGGAGTCTGTTCGTCCATTTCTTTTACTGTCTATGGTTGGAAATGGGAAAATAAATCGCGCCGATTTTGCTTATATTATTCAGTGAGGCGCGGTGGTTTATGGGATGAGTAGTTCCTTCGCTCGGAAATGAAAATATGTACACAGTCTTGTACCTTTGACTTTTTTTGGATTTTCTCTTCGTTTTTTCACTCGAAATGATATGTTGTATGCTTATGAGTTATGCCGTAGCTGGTTAGCCTAAGACATGCTGTAAAACTCTTTAGATACGGATTTTTCCAAACGTCAATGGGACAAATGAATGGGAATCTTACATCCGGCACCTAACCGCATTTTGGCTGTGGGCGGGACTGTGCAGCTCTATTTCTATGGAGCCGTAAGATGAACCTGTCGGAGTTTGTCTGCATGGACGAGCTACTGGACTGCCATAGGCTCATCCGCGTTTGATGGGCGGGGCTTGCGATCTAGATCAATTTCAAGGGTTTCATCTCTATCGGGCTGTAAGCGGCTTATGTTTGGACACAATGAATTACCCTCTTCCAGTGCACTCATTCATTCATATTCAGTACACTCTACTATTGCCAGACCAGAGGCTGATCACTGAAACAGTTTTGAGCCCGAGGCCTATACTTTTCAAGCCATGTCATGTCATAACTATGCGACATTGTCCAAAAACAACATTGTTTTCCATGCAAACATTTTAGATGGGGTCATCCATTTCCCACCAAAAAGGCTTGAAGGTTGAAAGAGACCCTGGCTCGACACAGGCATGGTTAAAAGTCCTCCTCTCTTCTTTCTTTTAATCTAGCTTTCTTCATTCTGTCCAATTCCCCTCTTTCCTCTCTTTCTCTCCAGTGATTCACTCCATCTTAATCTCCATCTTTCTCCCTCTTTCCCACCTGGAAGTCATTACTGCGAACCCAAATCATATTAAAGAGTCCTTGCAAAGTCTCGGCGGAGACAAATAAAGTATATATAAAGCATGAAACATGCTGTTCCTGTTTCAAACTCTTTGGTTTACAAGCTACGCCACCATAGAGGAGAACGCAGACACAGGCATATTTGAATGCACACACCCATGCCACATCTTGTCATGGTCCATTTAATTTATAATGAGGATGTTGAAAGACCAGTATTAGGATTACAACACATGAAAGAATGTTGGGCAAGTAAATGAGCAAATTAAGATTAAAAAAGTCCAAACAGATTTTCCACTTACATCAAGTAGAGCCATTCATCTAAATTGTGTGTTTCTACATTGCCATAAAATCTATACTTTTCCCCCATACCATGACATCAATCTCTTTCAGTTGAAAACAGTTTGACACTGTAGTCCATGCATGTTACACCATGTTATGAAGACAAATTCAGTCTCTGAACTTTCCAATACCCATGATGGATAGCCTAAAATAGTATAATCTGGTGATCTGGATTAGCGTCAACCAGTTAGCCTGTAGCCTGCTACTGATTAAGAGCTGGAATTGATTATGCGGTCAATGAGCATGTCGCTCCATAGTCCGTTCAGAAGTGTGAAATAATTTCACACATTCTCACATTTAAGTTACCATTTCCTCATACAGTATAATCCTCAAATCATCACCAGTGAGTTATTATTTTCATCTGACGAATAACAAAAGGAATTAAATCGACGGAGCCCATCATCTTCCTTTACTGAGTGAAAACTCTGGCTGGGTTCATTTAAACCACCCCTGGAGGTTAGATGTCTTTTTCAGTTTTACTGACAACATAGCCGGATATTCATGCTGGCTGGAGAACACCCTATCCAATTTTGTAACAACAGTGAGTTTTTCCTGTGATACACATTCACAAAAGAGTCTGACATATACCTCAACATTTTAAACATGTGTAGACCGACAGACCGTGACCGTAGAGGACAAACTCTCACTGCTGTCAGTGTCAGCATCACTGCTAAGAACAGTAGGCCTACGTCTTTTAACGTTACGGTTAAACGCCTGAAAAATATTAAGCTGCTGCTGTTATTTTCTTTTCATGACTGAATGATTTAGGCTATTATGAATTAATGGAACGTTGTGTTTTTAAGCGCCAGAATTGACCCATCCAAAGCCACGCGCGAAAACCGCCACAGGTCAATCGTTATCATGTCATGACAATGCTACGTTTTCATATTTTATAGTCTATGGTTTCCATGCACACCATATTCCAGTTTTATTCGGAATAATGGCAATATTCAGATTGCAATGAGTCAATAAATATAGGCTAGTAGTTGTTACACAAGTTTTTTTATTTTTTTTGTAGGCTAATATTAAATAATTTCACAAATAAAGCAGTAAAAAAATTGTACGCACAGTGCCTACAGGATTACGCCTGCCGGCGCCACTGGTTTCAACCATGTTAGTTGCTAACGTAGTTAGCTTTTGGGAAACGCACCCCTGATGTCTGATGTGTGATCAGTGGAATATGGGGAGGGAAGTGGCAGTGTTTTTTTTGCGCGTCTGCAGAAGTCAGCCAAATATGAACGTAATTCTGTGGCATAAAGCAGATGTATTTGTTTATTGTACAGAAAAATAAAAATGACATGTCAAGTAATCAATTGCAGTCACGAAGTAGGGCAAATTAATTTACGAAACCAAAACGTGGGTCATAGTTGTCTAAGCCTCTATAGCGTAGCCTGTTAAAAACTTTGCTAGATAGTATTAAATCGCCAACAACATTGTTTTCTGCAGAAGCCTACCCAAGGCTACAGATTAATTCTGAACAGTTATTTCGTTACCACCGTGTAGTCAAGCCTTAAGCCATACCCAAGTAGCCTAAATCGAGGTAATGTTTAATTATGCATGATTTATTTTGTTATTGAATTCGTAGGCTGGGATTCCTCTCAGCAACAATTATGTTTAACGGTAGCCTCCTGCTTTTTCAGAAGGGGCGACAGGCAGGCTACTGACAGAGCGATGTACAGTGGCGATAAAGTATCTATCTATCCATCTATCTATCTAGAACACACCATTAAATATAGTTTTCACCTTACAACTTTGCTAATAACATTTCAAATAAATGCCAGTTAGCACATTAGCAAGGATATTGTGTAACGCATACTGTTGATGTTGTTTCATAGCCTTTTGCTTGTGTGTAGTTAGGCCCACTGCTAGATTTTGACAGGAGCTCGCGATATCGCTTTAAAGTAAGCTACTTGGGCTCACGCAAGCTGTCAAGCACTGTCCACTCGCCTATGTGGTACACCCCTCTGGTTTATACATCCAGTGTTTATGTTAACTAACTCTATCTGGATGTGTTGCCATCAGAGCAAGACGTTAGAGATGGCGTATGTCATGCAGTGATGCCTCGTATAAAAAATAAATAAAAAAAAACATTATTTAAACACCGAAATGAGGCACCGAAATCCACGTTGTTATTCGATGCAGTTACTACCATTTGCGTCGGCACCGGTGCCATATTAGAACAGTGTTTCGGTGCCCAACCCTAAAGAGGACCCACATGTGGGTGAGGATCTTGAAGAGATCACACATTGCACTGATAAGATACAGTTGTATAAAGTAGTATTTCTACACTTTTTTAGCCTTGATTAGATGAGACAGTGAAGAGGGGACAGGAAGTGAGTGGGATAGAGATGGGGAGTGAGTGCAGGAAATGACCTCAGGTCGGACTCTAACCTGGGTGATCGTGTGTATCACACATATCTTTCATGCTGTCTTACAAATTCTGTACATGTTGTCTACCAAACTGCACATGGTAACAGTCAACTTAGTGTACATGATGTGTATAAAGTATAAAAGTATAAAGTATAAAGTCAGCAAACGCAGAACATAGTTCATGGAAATCTCAGATGATGTTTGGGCAGTCTTTTTGGAGCCGATGAAACGAGGTGGTCCAAGTAACAGTCTATCGCCGACTGCAATTGGGCACGGCTCATTTGCAGAGTCTAGGTTTAAATGCATTCTTGAGAAAGGGATGAGGTTTCAAAATCTCTTTCTCCGGTCGATAAAGTAGAGAACACACACGCACACACACAAACACACACACACAGCACACAGAATGTGAATTTTCCTCACAGCAGGTCTTTATAGCATGCCAGACAGTTATGGCCCTAAAGAAAGACTTGCAGCAATTGAAGCACACACAGACACACACACACACACACACACGGAATGTATGTACACCTTACAAGGACATTGCATCCACTCCTGTTTCAAAAATAATAAAGCATAATAGATGGGAGATGGGAGAGATGCAGAGCTGAGAGAATAGAATAAAGGGAGAATGGGGTGTATGGGATCTCTCTTCATTGGTACACAGGTGTTGGCCTGTGTAGGGGGAGGAAAGTTGGTCAGTGAAATACATACACGAGAGATGGTCTACCATATCAATCTGAACTTATATGGGTGTGTGTAAGTGTGTGTACTAAGCAAGAGATTGCATGTGTGCATGCTTGTAGGCCTGTGTTTATGTGCGTGATTGTGAATGAGAGTGTACACTAGGAATCATTTCTGCATATGGTGTGTGAGTGTACTTTTGGGAGAGAACACAGTTTGGGAGAGAAAGCAATTTCAAAGTGTAACCAGCACTTGTGGAAAACAGAACAACAGCTCGTAAATTCAGTGAAGAAGATGAGCAACACAGACCACAGGATCCCCAGCACAGCGGGGAGAACCTGGCGTGGGTGGGAAGCATATGTGTGTGTGTCCATGCATATGTGTGTGTGTGTTGAGTGTGAGTGAGTGTGACTGTGTGTGTGTGTGTGTGTGTGTGTGTGTGTGTGTGTGTGTGTGTGTGTGTATGTTGAGTGGAGTGTATGGGTGTTTGTGTGTGTTTAAGCCACCTGTGAATATCCGTTAGTGTTGCAATCATATCTTTGCAGAATCAAGGGACTCTTTGAATGGAGAGGACCTTCCCATCAACCTACAGTCCACTGCATTTATACAAACACATAAACACTGTTCAGTGGTGCCATGAAACAGCATGTGAACTATAAACACAGCAGAGTTTTATTCACACACTATGTTCATTGTCTATCATATTTTGTAGTGAAAATATATTGCAAACCGATTTTGGGGTAGAGGACAGGCCATTCAACTCAGCAAAACCACTATAAACCTCTTAAAACCCATGTTACAACCAAGCTAAGTGTAGTAAGTGTTGATAAGTGAATGAGAAACCACCAGGGAAGAGCCACTTATTTTAATAATGTCAATTATCACCAGCATTACATTCCCTCAACCAGTTTTTCACCTAGGTCTAAGAGTATAGCACTGTTAGCATAATAACAATAACGACAAGGCTTTCTGATCTGCCCGATGTAAGATAGATAGATAGATACTTTATTGATCCCCAAGGGGAAATTCAAGATAAGGCATGCCCTTCAATTTATCATTGACAAAAAGTGAACCTCTTGTAGTCCACATTTTAACTGTATCAAAAGCTTTTTGCGTAAATCTAGGAAGACTGCTCCCACCACTCCTCCTTGATCTAAGCTAGTTTTAATTTCCTCAAGGAAGTAGCAGCATGCAGTTTCAGTGGAATGTTTTTTTCTGAAACCAAATTGCATAGGATGTAAGAGGGACTTAGAGTCCAGATGCTGTTCTGCCACAACCTTTTAGATAACCTTTGATGCAGCTGGGAGAATACTGATGGGTCGGTAGTTGGAGACCACTTGAGTATGCCCAGATTTGTGCAGATTGTGTGTGTGTGTGTGTGTGTGGGGGGGGGGGGGGGGGGGGTAATGGCAGGCTTAAGCATGCTGGGTAAGACGTATTAAGAGCCTACTTGATGTGATAGACAGGCAAATAAACAGTGAGAACATCAGTCTAAGCCACTAGCCTACAATACAGGGATCGTTAAATTTATCTGCATTGATGGGGGAAATAATGTTACTTTCGTTTTCTACTTTAGCTTGTAGGCTATTCGGTGTAAACAAGCATAAATGGAAGTCATCAGTGGTGTTCTACCTTTGAAGAAAACAGGAGTATGGTGGGAGGCTGCTTTTGTCCCTGTTCGCTACAGCTTTAATGTTATATTTTGCATATTCTAGCCAATCCCTTAACTGGACTTAAAGGCATTTTACCGTCTTTGAATTTAATAACTAGCAACAGAGAAACTTCAGGTAAAGTAATGTAAAACTGCTAACGTTAAGGTGCATGTAGCCTAGTGTAGGTTTATGCTCACACCAAGCGATAAATGAGCGCACATGTTACAAGTTTAAATGAGTAGTGGCTTTATGCAAGTTAAGGTGTGCTGACTGTTACCAAAGTTAAGTGGCATTCTCATACTATGTGACAATGGCACCACCATGTTCACAAACTCATTAGGTCCAGTGGCTTGCATAATGCAACAACAGTTTGTTGATGGAGCAAAGACCAGGCACAGCATGCAACTCAGCAAGCTTTCGATTGTGAAATATCATTGATATTGAACAAGAAGTTATGGTATATGTCTGGTTAACCAGAAGTTATAGTATATGTCTGGTTAACATGAATATTGGGTGTAGAGTGGGACAGCATCTAATGACATATTCAGGTGCATTATGGAATCGTTTTCGTTGGCATAAAGAATGCGCAAAGACCAGGAATTTTCATAACTAGATGTACCTCAGAGCGGTACAAAATATGACCGCCGCCCAGTCCTGCACATTCGCTCCACAAAAATAAATCACACCTGTCTATTTGTCTCCATCTCCTACTCCACCCCCTACTTTTGTGTATATAAATGAGTGTGCATAGTGTGTTCGTTTTTGTGTGTGTGTGGTGTGTGGGTTCGCTTGTGAGTATGTGGGGGTAATGGTGTGTGTGTGTGTGTATTTATCTATATGTCTGTCTATGTGTGTGTGTGTGTATGTGTGTGCCTGCTTGTGTGTGTGTGTTTTAAGTGTGTGTGGGTGTGTTTATTTGTTTATGTGTGTACGTGTGGGTGTGTTTATGTGTGTGCGTGCGTGTGCATGTGTGTGTGCGTGTGTGTGCATCTGTACTGTGTGTGTGTGTCTTTATGTGTCTGTGTGTGTGTGCATGTGCGTGTTTGCATGTATGGGCATGCATGTGTGTGTTAATGTGTTAATGTTTGTGTGTGCGTGTGTGTGTGTGTGCATGTGTATGTGTGTGTGTGTGTGTGTGCGTGCCTGCATGTATGGGCATGCGTGTGTGTGTTTATGTTTGTGTGTGTGTGTGTGTGCGCGTGTGTGTGTGCATGTATGGGCATGCGTGTGTGTGTTAATGTGTTTATGTTTGTGTGTGTGTGTGTGTGTGTGCGCGTGTGCATGTGTGTGTGCGTGTGTGTGCATGTGTACTGTGTGTGTGTGTGTTTTTATGTGTCTGTGTGTGTGTGCATGTATGGGCATGTGTGTGTGTGTGTGTGTTTATGTGTTTATGTTTGTGCGTGCGTGCATGTATGGGCATGCGTGTGTGTGTTTATGTGTTTGTGTGTGTGTGTGCGTGACAGCTGATATGGCCCTCCATGAATGGAATTTCACGAAATTTGGCATGCATTCAGAGGGTGTCATAATGATCCTACAGTTCAAATTTCGTGCCGTTTTTAATCTGTCAGCCAAAGATATCTGCAATTATCATGAGTAGATATGGGATGTGTTGACATGACCCCTGGAGACCAACATACCAAAACAATTTGGTCATCCTAGGCCCTACGGTTCTCGAGATATTCACAGAAAACTATCCGGCTATCTACAGGCCAATTGGTGTATACTCACTAAATCTACACATATATTCATTTGTTATATGGCCCTCCATGAATGGAATTCCACGATGCTCGGCATCCT
This sequence comes from Alosa pseudoharengus, assembly GCF_046254945.1. Taxonomy (NCBI): domain Eukaryota; kingdom Metazoa; phylum Chordata; class Actinopteri; order Clupeiformes; family Clupeidae; genus Alosa; species Alosa pseudoharengus. The sequence goes on along the minus strand of NW_027468598.1, from coordinate 13,708,988 downwards.
TTCGGGGGTGCATGGGCATGGACGATGCGGCCCATCGAACACAGATGTGCTAATGGCTGTCCAGCAGCTCCGTACAGGCCAACACACTCCAACAACTTCAGTTCACAGCTCCAATTGAAATACATTGGAAGCCATAATTTTCATCCGGATTGAGATTTATAGAGATGCGAGATGAAAAGGTCAGCCAAACGACATACGGGATTAATGCAACACCGATACACAGAATAATGGCTTTCAATCTTGATTATCCTCTCTGTAATTATGTTAAATTAGATTAAATTATCTTCTGCCGGCTCTCCCCTATTTTAAGCAAAGGGTTTCTCCTTGTACACAAACCCTAATGAAACAGGGCTCCACCATATCTGTGGATTAAGCCACAGGGTCAACTCAACGTAAATAAGATAGACAAGGATGTTTATTGTCCTAATGTAAGCCAGTGTTGTGTATAACATGCCTGTCATTTGAAGGAGACTTGTAGAGCAACCTAACATCAGAAATGCATGGGGTTGTGCACAGTACTGTTACATTTATTCACCATAAGTTAATAAAGTTGAAGTGGCTCTGCAATGTAGGCTATGTTTATTTGTTTATTTGCATTACCTTGTTCCTTACATTACATGTCCTTTTAACATGCATGCAAGCCCAGCTATTAATACACTCGCCTCCCATCTAAGTTTGTCACCCAACAAAACTAGATTTTAATTTTGTACATGTCCCTCCATGAGTCTTTGACGGATTCTAAATGTAATCTAAATAATCAGGTCTGTTGTGGGTCTCCAAAAGAGCCTCTTGGGATGCAACTTTTACAGACAGGCTTATAGCTATTGACGTTCTAGTCAACTAACTCTGGTCTGAGGTTGTCGGACTTAGCAATGGAGGGAGGGACTTTTTGAAGGGTCTATTATGGCCTCGCTTTAGGTCAGTTATGACTATTTGAATTTTGGGGATTTGGGATCATTTTGGGGACAGCTGCTATATTTTGCTGCTATATTTTTTAGTCTGACAACTTCAAGTTCCATTCACAACGGTCGCCACTCATAGAAAGCCACATTCAAGTGTGACTTGAAGTCATGTCTTGGAAGTCCTTCTCTCTGTCTACGTCCTACTCATTTCCTGTCGTCGCTACACTGTAGATGTTGTCTCGTTGTGTCTATAAAACTGCAATTTCTGTTTTGCAACACATTCTTGGGACCCCGCTGCGAAAGACCGCACACACTCAATAACTGAGGCTCTCATTCTACTATAAAACTGTTCAATGAATGTAACTTTTGACATGACTGTAAAGCCATTGATCTCAATGAGGCATTTTGGTTATACATGTTTAACATGTATGTGTTTTTCATTAACCACATCAAGATGTTTCTCTTCCTTGGGGAAACGGAGCCAAAGACACTAGGTCTTTATATTTGATAAGATTTTATAGCTCAGTGGCTCAATGTGGTGGGACACACAGCATGATGGGGTCAGAGCTCTAATACACTCAAACATTCCTTGTAGTCCTCAGAAGCAGGATTGTGAAACTTCTTCATAAAGTATTGTGAAACAAGGCACTTAAATGAGTTGTTTTGGGGAGAATGGCCCTTGTAATATAATTGACATGTGCAAGTCGTTGGATAAAAGTGTCTGCTAAATGAATAAATGTAAAGGTTAACAAAAGGGCCCTACTATGGCAGTCTAAAGCGCATGGTCATTGGCGAATAGTTCAGGGTTTTTCCACTCTGTATTGGGTGTGGTTTAGCTATGAAAAGTTATGAAACGTCCAGCGCATGGCGCAAGAAGGTGGGCCTTATGTTTTTTAATCAGTCATGGGTGTGTTTTGGGCGTAACATCATTTAAACCAATGAGAATGACATCTGTCATTCCCTTTAACTGTGTGGAGCGCAACTTCAAACTGTGCATCGGTATTTTGACAGTCAGTGGCGCATTTGAAGAAATAGCCTTCAAACATTTGCACTCATTTACTATTTGAACTTATTGGCGAAGTGAAACTTCACCGTGGTGTCAGTCAATGACAAAACAGTTCTTCACAATGAATTACTTTCACTATTGACTGACAATGGGTTAGCATCGAAAACATAGACTGGAAAAAGCTACACTTTGCCTAATAATGTTCGAATGACTGGATAAAACAACGTTTATCCTGCAGAGGAGTTGCTTATATCTTGTGACAGTGCATCTTCAGCTGTGCACTCGCCTAATCACTTTTAACTATCATTACCAATTTGCAAATGATGGTGAATAACTACTCATTGTGAGATGTATTTCATAATATCTTTATTCTAATTATGTTTCCCATTGTAGCCTAATCGTGTAATTTGTAATGTCTTGCATGGATGTGCGCTGCTGCACATTCATGGATGATAGAAGGATGGTACTCAAAAATTAGTTTTCCTGTTGATGACAATTGGGAGGTGGGTGAATTATATTTTTTATCTCCTCTGTTTAAAAGGCCAATAGAGTCCCGAAGTGTGACGTAGCGTTTCCATGACAGCAGAATCACTGGATCTAAACAAACTTTCGAAGTGGCATAAATAGCATTGAATGTAGACATGTGGCATCATTTCTAGCTAATAAAAATAAATATATCCATTTAAACGTGTTTTACCTGCTAGGCAGCAGCTTAGCCACATAACACGGATTCCCTGGCAGGTGTAATAGAAAGAAACAAAATTCCAGTGGATATTTCACGTCTTCTCAAAGACTGGCAGCTGTTAAGAGCAACGTTTTTTGCCAAAAAAATAAAGCCAAAACACGTCCGTGAATTTAAGGATTTTAACCGCATGCTGTGAAGTTACATGCAGGTCTCTTTTAAGGAGGAAACCCATACTAAAATAAAACTCTGTACTCACGAATTTGATCGTGTTGGTATGAATATATGTTGTAGTATGTGATTCCTACAGTGTAAAAAAATATACTAACGTCTTAGAAACGTTGTAAAATTATTTAAATAGATTAAGAAAGCCACCGCTAGGGCGATTTCAATGGTTAGATTGATTTGTTTAGATCCAGTGAAATTGCTGCCTTGGCAACGCTACGTCATGGCTTCGGGACTCTATTGAATTGAAATTGCATTCAATATGAATGGGCTGAAAGTTTGAAACGAGATAAGCATAAACATCTTGAAAGTTAGCCAGAAATAGACACTGTACTATATAATGTACCATTACACAGTTCTTGTAACAGACAATAATGTCTGATGTAATTGATCTGTTGTCTGTCAGCCCGTTAGCTTATGCCAGCAAGCAAAACAAACATTTTTTGGTCGTTTTTGTCAGGAGGAAGAAACAGTAGAACATTCTGGTACTGCTCTACAGTTGCTTTGTTTTGGATAGAAGTAAAAAATATAGATTTGTAATTTTGAATTACAGGTAGATTTATTAATAGTTCTGTTGGGCAGTTTGTCAAGAAAACAAGGAAAAGTTTTCATTATCAGATCACCAACAATAAATGTATTGAGTATAGATAGATTTAAGTCATACTGTGCAACAGAATGTTTTATGGTGTATGAAATAGAAAGTAGAACTTATGCAGAAAGATGGGTTAAGATAAAATAAGTGGAAGGATGGAACAATTATATAATAATTTACAACTTTAGTCTTATAATTTCAATTTAAGTTGCCTTCCCTTATGGGGGGTTGGGTGGGGGGATTGGGGGACTTGGGAGATGGGAGTGTGTGTGTGGGTTGGTGGGGGAGGTAATTGTTGAATCCTTTTTGTTTTATTTTGTTTTTTATTTCCTTTGTAACCTTGTAACTTGTATGATCATCTTTATATTTGTTTGGTTGGAACAGAAACATAGAAAGAGACAGAGAGAAATAATAATAATAATAATAATAATAATAATAATAATAATAAAGAATGAATACAGAAAGGAAAGACACAAGAACAAAAAATACAAAAAAAAAAATTAAAAAAAAATTTTTGGTTGCAATACTAGGGTTATTAAAAGTGCACACCAAAGATTCTTTTGTGAGGTGCTAGCCTCTGGTAAAATGTGTTCAATGATAGAGAAGTGTTGCATGAAAAGGTTTATTTAAGCTATAAGCCGTGAGAGACCGTAGGTTACACTGATTTTAGAACAGCTAAGGGGTGTTGTTAGGCACGACACACTAGTGGAGTAAAACCCCCCTTACACTGACAGACTTAGCAAAGATTTGGAAAAGATTTTTGAAAGACTACAGTCTCAGACCCTCTCACATCTAAAGACAAGTGATAGAGTTGTTGAGTTACAGACTAGTCACAGACTATGATTTTGCAACAACTAGGGATCGTGCAGGGTCACTATGAACAAGACTGCAACTAGATTCCTTTAAATTATTACTCATCATGCAATAGATATCAACAGGAACTGAAATGATAGCCTACTAAACTCAAAGTCATATTTTCGTGTTTCTGCAGCATTGTTTCACGTGTGACATCCCTAACCGATGTAGAGTTGTTCTGTCACGTGGAAGAGCAGACTAATGATGTATAAGAAACGAAATAACAAATTATCATATTCATTGGTTTCATCAGGTCCCTTGCTACAGCTGTCGCCTACTTTGCCTCTCCTGTTTGGTGTTGGAGGGAAGTCACTATTGGTTTTTACATTGATCGCGTCACTATTTGCATGAGTCGTGACTGAAAGACTTGCGATAATATCAAACATGTTTGATATTGTTGTAACGGCTAAACTAGAAAAAGACTGACTCCGACTGACTTAAAACCGCTAAGATTGGCACCTTACGTAACGATCTAGTTGACGGGAGCGCACTGCGCATCCAGTACAACTCCCATTCCCATGATTTCTGTCCGGCTTTGGAAATGTAGTTGTCGACTGTGAAAACAGACCAAAATCGTACAATATAAGGCCGCCATTAGCTGTTCTAAAATCAGTGTAACCTATGGACTCGAGTGGCTTTTCTAAAACAGTTCATAAAATAAAGACACCGCCAAGAAATATATTTCCTCTATCAGAATGTTTGCCAAGCAATGTCAAGACGCAGCTCCCCCCAACTTTTGCATCACGTTGTGGTAGTGCAATAATATTGAACGAAATGTGGTCAAGGTGTATGTTTGTGCTGGATTTTACAACACCATCGAACACGATTCAGACAATCATAATCAAGGACCGGAACTATCCGTTTTAGAATACTGTAGGCAATGACGTTTCGGCCTATAGAGCCTTCAACAGATCTAATCACATCAGATCAGATCATATAGTGTCTATTTCCTGGTAACTTTTACATAAGCGAAAAACTTGGCAAGCAAATTACACTTTTGTACAAACACATCTGTTTACTAGTGCTTTAGCAGAGAATAGCAGAGTTGTGCAAACACACCAGTGCACAAGTATATGCACATCACGGTGTAGGGCATTGCCAACAGCCTAGATTCAACACAGAAACAAACATGTCTTGCCTCAAAGTCAATGACATCAAGCTGGCTCTGGTCTCTGGTAATTTATAGAAAACAAAGATGCAATAGTCTGGAAACACAAATATTTTTTCCATAACCTCTTTTCTCTTTTCATTACTTATCCAGATCTGCATGGACAATTAAAAAAATAAAATTCCGCACTTTTCCATACTGCGTACGAACCCTGTCCTTGGTTTAGTTGGTTAGTCAGTGTGCGTGTTTGTGTGTGTGTGTGTGTGTTTGTGCATACGCAAGGAAGTTTACCAGTTGTTTTCGGTTTTCCTCCAGCCGCAGCCCAAGAACACCCAGGAATGAGCCGAAAGCCAACTGTGGACAGAACAACAGACAGTGAGTGAAAGAGAGCCCAGAGAGATCGTGAGCTCTGTTTACCAGTGAAACATTTACATTTTTGATACACCCCTCATAAGTGTCATCACCAGCCTCTGGGGTTCCAGGTTCCTACTCGTTCCAACTGAACTGCCAGTCAAGGTAGAAGATCTGCTTTCCCACTGTGATGCTGTCCATGACTCACGCAAGTCCAGCTGGCATTCTTCTCGCTACCCCCTTCGAGTGTAAATCTGAGCACTGACTCATTCAAAACCAACAGTGCACGCGGTGTCGGATGCAATTCAAAATCCAGATCTCCATGCGTTCGGTTCCTTTCTTATGAAATGCGGGCTGCTGTTCCACGTGGCAAAAGTGGGGGCACAGAAGTAGAGTAGGCTGCAGTGTAAACGTATTAACCCCAAATCTGGTTCCAGCCCTTTCTATTAAGACTTCATATGAACAACCCCACCAAGAGTGCTGTCTGGACCTCAGTCATTCTGCCAGACAGAGGAAATGTCTGAATTCCGGCAATTTACATAGATCTCTGTTTCTCAAAAATAATCAGTTCTACCTACCTTGAGTTGCTGCAGCCAACAGAGCTGCCAGGCAGCTACAGTTCTGCACTCTGGGGGTATGTTCATGAGCCCCCATGTTCATGCCCCAAGACTGTACTGTAGCTGTCTGGCGGCTCTAACTGTTGGCTGTAGCAACTTGAGCTAGGTAGAACTGATTATTTTAGTTGTTTCTGTACTTTCCTTTTTAAAAGCCATATTCTACATTTGACTCTATAGTGTTTGCAGGTGTGTCTAAATGTGTGTGTCTGGTGTGTGTGTGTGTGTCTGCCTGGCTGGCTATCTGTGTGTTTGTGTGTGTGTGCCTGTCTGTTTGCCTGGCTATCTGTGTGTGTGTGTGTGTAGGTGTGTGTGTGTGTGTGTGTGTGTGTCTGTCTGGCTTTCTGTATGTGTGTGTACCTGTCTGCCTGGCTTTCTATATGTGTTTGTGTGTGTGTGTGTGTGTGTGCCTGTCTGTCTGTTTGGCTGTGTGTGTGTGTGTGAGAGAGAGAGTGTGTGTGTGTGCCTGTGTGTGTGTGTGTGTGTGTGTGTGCCTGTCTGTCTGTTTGGCTGTGTGTGTGTGTGTGAGAGAGAGAGAGTGTGTGTGTGTGTGTGTTTGTGTGTGTGTGTGCCTGTCTGTCTGGCTATGTACAGTATGTTTTCAATTTCAATTTAATATCACTTATAGAGCGCCAAAACATTGCACGTCTCATGCCGCTTTACAGAGTGTTAAACAATCAGATAAGTTATGTGTGCGTGTGTGTGTGTTTGTGTTTGTGCGCGCATCTGTGCACACTGAAGGACTGCAAATACAACCATGGCTGTGTGATTCGTGACTCCATGGATTTGTGTGAGAAAGCCTGGTAAGAGAGAGTCGATCCACCAAGACCAGGCTTGACGGAGGATGAGGAGTGACAGCATCGGGGGTGAGATCACCTGACATCAGACCCCTCTTGGGAGACGTGAATAGAGATCTGCCAGACAGCAGATGGGAAGAGGACTGACTCTTCATTTAAGTCGTCGGTCCAGTAATCAATCCTGACAACCTGTACTTTCATTTGGGTTTGTTCAGAATTAAAAGGCTGCATTATTTTTAGATAGGGTAGAAAATTGAGGCCTTATTTTTGTACAGGAGAATAGGTCTAAGAAATGATGTTTACCAAGCAGAGGTTTGAAGTAGAAGCTGTTTTAGTTAATTGATTTATCATAAGCACCCAGCCAGTTTGGCACTAACAACCCATAGTTCATATTTCATCTGGGAGAGTGAAACAAAATAAACAAGATGCTTTTCAACAGTTCCATTTGTGGTTCTGTGGTTCAACCCTTTCTTCCATTATCGCCTGAAAATGGTGTCTCATGTTCAAGTCAATAAACACACTGATTCAGTTCTGGAAGGGATGAAAGCTGTTGGAGGAAGGTCAAGTTCTTGAGAAGCTGTGTAAGAAGGTTTATGAGGTGAAAGGTTATGATGACAGGGTGTATGAGTGTGTTGGGGGGGGGGGGGGTGTGTTCTCTTATGTTATCTTTAGTACCTGTGACAATATATATTATAATTCCTTCAATATACGTCTTTTCCAGAAAAATACAATTAATCTCGATCTCACTTGCATTTTAGCTGTTATTTGATAAACCATCACTAGTGGTCACTGTTGCCCTTTAAAGCAGTACTAAGTCATCCGTCACGTAAAATGAATAATTAACATCTCTTAGAAAAAGAAACTTCAACAACCCCAACCCCAAAGGTTATGTAAGCGTGCACGTGCGCGCAACACACACACACACACACACAAGACGCAATTAGAGGAAACAACCTGTAGACACACACTGGCCCATTGGCAGTCACAGAACATTTCTAGCATCAATCAGTTCTCCTCAAACATATATTCCAACAGGCTCAATCGAGCCGTTCCCTCTGTCAAATGGGAATCGTGCCGTTCCCTTTGTCAAATCTGCTGGCTTCATTCAGCTCTACTCGAGCTTCACTTTTTTTCATGGCTTGCCAATAACCGAACACTTCCCTCATTCAGATCCATTTCTGTGTGGTTACCATCTGCCAAGACAGTCAGTGGTGAGACTGCAAAGCTAGCATTAAAATAAAGATTTCACTGCTAAAAGGTACTACTCAGATTTAACACTGAGACCTGTGATGCACATACTGTATGCACAAGTGTGCACCTTAATACATCCATGTGTATGAGAATGTACCTTAAAGATGCTCTGAGCGATGTCATACATTTATTAGGCCAAACATTTTTTTGTCACTTACATCAAACATCACCTGACCATCTGCTAGCTGCCTGTGTCCTGAATCACTGTAAAAAAACGTGATTTCTGTGGACAACCCAGGCTCCAAAAACGGCCACAAAACAACTTAGGCAAACCTTGCCCATAAAAACATAAACTGCAAATCACCGACGAGATGCGCATTTAGGAGAGTTTCAATTGCACGGGAGGAAGGGGGAGGAAGTAGCGAGCTAGCTTTCTGTTTTGTTTGAACGTCAACAGAAGTGACGTTACCCAGCATCGCTTAGAGCATTTTTTACAAATTGCCTTAATTATAATACACAGTATCAATGTTTATGACGCAACATCATTATCATCACGTAGTGGGAAGGAATAGGCAAACTGAATTCTCTTCAGACATGTCATGTGTCTACCATTCATGTACATATTCACTAGTCACATTCATCACCATTCATGTTGATGGTTAGTCATTTCCTGTACCCGTTCCCGTGATACTGTATCTAAAGGGCGAAAAGCACTGTGTGCGTCTGTGTGTGTGAGAGAGAGAAAGAGATTGTGTTAGAGTGTGTGTGTGTGAGTGTGAGTGTGAGTGTGAGAGAGAGAGAGAGAGAGAGAGAGAGAGAGAGAGAGAGAGAGAGAGAGAGAGAGAGAGAGAGAGAGAGAGAGAGAGAGAGAGAGAGAGAGAGAGAGAGAGTGTGTGTGTGTGTTTAAAAACGATTGCACTTACAATGACTCCCGAGATGTAGCCGGTGATGCTGAGACTCTCAGTGCGTGTTGAGCAGTAAGTGCCCAGGGCCACGGTCACCAGGGACAGGCAGAGGAGCCCAAGCACCAGCCACAGAGCCTTCCTCCTCCTCCTCTTCCTCATGAGCTCTGTGCCAAACCAAACAAGGATTCAGCGTTAGCCAACTGGAGGACTTTTACATGTTCTTGAGTCTATTTTACTGTCTTAACCTTTCCACATAGTCTACAACACATACCGTTTCAGATTAGAATGTAAGAAAGACTGCTTATTATCAAAATAATAATAATAATAAAAATAATAACAACAATACTACTACTACTACTACTACTCATAATAATAAACGTATTGATTTAGCCTACATCCTTTTTTTACAATATAGGCCTACAGCAATACATGTAGCTTCTACAGTTTAATGCTGCAAGCTTCCCTAAGGTTCCTTATCTTTCTGTTAATGTCAAATTTGGTTTCAGTAGCCTAAAATAAGACTAGTTCATGATCCACTCTTGAATCTGGAACTTACTTTTCTAAATTATTTCTGAGGTCTCCTTAACATTGTCTAATGTTAACAGTGCAGTCATAAAAACAAATAAATAATTATGTCATGATAGGTTACAGTGGTTCTTGCAAAATGATTGTGTAATCACCTTCAAAAATTCATATTTCTCAATTTTGTGAACAGCAAAAAGACCACTAATAGATATGCTGATATCAGCAAGTGCTTGGAGAGCATTATGCAATGGCATAGCCTACTTTGATTCATTAATTCATGGCCAAGTTCATTGATCCATCATGAAACCAGCCTAAAGATCCATTTCTATAGATTTGCAATCCACTTCGTTTATATAAATCGGAAAAAAGTTACGAATGACACCACACTCTTAAAACAAATGTTGTTTTTAACAAATATCTGTCATGATTGCTTTTGCTATTCGTTTCAAGGCTGTACACAGTATGTGTTGAAAATAACGCAACTTACATTGTTTTTTAACACATCTCTTTGTCCACTTTCAGTGCTCCACTATACTTATTTGAAAAGATATGCTTATTTAAGGGACAGTTTGTGTAGCTTCCAACACATTAGTTTTTAAAGAGTGCATTTGAATGGATAGGAAAATCCGTCAACACTAAAAGACGACGAAAATCTGGGATGCCTTTCCCCCATTAATAATTCGCGTTTAAGTTGAAGTTAAGTTTGACTTGAAAGGTAGCGTGTAGATTACTATACCTTACTTAAGTTGATAAGGTCTACTCTTTTTAGCTTTTAAAATGATCCAATGAGGCAAGTTAGTCATATATTTGCATTCGCAAACGATTCAAATCAATAGTTAATTACACGTTCACCAATGTTTTAATTTAAAGAAGCAGAAAATGTAACCTAATGCAACACACTGATCTTACTTTATCGATTACACTTCTCTCACATTGGCCATGCTACGTTTGAATCGACAGCTTAATTAAACTTATTCATGGAAAGTTCAAAGAATCACAATCGCGACACGAGAGAAAAAAAACATTATCTCACATTATTCAATTACCTACAATAATCAATGCGCAATTAGCTATTTAAAAGGCTATAAAGGCTACCCTACACCTCATTAAATAAAAACAAGCAGAAATATATTAGGCTAACATAACTTAAATACAATTAACAAACGAGGGGAACGGAGTCTGACATTCCAGAAGATTAGGTAAAACCTTAACATGTTCGCTTATCTTTTATTAGCCATGATGAATGTTAGAAAAAAAACCTCAAAAACAACAATCACGTTTCATCATCAAGTTTAGTCCAGAAAAAGCGCCTTCGCCAAACTCTGGAGAAACAAGCGTTTAGAAACGGCTAAATAGGCTATAACACAGTCGCCTCTTTGCGCACCTGTTGAGGTAAGTTCAGAAGCTGCGTTTCCCTGCTCCGTTGCCTGTCCTGGTCTGGATGGCGACATACTCCGTTCGTTCAATATCCTAAATCCGTATGTCTGTAAGTATCCGTGTAACGCGCGCAGTGGTTAGATGAAGATTGAGGACTAAACTGCGCTCGCAGGCTGCTTCACGATTTTATAGCTGCTGATCCCGCGCCTCTTTAACTCACGTCATTCTTTTTTTCCTTTCTTTTTTGCAGCGCTTGTAGCATTAGGCTATGCTGTTTCTATGCACATTTTTACAGTCACAAACTCAAACGAATATCCAAATCAAAAGTATTTGCGAACTTCTCAAAGAGCAAATAGAGTGCTCTGAAAAAGCTGTCATCTACAATCGCCGTTTAGACTATTTAGATGAGAGCCATATAGGTTTTCTTCACCTAAAATGTCACTTCCAGGCCAATTACATTCTGATCCACCGCTTGGAATCCCGCCGATTCATGTCAAGTCACCATGTATTATTATTCTGGAAACCACTGTAAATTTGGTAACCTTAGCCTTCTGCTTTAGGGAAAAAATATTTTGTTGAGAGTCTAAGTTCCAGTCTAAAACGTTTGTAGTTTTACCATGTATCCTACTGAACATCAGCGTGCGTGAGTCTAAACAGGTGGCAGAACGTTCTCAAGGGCGCGGGCCACAACGCCTCAGCTACACACATATCACAGTCAAGACAGCGCACATTTTAAATCGTTCCCACCTGGAACTTTGAAATGCATGTCGACGCATAATCTGTTCAACGTTTCTGTAGGTAACATCCTGTCACCACCAAGCCCACTTGATTGATGGCCCGCAAGTTGGCTAAATACGGCTGTGCTTTGTTACATCTATTGAACATCCATCATTTTAACATAGCTCAAAGTTTAATACCCTCTGTTCACGAGGCCATTTCATGCCATCATCCAAACGTCATGTCAATAAACAGGTCAAGATAGTATCATGTTCTCCCCCCCCCCCCCTATATTTTACAACTCTTGTTAACAGCTTCTGGCTCTTATCACCTCATTAGTTGGATTTCACATGTTGGTAGACCAAAATTGTCTTCAAGTGTGAACCAATTACTTTTCTTTCAGTGTGTGTGGGCAGGAGGGCATCTCTGCCCATATTAAGTGTATACTTTTTGCATTTAGTCAAGGATATAGATTTGTCAACAACACTAAATAGTTGGTGGCTGTTTATCCAAGAGATCATTTTATTTGGCATTATCTACTTTACCCGGTACTGCGCGAGTAGCCTACTCCCCATATTAAGTTTGTGAAACACAAAAGGCATTTCAGGGAAAGTCTCGCATTGTTCAGATTATAGAGTGGAAATAAAGTAGATGTACCGCATAACGGTACAAAATATGACCACCGCTCAGTCCTGCACATTCTCTCCTAAGATAAACCACACTTGTCTCCAATTTGTCTTCATCTCCTACTCCATTCCTTACTCTTACGTTTGTGTATGTAAAGAAGTGTGTGTATGTGTGTGTGGGGGGTAATGGTGTGTGTGTGCGTGCATGTGTATTCATGTGTGTGTGTGTGTGTGTATGTGTGTGTGTGCGTGCAGGTGCCTGTGTGTGTGCATGCATATGCGTTCGTGTGCATGTGTGTGTGTCTTTGTGTAAGTGTGTGTTTGTGTGTGCATGTGTGTGCGTGCAGGACTGTAGTGGAGGCTGAACGCAAGTAAACACAGTTTATCCACCTCTGACATTTCAGAAATGGAGTTTATCCACCTCTTATTAGTGTTTATCAACCTCTAAAAAAGAAGTTTATTCACCAATTTGCAACTTTTAACATTCAAACCTCACACTGTATTATCCACATTTGTAATATGTACACTCAAACATTGGACAATAAACTCCACCATCATTAAACATGTTCTCAATGCCTTTTTAAAAAATCTGTTACCACATGGTACAGTCCACCTTACCGTGAAGACAGTTAACCCACCCCTTATTTTACCAGTACACCCATGCCTGCTGGCGTGTGTGCGTTTGCATGTGTGTGTATTTATGTGAATATGTGTATGACTGTGTGTGTATTTGTGTGTATGTGAGTGTGTGTGTGCATGAAAAATGCATCATTAGCATGCTAAATAACCTTTAAGGCTCCCAAGTGTGCTGTTGTGGTAGTGATTGCAAGGCAACACAAAGCTATAGCTCTGGACTGGAATCATATTCCATACATCCATGTTCCACCATAATCACCAATATTCATCACAATATGGTGTGAAGTCAGAATTGTTATTATAAAATGTAAGGCCTCTTATGTGAGTGTGTGTGTGCATGAAAAATGCATCATTAGCATGCTAAATAACCTTTAAGGCTCCCAAGTGTGCTGTTGTGGGTAGTGTTAGTGATTGCAAGGCAACACAAAGCTATAGCTCTGGACTGGAATCATATTCCATACATCCATGTTCCACCATAATCACCAATATTCATCACAATATGGTGTGAAGTCAGAATTGTTATTATAAAATGTAAGGCCTCTTAAGGTTCACTGGAGTCAGCCTGTCTAAAGTTGTGACATGACAGACATTTGAAGAATTTTCTTCACATCGAGAATAGTTTTTAAACACACACAAACACACACACACATGAATACATACACTCATGTGCATGTATTCTTTGTGTCATGTGTATCTTTTGTGTAAAGGCGGGCTTATTCGTTAACCTGTCTGAAGCCTTTCATGTCTTTATCTTCCATACGTCTTTCTCTAAACGGTACGTATCTGACTGTCGTATCCTTTACTGTCTGTTCATTCTCCATCTTGCACCTGCCCCCACCAACTGTGGGGCACTGCTTGTAAGACAATGCACTTTTTTTTTTTGTACATTTAACATTGCGAGATGTAAAAAAAAATGTCTGTCACTTCCAGGCAACTTCATGTAAAAGAGACATACATGTAAATGTTAAATATATGTCATATATGCAAATGAATGAACATAATGAATATGGTAATTTGCCATGCCTCCATACATGTGACAAACACAAACTGAAAACCATGCCAACCAGCACAACTGCCAAGTCTTTTTTTAATTTGAAAATGTTCAAAAATTGGGAGTTGCGGTTTTGCTTATATTTGGGCTTGCTCCCTTTCTTCTGTCTCTCTCTCCATTGTACCTAATAAACCACCAAAATTGCATAATTTGCCCCAGGCACGCCAGCAGCATGGGGGATGCAGGGGATACGGGGCATATACTGTCTGTAACACCCGCAGTTTTGAAGAGATGCAATAGTCACCCTCACTTTTGATAAGGAAAAAAAAAAAAACTTACATGCTAAATAATAGCCTATACGCTACGCTAAATAAAACATCTCATTAACAGCACTACAACAGCCATCTAGTCAAGTCACGTTTATTTATAAAGCACTTTAAAAACATCAACAGCTGACCAAAGTGCTGGACAGGCAAGTTAGTACGACTTGGTAGACAACAAAAAGACAACAAAACGTGAGGATAACAATAATTACAGGCAAACAAACAAATAAATACATAGGACAATCAGACTGTGTTAAACGCCAGGGCATAAAAATGGGTTTTTAGGTGAGATTTAAAAACACTCAAGGAGGGAGCCAGGCGTACTGTATATGTTGGGGCAGCTCGTTCCAGAGCTTTGGTGCAATCACCACAGAAGCCCTAGAGGATGTCTGCACCTTCAGGAGATCTGCTATGTACAGTGGGGCCAGACCATGTAAAGATTTAAAAACAAATAAAAGAACTTTAACATTTATTCTAAAACGAACAGGGAGCCAGTGAAGGGCTGCAAGCACAGGTGTAATATGCTCACACCTTCGTGTTTTGGTTAGAAGGCGGGCTGCAGCGTTCTGAACAAGTTATAGGCGGGATAAAGAGGAACAGCTAATGCCCACATATAGGGCGTTGCAGTAATCTAGGCGGGAGGATATAAAGCAGGGCTTGAAAAATAAATTATTTTTCAAACGTTCCGTTCCGAACGGTTCAGGTAGGCCTATGTTTAACGTTTTTGTTCTTGCATGCGTTCCGTCACCAACATATCGGTCCTGAACCGGTTCGGAACGCAAAATATAATTCGTTCTTAAAGTTCCGGCAGTGTTTGGCGGGCCTATCAAGTCTATTTTTGTGGACTTTACCTTAGAATACCACTGTGTACTGAGTGTGTTTCACTAATTCACGGATTGGGATAAATGCAGAGACCAAATTTCCCCTCACGGGATCAAAAGAGTATATATACTTATACTTAGCAATTTTGATCAAAACATATTATGAAAACAATCAATGTTATTATGTTAATATTGTGGCAAGTTCAGGGTTCCCACCCATTTTCACTGAAGAAATTTGAAGACCTTGAATGAAATTTCCATGACTTTTCACAGCCTGTAAGTACAAAATTGCTTACTTTAAGCCAAGGCCGTAGCCGTGAAGTCAATGGGGAGCATGGCGGGTGAAATCAGTTCCTGCCATTACAAATTCATGAACACATGGGGTCTAATAATAATCTAATTATCTAATCATCTAAACTGATGTATCTAGTTAAAAATAGCTTAGTCTAGGGTGCAATTGTTTTGATTTGAATATTGATTGCATGATCACATAAGACAGATGACATGCAAATGATATGGCCTTAGAATATATTCTAGATAACAATAGTTTGTAGTAGCTAGCAGTTAAGCACTACCTTAGTTCAGCTGGAAAACACCACTGGTCAAATGCTACAGGAGAGGAAGGGTGAGCAACGCCACTTCCAGACCTAACTGTATCTTGGTCCACTTATCTACAATCTTTGATGAAAGCATGAGTTTTCTCTCCTTAGCAACTGCTGTCACGAGTAAAACTAATGAATTAGCATAACATAACTCACCTTAAAGAGGCCCTATGCAACAATTTTAGCAAAAATGACCGTAATTATGCAGGTTGAGAGTCGTTCTGATGGTTCTACACTTTTTGGGTCGTTTGGTGGGTGCTTCGTCTCCCCCTAGTGCTTCTCCGTGGAAAAACCGAATATGCAACTTTCTGGTCCCGGACCGAAGAAATCCGGATGTGACTCGGCGGAAGGTCTCGAAAATGTAGTAAGATTGTAGTTTCTAAGAAGACAGCAAAACGGACTCCGACTTGGCTTTGTTGCTGCTGAAATTGTAAGTAGCCTACCCTTGGGTGAACTTCGTTTTAGTAATGTGGTTTGATAGTCTCAACAATGTGTTTGCTCGACCGTTTTATTGTGAGCCCTGTATGTGTTTAGCTTGGTTTCTTGATGGCTAGCTTGCTAGCTAGTGGGGGTTTAGCGTAGCAGTCACTTGCTACCGAAGCTGCAGGGGGAGCTATGTCGTGAAAAATGCAAGCCAAAATCAGGCGAAAACCCAGAAACAGCGAAGGAATAACCAGACTTGCATACGGCTTCTTTAACCAATGTTACAGCCAGGGTCTTGTTTCTACCATTTTGACAGCACCACTGTCAAACCAATCTCCTATGCATGCATCCAACACCCTCGGTTGATGGTGCATCTTTGGTTCAGTTCAAAACTGGTAGAAATGTGGGCTGTTTCATTAGATAGCACCAAGGTTCAAAGAATTTTGAATGAAACATGATGCCAAATTCAATGAATCTCAGAAGCAGCAGTGTACTAAGAAATTATCATTCTTGACATACAGTAAATGCCTCCCAAATCTGTTAAAAGCTACTTTCTCTGTCATTTTCTATTTATGATGATGGCCCGAGCACACAGGTCACCTAAGTGAGACATACAGTAATTTCTCCCTTGTTATAGCGTTTTACAACTTTGACATCAGTTTAACCACAGAATTAGGTATAGGAAAAAACATGTTTTGTTCTCCCACATCTACACCATAGAGAAGCCTGTGATGACTTCTAGCAGTTATTTGGTACAATATTTTATGGGGACCACAGACTGGGCATATACTGTATGGGCATGCATTGGGCATGCATTCAATTTCATGATTCTAAGAAGATGGCTTCTTCAAGGTCAACTATTTGATACATTTGTTGAACTATTTGTTAGATTTGTTAATATGGGTTTCTACTAACAATAGTGTGGGCCTGTTGAAAGAGCATACATTGGAGAAGTAACAAGGACAAAGAAGAGGAGACGAGATTAGGAAACACCACAGTGAAGGGGAGGGGAGGGTGAAGAGAGAGAGGGTGTTGAAAGGGAAGGGGAAACTGGGAGGTGAGGTGAGGCAATTGCGAAGTGAATTAAGGTAACTTGTCATAGACAGAGAGGGAGGCTGCACAGAAGTGTGTTGTGGTAAGTAAGCGGAAAACATAACAGCCTCTGGGAAGAGGTTAGACGATAGGAGTTGTTAGAATGAAATGTTGGGTGGACAAGTGAAGATGGATGAAATGTGCAGGAGAGGTCGGTGGCTAGATGAGGTGAAGAGCACTAGTGTGAAAGCTGATAAGTTAAATAGTCTAATTTCTTGGGCCTGTTTGACAATATTTAGTTTTACTGAGTTTGTTCTACTTTTTTAGCTGCAATTGTTAACTGAACTTAACTCATTGCCTTTGTTAAGAATTCAAGAAATATTGGGTCTCTAGGCCTGTATGTGATCACACACAAACAGACACTCCCCTCACACACTTAAGTTTCACATTAGCTTCTTCTCTGTTCCCGAGATTGACAGGTTTGTTCAGTGTTTGGATGAATTCACATGACAGGTGAAATCATGGTTTCTTGCAATGGTCTCATCTCTCAAAGTTCACAGAACATTGGAGTTAGGTTTCCCTTGCACCTCTGCTATGCTCTTCCAACGGTGCTAGCTGGTGGGGTTTGAAGGTATACAAGAAGTGTACATGATTAAAATATATGACAATTTGATAGGAGTACCGTTTTGCATGCATGTTTTAGCTGCGTGCTAGCTTCAGAGACATCACATTAACAGCTACTTCCTCTCATTCAGTCTTCTCAGTCATAGATATAGAATGGCTAGATGTCTCGTCCGCGCTGCTGGCCAATGGAGGTCGACGTCCGCACCTCGCGGCCATCTTGCCACAGTCAGCTCGCTAACTCATAACATTGTGTTTCAATGGTGCACTGTAATGACAGGTAGTGACCTGAAGGTGTCATTGTTATAGCCTGGGGGCATTGTTTTGCCTTTAGTAGAAGAAGAGCCATCAGGTACCACAGAGCCCACCAGATAGCTTGTCTGTTTAAAGATGGCCACCGGTGATGCTGTTGGAGACTCCGCCATAAGACATCTAGCCATTCTCTATATATCTATGTTCTCAGCAACGTTAAAGAAGCCCTATGCAGGTCTGGTTATTCCTTCGCTGTTTCTGGGTTTTTCGCTGGATTTGGGTTCACATTTTTCACGACACAGCTCCCCCTGCAGCTTCGGTAGCAAGTGACTGCTACGCTAAACTAGCGAGCTAGCCATCAAGAATCCAAGCTAAACACTTACAGGCCTCACAATAAAACGGTCGAGCAAAAACACATTGTTCAAGAGACTATCAAACCACATTACAAAAACGAAGTTCACCCAAGGGTAGGCTACTTACAATTTCAACAGCAACAAAGCCAAGTCGGCGTCCGTTTTGCAGTCTTCTTCGAAACTACCTCGGACCGGGAACAGAAAGTTGCATATTCGGTTTTTCCACGGAGAAGCGATAGGGGGAGACGAAGCACCCACCAAACGACCCAGAAAGTGTTGTAGAACCATCAGAACGACTCTTAACATAATTAAGGTCATTTTTGCTAAAATTGTTGCATAGTGCTTCTTTAACTAACATTCTTGAGTGTGTATAACTGCAAATACAACCATACAATAACGATCTAATTGGATATGTTTTAAAAGGGGTTAGCTTGTTTTTTAGTAGTAGTTTGAAATGCGAAGTAACTTTATAGCTCATACTCATTCACTGTAACATTAGGCTAAAAAAGCAAGCTGCTGTCATGTGTTGACCTTAATGTTAGCTAAAGTTAGGTTTGGTCTTTGAATATTTACCTTATTCTGCGTGCAAACACGGGGGGCGCCATCTTTGCCCGCGTTGTGTCCGAACTTCCTGTTGAGCAGTACATCCATTGCAATACACTGAGATAGCAGAGTTCTACAGTATCAAGGTGACTAGCATCATATGTTATGGATGATGTTATGGCTTTCTTAAAGGTGACGTAGAAGGTTGAACGGGGTATTTATCCTTTTTCTTCGATGTGACATATAGACAACAAAATTTTGGTTGGGTCTGTAATGCCTTATGCCTGTTTTATGCTTCTGTGTCGAATCGACAGCATACCCCCGCAGACCCCTCTACGTCGCCGCGAACCCCTCCGCCATAGCTCGACGTGCACTTCCAAAAAATTTAGCAGGCGAGGGCGCAAGTCTTTGGCTGGGTCCTTCATACAGCATTGGCAAGGCCAGACAAAGTGTGTGTGTGGAGGGAGGCCTGATATAGTGCAGCTGATCAGCTGATTGATCAGCTGCCGGTGTAAGGGCTCAGTAGGCAGGGTAGAGAGAATGAGTGACAGGAGTGTGAGCCTGATGAGTGGGCGTGGCTGGGGAAGTGGCTGGTGCAGAGTGAGGTGCTGCTGAAGAATCTGGCAAAGCTGTGACAGTTGTAATCGCAGGTATCTTTGGCTGACAGGTTCAAAACTGCACAAATTTGAAGGTAAGGATGACACCCTCTGAATGCATGCCAAGTTTCGTGTAATTCCATTCATGGGGCTTGGGGGGCCATATCACCTACACAAAGGGCACGCACACTCACACAAACGCACACCCACACACACATAAAGACGCAGGTACACACACAGATACACACAAACACACAAACGTGCACACACATAAAAGCATATATACATAGTATAAGTATAAGTATATATACTCTTTTGATCCTGTGAGGGAAATTGGTCTCTGCATTTATCCCAATCCGTGAATTAGTGAAACACATTCAGCACACAGTGATGTGAAGCACACACTAATCCCGGCGCAGTGAGCTGCCTGCAACAACAGCCGCGCTCGGGGAGCAGTGAGGTGCCTTGCTCAAGGGCACTTCAGCCGTGCCTACTGGTCGGGGTTTGAACCAGCAACCCTCCGGTTACAAGTCAGAATCGCTAACCAGTAGGCCACAGCTGCTCCTACATGCAGGCACACACACACACACACACACACCATTACCCCCACATACACACTCACAAGGGAACACACTCAGAAGCACACATATAAACAAAAACAAACACACACTCATTTATATACACACTCAACTCACACTCAAAAAAACGCACACACTCATTCACAAATGTTGCAAAAGTAGGGGCTGGAGTAGATGGAGACAAATTGACAAGCTATTTATTTTTGCTGAGAGAATGTGTATGTGTGTGCTTCTGTGTGTGTGTTTGCTTGTGAGTGTGTGTGGGGGGTAATGGGGTCTGTGTTTGTGTGTGTGTGTTTATGTGTATGTGTGCGTGTGACTGCTTGCTTGGATGTGTGTGTGTATTTATGTGTGTGTGCGTGCGTGTGAGTGTGTGTGTGTGCAGATATGGCTCCCCATGAATGGAATTTCACGAAATTTGGCATGCATTCAGAGGGTGTCATAATTATTTTACACTTCAAATTTTGTGCAGTTTTGAATCGGTCAGCCAAAGATACCTGCGATTATCATGAGTGGATATGGGATGTGTTGACATGGCCCCTGGAGACCAACATACCAAAATAATTTGGTCATCCTAGGCCCTACGGTTCTCGTGATATTCACAGAAAACTGTGTCCGGCCATCTACAGGCCGATTGGTATACAGTCACTAAATGTACACATATATTCATTTATTGTATGGCCCTCCATTAACGGAATTCCACGAAACTTGGCATGCATTCAGAGGGTGTCATACTGATCCTACACATCAAATTTCGTGCAGTTTTGAACATGTCAGCCAGATACCTGCGATTACAACGCCTCGTTTTTTGCTTTTTCATTTTTAACTACACTTCAAGAACAATTCACGTTTAGTTCTCAATGATCTTTTGCCAGCTTCATTCAAACATAGCCTGTGGCTAGTGTAGTGCTGTGCCTATGGCTGTTTATAAATGGTCAGTAGTGGGAACTACTGTTGCCTTCATGATTTCCTTAATAATGTTATAAGAATATCACTTATCAACAATGACAAGCCAGCTGGAACCTGCGGCTTTCTCTCCCTCTCGTGCGCGCTTGACATTGTAAATGTGAAAAGTAGTCCCCCACCACCCCATGGGATAGACTGAAAAGACCACTGTACTTCTGTTATGCATTCATTATACGTATTCCTAAAAGGTCTTATTCTGTAGGCCTACTGTCATCCCAGTGTTTTGAACAAATAGTCCAGCACACAATTTGTTCACATGCCATGGTATATATATTATATATTTCATAAAGACTTCAATGAAATGTCTAACATATTTAATTAGTGCATATGATTCTAAATCAAGTGTTCTGCGTGCCAGATATCTTGAGCTCAGTAGATAAAATATTTACCAGAGAGGCATCATGGAGACATAGGCTATTATTTTTGGCCCACAGCACATTGAAGAAAACTCAGTAGGCCTAGGCTAACTGTACGGTTTTAAACAAGAGTAGGCCTAGGTTACTTAAAGATACAACAATACTATGGGAAAAATGTGTGGCATCACAGGAAAACCGTGACAAATACTGAATTGACTCCTGCTGTACAGGAATATGTACTTGACGAAAAGACAGATTAGTAGTTGGAGCAGCTGAAGGCGAGGCTAAAATTTTAACGGAAATGCCTGCCAGCTGTTGTGATAAATTTTCTCCAGTCTTTCTGGCTGTAGCTGCCAAACCTAGGTACAACACCAGATTCTGCATTGCCAAACTTGAAATTAGGGCTGCACGATATTAGGAAAACATACAAGGATACACAAGGAAGTTTATTGTCACATGCATATAGTTACTGGAAGTAAGAAATGCAGTGAAATTATGTCTGGTGTCAGCCTATTTGTGCATTAATGGGGGGGGGGGGGGTTAGTAAAAAGTGCCGTAGAAGAGGGGTTTAGTAGATTAAGTGGCAAGGGCTGCATAAAAAAGGTGGGGGAGGATTGGGATTGGGTGGGGGGCACCAACAAGGAGCACCCAAGAGCAACAGGGACAAGGAAAACCTCCCTTACCAAGGAAGAAACCTTGGGCAGATCCACGGCTCAAGGGGCTAACCCAACTGCCAGGGGTCTTGGTGTGTGTGTTGGGGGATGACAGGGGAGATGGGATAGTGTGCTGTGTATGTGGGGAGAGGGCAGTGTGCAATATGTGTGTTGGAGAAGCTTCCTCATGAGACAATGTGCTGTAGGAAGGCTAGGCAATCAAGGACATGGGTAGATGGAGGAGAAATCAAAAATAATAAATAAAAAGTTCTATGGAGATGTGCAAAAGTTGGAGAAAGTCAGATATGTGTGTGTGTGTGTGTGTGTGTTTGTGTGTTTTGACGTGTGATGAAATAAGAAAATAAATAAAAGGTCTGTAGCATAGGGAGAGGGATGTAAAAGTGCTAAAAGTCTTGTAGGTGTGTGTGGGGGGGGTCATGAGTGCTGAGTAGTGAATGAGTGCAAAGTCAGTATAGTGTGAGTTCAGAGTTGGGAAATGTTTGAGAGTGCTGAGGAGTGAATGTGTGCAAAGTCAGTATAGTGTGAGTTCAGAGTTCCGATGGCCTGGGGATAAAAACTTCTCCTGAGTCTCTCAGTTCTGGCTTTGTGACTACATAGGCGTCTTCTTGATTTCAGCGGTAGGAATAATCCATTGTTAGGATGAGAAGAGTCCTTCAGAATCTTTTGGGCTCTTAGGAGTACTCTTCTGGAATAGATATCTTGTAGAGCAGGGAGTTGAGTTCTTATAGTACGTTCAGCTGAGCGCACTACTCTCTGCAGAGTACTACAATCTCTAACTGTGGAGTTCCCATACCAGGTGATGATGCTACCAGTTAGAACACTCTCAACCGCTGAAGTGTAGAAGGCCTTCATGATGGATGTAGAAACTTTGAATTTCCTTAGCTGACGAAGGAAGTAGAGTCGTTGTCTGGACTTCTTCAGAACATATTGAGTGTTAACAGTCCATGTTAAGTCTTCAGTAATGTGGACACCAAGGTATTTAAAACTTGTGACTCTCTCTACAGGTTGCCCGCTGATCATTAGTGGGGTGTAACTGTAGTTCTGCTGCTGCCTTCTGTAATCCACTACCATTTCCTTGTTTCCTTGGTTTTATTGATATTCAGTGTCAAGCTGTTAGATTGACACCACTGTGCCACCTCATCAACCCGCATCAAACATGCGATATGCGATAACATTATTGAGTACTGCAATAACGATATAACTTGCGATATTTAAATATTTAATGTTTTTCTCCACCTCATGTTTTTCTCCCATCCCACGTTATTAGGCTACCGGCATGCCGAGTGCAGTGGAAAGTGAAAGTAAGGGGTTGCGATCGCACAGTCCAACGAAGTAGGCTAAACAACTTTTACAAATAACGAATCCTGATTACCTCTCTGCTGCTGTCTGGGGCTTTTGCTAAATGCAAATCATGAAATACAAGCCTTACAGTGAAAGACAGATATCGTCTGATCCTATAACGATAACGAAAGAAATTGTTTATTTTAACATGGTGGAGAAGGACGCATTTGACGCTGTGTTTGTAACGTCATCCTTAATAAAACCAAAATATTTCCATAGAACAGACATGCTTTTCCTTTTAGTCACCAATTCCTCTTCACCCAAGTGTAACCTACCTCGCTCGACTCACTATCTTCAGCCATCACGACATTAGCTCCCGCCTCAACACCTAAAACACCACACACCTAAACTGGTAGGGGACGGGCTTCTAGGGCAGCATGACAGCATCGGTTTGGTAAAATATGTTGACATTTAAAATGTGAATACACCATAGACTGTATGGAATGCGCACGGCACAGAAAATGTATCGAAATTTATCGAAAATTAAGTAATCTTTGCGGTATCTCCATCGCAAACGTTTATTGCGATAACCATAGATTTTAGATATATCGTGCAGCCCTACTTGAAATAATAAGAAACTACTGACAACGGCAATGTCAATGGAGAAAAAGTGTACACAATATGTATTTCTCATTTGGTCAACGCTCCCTGATCCCTTCAGAGACTTGGTTCCCCAGTAGCAATGGATATTAGGGAGGGAAGTGAAGTCCCATGTCAATGATCAATCCCAGAAAACTGTGAAACTCTTCTGGGGTCTCTTCGTCCCATGCCCCTGCACTGTGTGTTTGCATACGACGGCCTACTAAGCACAACCTCCCCGCCCGTTCCGGTTGGTAAAACCACATATGCCTGGGACAACATATAAAAAACAACATAACAAGTCTATTTCACAGTGTTTTAGTGGCAGTTCACACCACCCTACGCACGCCACCTAAATCTATACCTTCTTCCTCCATCCTCACATGGTCTTCAACATTGTGAGCGCAAGCTCCTCAGCAGTCAGCTACCTCTTCAGGCCTGCAAGGAGGTCTGTGTAGGTCTTGTTATCTGAAACAACAGTAAAATCATACAAATGTAATACCTTTATTAATTAAAAAAATAAAATGAAAAGCAATTTTATTACACATGGGTTTAGCTACCCTAAATCTGATTGCCTGGCTGGCATTAAGATAAAGACAGATTCACCTAGTAACTAACTGCTGAAATGCAATAATGACATTTCTGACATAATATGTGATTTCACATCATGTTTTCTGTAACTACATATTGAGAAGAGTAGAATATCAAGTCATGCCATCTTAGAAAATGTTGAGACAAACACGTCTGATGTTTGTCATTTAGAAGTTAGCAAGGTAAAACAGTTCACTACAATCTGCCTGAGGAGAGGCAATAAGTTACTTAGCACTACATTTCTGACAGAATCCGTGATTTCACATCTTGTTTTCTACAACTACATATTGAGGAGAGAACGTCGCAACTTAGAAACGCGGCGCCCATTGATTTATTCAGCTTTGGTATGCTATACTGACTTGCCAATATAATGCTTACCTAACAAGCAAATTGGTACTTACTTACAGGTTATATACTAACAGGTTTTTAAATGAAATTGTCAAATGAAAATAACTGATCAAAAGCAAACGAGAATACTGCAAGCAGTTCAGAGTAATGCAGCTAGCTAAAGTTACATGACGATGCACTTAGCCCCCGCTATGCCATGACGCTGATGAGAAAGCATATTACTGTCAAATAACATGATTTTAGGACTACAAATTAAGATTAACCATAAATAGAAACTATGTAACTATGTACCTCAGTTTATCCAGCTGTGTGGTTTCCAGTCGAGGTAAACTCCGCAGGGATGCAAACAGAGGTATGGTCAAAAAGGAGTGAGATTATCGAAGCCCACGCCCCCGCAGGAAATATCATATAATTACATTTTGCCACCACCTCTGCCATCCAGGGCTCACCCTATTCACACAAAAATGTTCTTTATATGAAAATACACTGTCCCAGTTCCTTGGCAGTGATGCAAACACATGTGAGGTGAAAAAAGAGAGAAACATGACCAACCAACACCCCCCCCCCCCCCTCGTGTTATGTCTTGTTGTTGTACAATTGAAACTAAAGCAGTAGTGAAAACATGCACATCAGTGGACTGCTTTACTAATGCAAAATTGCAAACTATTAAAATGATTTCATTGCATTACTCAGCATGGTTGCACAGTGCTTGCATGAGAAATACTTCCCAAAAACCTTCCCTAATTGTAACGATGCCATATAGGGGTGTAAATCACAAGTTTCATCACCATTCGATACAATATTGATTCTTCAAGCCAATGATTGGATTATTTTCAATCCTTCAAAATATTTAGCAATTCCATGTGTTACTGGGGTCTGTTGTTCATAGGAAATTATAGATTTTGATTAATTTTCATGGATTCAAAAATGCCAAATATAGGCTTAATTATAGGCCAAATACTGACTGTGGAATCAGGTAACACACTTTTTTCTCTTTTCCTCCCCTAAAACCTCCTGTCACTGCCAGATGCTTTTGAATTTAACATGGTTTAACTCATATGTTGCAGTCGAAGTGAAAGGACACTAGCCTATTTGGAATATTCTGTAGGCCTGCTGTTCCTTTTATGAGAGCAATTTAACTGACTGAACGAGTTTTCATCAGGCTATTGAATGCTTTATATGTGAATGCTATATACTTAATTTACCATTAGCTAGATTAGAATGGTTCTATACGCAGTTGTCATATAAATGCAGTGTTTTGTAGTAGGCTATTCAAAGCATTTCACGTTCGTCACTCGTGGTGTAGGCCTGTGTCTTGAGTGATCGCTGTCCCTTTAAATGTCTGGGACTTTAAATTAGGCCTACGTTTTACTCTGGGCTGTTTTTGTTGATGGACGGCGCCGTCTTTCATTCAGTTTTCCTACCGTTTTAATTAATGACACACGCAATTCCGTGGTTGAAGTAAGGAATTGTTTTTACCCGTATTCTTGCAATTCCCACATAACATTAAATACTAGGCCTAGGACCCTAGGTCACTGACAGGAATAATTGTACGGTTCCGGATGATCAGTCAGATGGCAGCGTGTTGCATGTTAAAACTTTCACCTGAAGTAGCTATACTGCGGAGGTAAGAGCGCGAACTGAGAGAGTTGCCTCCTAACGGAGCCTATATTTTCTTAGCTGCAATCAGAACGATAGACTACAGCTCCTGATCAAAGATGAGTGGAGGTTATCAGAAGCACATTAACCAGCAGGCCCATATGAGAAACGCTCTGGTTCCTTTTGTAGCCTGCGGTAGATGACGTGAAAAAAGCTAGAGTCGCCGGAAAGCATCCTTGATGATCAGACCCCCCCACCCATTAAAAAAAAAACTCTTCGGATCTGCACGATTCACACAAGTCACCCAAACTGACGTGAAAAAAGCGCGAGGCGCCAGAAAGCGCCGTGTTTGCATCCCTGACTCCAACGAAGTGCAGGTGGCAGTCAAAATGTATGACTGAAGTGAAAAGATCTTTTCACGACTCAAGTATCCAAAACATTTCGCGCCATAAACCCCTTAACCAATCATATCAAATTGAAGCTTATGTTGTCAGCATTACGGGGAAGATTTCATTGGACAGCTAAGATATTAGACCTCGTCCGTAACGTTGGTTACCCGTAAGAAGAACGGTTAGCTTGTTCGGTTGGAGGGAAGCTAGCTTTGACGTAATCTCTCTTTCGCGCCGTAGGGAGATAACCGTATTGTTTGGATAAGAAGCTCAGTCCACCTTACTGTCTGACGGTAACTCATAAGCAAAACCTAGCATACACGACCGTATGTTAAGGTAAAGCATTACACAGAGGGAACCTAATAATAATAAAAAAAGTAAACCTAATTTTTTTTAAAAAGGGCACTAATCATTTCAGAGGTTTTCGATGGATTGACCGTAGGTCGGAAAAGTGGAAAGAAGATTAGCTTCAAGGCTATAACTTTGTTTTGTTTTAGCATGACTGTTTTTGAAGATGATCATGTGTGGTAGCTTCAACATTAACTCGACTTGGTGAGGATGATAATACATAAATAAATGTTTAACTTTGATGACTTTGAAGGCAAAGGAAGTGTGAGAAGAATTTCTGTGTATCTATCATATGAGTTACAAGATTCAGTTCGATGGCTAACGTCACGAAGTTATGTGTGAGTCTGCGCAGTACTGGGGGGACCAACTGAAAAATCGTTCTATTTGACTCAGTGCCCTCCCATTGAAAACGACGGAGTCTGTTCGTCCATTTCTTTTACTGTCTATGGTTAAAGCGGAGCGAGAGGCGCAAACGTTCGACAATTTCCGCGTTCGATTATTGCAAGGGGGAGGGGGGAAAATCCCCCTTTATGCAGACCAGAGTAAACCCTTGCTGCACTAATGTCAATAGAGACTTGTGGAATTTTACCAATAAATTGGTCATTATGTCTTTCTGGATTTGTTGAGGGTTTTTTGGAAAATGTTGTTTTCCCCAAATTTTTTTAGCCTTCGGATTTGTAATAAAATAACTTAATATCAGACCATGCTGCTGCCAGTTACTGTCCAGTTGTTAGCATGCTAGCTAGCCTCTTAGCTAAGGTAACATTTTAAATGGAGAAGTGTAATTTCTTTGAAATTACAACTAGCTGAATAACATTACTGACATTAGTTAAAGTGGATAGTTTATACTCAAGTGAATTTGCAACAGTATATTAAGTTTAAGCGAAGTCCTTCAACTACTAGTCACTTGTTAGCGCATAGCTGTATTGCCATAGCTACTCTGGCTACTCCCATCCACTTGTATAGCATTTTAAGCTAGCGTTAGCTAGGTAGCTAGCTCGGTTCACATGACTAATTCAATTATTCATATCATGTCCTAAAGAATGATTCATGGTATCATACATGATTATAGACAATAATACTGTGAACACAATTATGTTTATCTGTTCTTATTGCTTATAGAGCTGCATAGTCCCGCCCACAGCCAAAACGCGGTTAGGTGCCGGATGTAAGATTCCCATTCATTTGTCCCATTGACGTTTGGAAAAATCTGTATCTAAAGAGTTTTACAGCATGTCTTAGGCTAACCAGCTACGGCATAACTCATAAGCATACAACATATCATTTCGAGTAAAAAAAAACGAAGAGAAAATCCAAAAAAAGTCAAAGGTATAAGACTGTGTACATATTTTCATTTCCGAGCGAAGAAACTACTCATCCCATAAACCACCGCGCCTCACTGAATAATATATAAGCAATGCACGAACCAGCGCGAAATCATTTCAAAACCGGCGACAGTACCAAACAGTGATTTTTATATAGTGAATGTGCAGTTAATAGCAGTTATTTCAGGAGTAATCGTGTAAATAATAGTGTTTTGATATTGAATTTTATATTTATCATCGTGTATTTTATATTGTGTGTGTGAAAGCGGTTAACATTAACGTCAGTGCTTCGTAACGTTACCTGACTCATCCTATGCTGTCATCACTGCTCAGTCGGGCTGATGCATGGTCTGCTCTTGGACCACCATATTCAGTTTATTAATTTGCCGTGAATTATTACACAAAATGTTCATTAAATGCACAAAGTATTCCTAGGTTAATGATTGATATGAATCATACAGTATGAAGGCTACAGTAGCCTAGCTAATGTTAACTAGCACTGCTAGCAGCATTAACGTTACCAACCTCCCTGCTTAACTCACCACAACTTTGTAGGTCCTGTCCCTCATGCTGCTGACCCTTACAAAACCCACAAACTGACTCTCGGACACACAACAGTCAATAATGTGACCCGATTTAAAGTGGCTTTCACCCCTTTGGACACTCACTAAAACATAATATTCATACCTGTGTTACAACATGTAGGCTAATGTTAGCTGCATTATGTAATGACATACAATGTCGGAAATGCTAAAGGTTAGCCTGTCGGCTAGTGCTAGCCTACCTGAAAAGTTTGAGTGTTTAAACTAACATTTACAGTGGTCTATTTGATAGTGTATTGGCCCTGACTAAGTTTGTGTGATGTATAAACCCCAATCCTTGTTGATACAAGTACCAATATTCGCCAAGAAAGTTTTTAATCACATTAAGATTTTCGCCATAGGCAGTAAAAAACTCCGCCATCTTTGTCAATATTTTTCCGCTGAGAAAGTTTCAAATTATGACCATAACGGCCTTTCCACCAATCAGAGGCATCACTGTGGGATTGTGGGATTGTGGGTAATGAAGTACTTATCCAAGAGATCGCGAATAAAAGGCATTTATCTCAAAACAAGGTTAGTGCCCCACGAACTCTTGGTGTCTATAGGAGCATATACAATCGCTTAGTACAACCGTAGCTGGTTTTAAGTCTACCACGTGCAGTTAAATTTTTATGGCTTACACCGCAATTGTCAATGGAGAAATTGCATTGACTTTTTACATCCGACATCGGCTGTGGGCGGGACTGTGCAGCTCTATTAAGAGAGAAAGTTTATTTAGTGACGTAAGGTGACACTCCCACTTATGCAGACCGGAACTGTCCTGTTTTGCTCCCATAGTAACGAATTACGTTGCTCTATCTTGCTAGTAATCAAGGATCTTTGCTTAAAGGTGCGATTTGTAGGATTGTTACCGAACGTTCTGTAGGCCAAAATAAAAACACTGGTGAACGTTCTCAAGACTACCAGACGCGAGCCTCTTCTGGGTTGCCAGATGTAATGAAGACTTAGCTAACGTTAGTTGACCTGCAGCTGCTTTAACGTTTCTCCAACCATGACCCAGCTACACATTACGGAAACAGTGAAAACAAAAAATACCTCTCTAACCAACGTAACATATTTAGCTGAAGTTAGCGATGCAGATGAAGTTTAGCATAGGCTACCTGTTGTGGAGAAATATGGCCAGCTCTGCGTCAGACTTGATATTCTTCGTTTCACGAGGACGTCACCATCTCAGGAAGCTCCTCCGATGTCCACTTAATTTGTTTCTTGTTTTAATTTTGGAAATTTGCCTGCCTCTCGTAGGCGTTCATGACTACAACTGACAGCTGTTGACAGTTGGCCTTTACTAATTTGGCAACCCAAATAGGAGGACGCGCTAGCCCATTATTAATACGCTATTCTAGAATGAATCGTTCAAAACATAAACGAAAATTCCAAGAGATTCCGCCCCGTAACTCATTTTTTTTCATTGGTTTTACGGGGTTTTACAGGTTAGAGCATACATGGGCAACATACGGCCCGCGGGCCACATCCGGCCCGTGGGCTTTCCCTGACCGGCCCGCGTAAGGTCCGTGAAAGAACAATAGAACCTAGCATAGAGATAATGCATGCAAATCAATATAGTTGTTTTTATTTTGAAAGCGACTGCTATTTGTACGCCCATACATTTGTGCGTGGATGCATACAACGTAAACACCCTCACTGATGTGCTGGTGAATTTATACTTCTGCGTCGACACAATGCAGTTGCCTTTACGTCGGCGTAAACCTTTCAAAGTTTTGTCTCTTATGTCTGCGTCGCTCACCACCGCAAAGGTTGTTAGAACGAACTCCTACTGCTGCTCGTTGGCGATACGAAGTGTTCATTTCAAAACGTTACTGGCAGATAGACAGTTTACAATCGGATAACCCCGTAATTGTAACCAAAATATGTCTGAGTTTATTTGCAAAGCTTATGTTAGCGAACTATGATGCTACTACGCCTACCCACAGGTTGCTTGAAGCAGCCGGCTCAACACACAGAGCGAGTTGACCAATCACAGTTATGTGCATAAAGTTAAAGCAAAAACATAGCCTACATTTTTAAAATAGTTTTCTTTGTGCATGTTGATTAACTAATGACAGCCTACTATTGTCTGCTCCACATTTTCGTAGTCTAATTCTGCATAGAGTTAATTTAATGATGGTAATGATTTAATGATGAAATATTGCTGAGTGTTTATGAAATGGTGGCACAGGCCTATCGGTTGTACTGACTCCTTCACATTTTCATGACCTAGCCTAATTATATAGATATTGTAGTAGTTTTTTATATCAGTCTTTGAAAACTGAAAAAAAATTCGAGAATGAGGATTAAATACTGGACATAGATTAAATATTGCTGTTTTTCCTTTGTCTCCCTCACATTTTCATCTGTTCTTACGACAAAACCATATGATTTACTTAATGTTATAAGAACAGAATAGAATTGAACAGAATTGAGTTCAGACTTGAGTTCGGTATTTTGGGTCCGGCCCTCCTCAACAGTCCCAGTTTGTCATGTGGCCCCTTGGGGAAATTAGTTGCCCACCCCTGGGTTAGAGTAATGTTGTCAAATAAGCCATTACTTCAATTCATCGTGTTTCCTTACTCTCTGACAACATATGGTGATCATTTTTGGAATGGTTACAGTTTATTTTCCATTATTTCCTACATACTGGTCCTTTAAAGCCTGAGACAGGCAGTTGCTGGAGGTGGGAGGTGCATAGGATTCCAAGTGCCCTATTGTGATGCCATAATCGGCAATGTTAAGTCTATGGGGAAATTTTCAGTAGTAACACAGTTTGAATGAAGTTTCTACGTTAAACAGTTGAAGCCGCATTAAACGCACAAAAAGCGTTAGAAGAAGAACTAGAAAAGCATTTCCTGAAGGAAATACAGTGCATGAAAATGATGTAAAATATCATACAGAGTAAAAACAAACTATATTGGTTGCTAGGTAGATGAGGTTTAATATAGTTGGAATGATGAACAGTTAAATAGGTGGATAGTTTATATAGTTAAATGATTTGCTTGGTAGATAAGGTTTAATATAGTTGGAATGATTGAACGGTTAAATAGGTGGATCATTTAAATGGTTAAATTATTTGGTAGATAATTGACGATAACTGACAGTTGGAATGGCTCTAATGTTTGCTAGCAGTTATGCTAACTATGTTATCAAAGATAATAATGTTAACCAAGTTACTTAGTTAACTTAGCTAATGTTTTCATATTTAGTAGTTATGCTAACTAGCATGTTAGCAATGCTAACATGCTAACTATGTTAACCATGTGACTTAGCTAACCTAGCTAATCATTTTTAGTAAGTATGCTAACTATGCTAACTAATATGCTAACATGTTAAGTATGCTAACCATGTGACAGCTAACTTAGCTAATCATTTTTAGCTGTTTTGCTAAAAATGTTAACTAGCATGTTAACATGCTAGCATGCTAACTATGCTAAAAATGTTACTTAGCTAATCATTTTTAACAGTTATGCTAACTAGTAAGGGTGTCACGATTTCGATTTTATTTTGAAATCCATCGAAATTACATCTCAATCTCGAACTTCGAATTTAAAAGTAGAATCGACGATGCAGCCAGACCCCCAATGTCACGTCCAGCATGTATGCCAAGACGCACAAACACACATGCACGTGCTGAACTGCAGCGTCAACACTCCTCTAATTTTAGGCTGCAGCCAGTTAATATATAGGCCTACACATCAACCTACCGAAATCAAAGCCCCTCTTGCTACTTTGAAATCACCGGTGTGGAAGTATTCGTTCATTCACGTCAATTAAAACTAACTTAGCCTACTCAACTTAGCAAGTGAAAGATGTACTGTAAAAAAATACAGTCCAAAGTCACTTTAAGGCTTAAAATGCACATTTATAAGTACTGTACATATTCCATGAACATTAACCTTGGGTCTCTTCGGAGTGTGCTGAAACAATCAAATTAACATTCTGTGTTGTTTCATTTTACTATGTTCACCTCTCTGTTTTAGCCTAAAGTTAGTTATATTTACATTACAACCTCGCGGTTGGAACGGTTTCAAAGCGGTTTCAAAATAAAAGCCCCCCGAAAAAGAAAAGGCCAAAAAGAGTAAATAACATATAAGGAATGCATTAATAGTAATATTTAAAAAAGATCGAAAATCGAAAATTACATCGAATCGAGGATTTGGAGAATCGTGACACCCCTACTAACTAGCATGCTAACTATGCTAACCATGTTACTTAGCTAACTTAGCTAATCATTTTTAGCAGTTTTGCTAAAAATGCTAACTAGCATGTTAGCATGCTAACTATGCTAACCATGTTACTTAGCTAACTTAGCTAACTAACTACAGTGGGTAGGAGTCATAGTTGATGACAAGTAACAGTTACAATGGCTGTACAGTTAAAAAGTTCAGTAGTTTAAAGGGTTAAATTGTTTAACAGTGAAATATTGTAGTGAGGACTTTTATTTTGAAACAGTTTTTGGCAGAGGAAGCAGTTGAACAGGATGTGTAGTCTTAATAGGGCCAGTTTGTATGCTTAAAGCCTGAGACTGGCAGTAGATGCAGGTGGCCCGAACACCTGCCATAGGATTCTAATTGCTTAACGGCTCTATTGTGATGTCATCAGCCCATGTTAAGTCTATGGGGAAATTTTGAACAGTTTTTAATTAATAGTTTAAAAAGTATAAAAGTTACAAAGCAACAAGTATCAAAACATGATTAGTTCATAGATTTCACATGTAAAATACATTTTATACAACCCCACCCCCATTTTGCCTGTTCATAATTCTGAGAAATTCTTGAATTGTGTGCATGTGTGCGTGTACATGTTTATGTTTATGTGTGTGTGGGTGGGTGGGTGTGTGTGTGTCCGTGCATGTGCCTGTGTCTGTGCATGTGCATGCATGCGTACATATGTCTACTGTGTGAGTATGTGTCATACGTATGATTACTGTGAATGTATGTGTGTGCGTGTGTATCTGTTTATGCACATGTGTGCATATGGAATGGGTTAACATGACCCCTGGAGGCAAACATACGCAAACAATTGGTCATCCTAGGCCCTACGGTTCTCAAGATATTCACAGAAAACTCTATTGGTGTACGGTCACTAAATGTACACATAAATTATTGTATTGTATGGCCCCCCATGAACGAAAGTTCATGAAGCATGCATTCGGAGGGTGTCATAATGATCCTACACTTTCAATTTTGTGCAGTTTTGACCATGTCAGCCAGAGATATTGTGATAAAAACACCAAATTTTTTGCTTTTTAATTTTTAACTAGGTGGCGCTATACATGAAATAAGTGGTAATGTGATGGGTTGACATGGCCCCTTAAGACCAACATACAAAAAAATGTGGTCCTCCTAGGCCCTACGGTTCTCGAGATATTCACGAAAACTATCTCCGGCCACCTACAGGCCAGTTGGTGTATAGTAACATAAATTAATTTATTGTGTGGCCCCCCATGAACAGAATTCCACGAAACTTGGCATGCATTCAGAGGGTGTCATAATGATCCTACACTTCCAATTTCGTGCAGTTTTGACTATGTTAGGTCACAGATACCTCCGATTACAACACCTCATTTTTACTTTTTTGTGTTTAACTAGGTGGCGCTATACATGAAATGAGTGGTTATGGAACGGGTTGACATGGCCCCTTGAGATAAACATAAAAAAAAAAGGTGGTCCTCCTAAACCCTACGGTTCTCGAGATATTCACAGAAAACTGTGTCTGCCCTACCCTCCTTTCGGGGGTCCAGTCCAGCGGGGGGGGGGGGGCTACAGATCAAAACGAAAAACGATGGTTCCATGCTATCCATGTGGGGTTACATGCCCACCAAGTTTCGTGTACCCCGGTCTTTCAGTGTCCCGGGAATCCTTGATGGAAATTTGCCCATGCGAAAAAGAAAAAAAATCTGACTAAACCTATATGACCGCCGCTTCGCTGCGTGGCGGTCATAATAACAAGAAGAAATCGGATAACAGTGGATTGCCATCTCAGAAACATAGCTAAAATCAGAGATTTTGTTTCTAGACAGGATTGAGAAAAGCTTATTCATGCTTTCATATCCTGTAGCGTAGATTATTGTAATAGTCTAACTGGCCTCCCAGTGTTTCCTCTACACTCTCAAAAATGATGTGTTAAATAATTACACATTTTTTGTGTTATCACAATTTTAACACAATTTGTGTTATTTTGTGTTGTTACTGTGTTATATTACTGGAATATACTGCCCAACACAAAATGTGTTAAATTATTGGCCAATCCCTGGTGTCCTGGATGAGCCGTTACCCTGAGAGGAGAGGTTCTTTTCTCAGCACTTCATTTTGGCGCACTGGAAGAAGTTGCAAGTGGCACATAGAGTGGAATTAAATGTCTGAATAAAAGGTAAGGTAGACCCATGTCTTCAGACGTATTTGTTATGTTTATTTTAAAGACTGTTGCAACTTGCAATATTGTAAAGGTTAAATGATAATAAAGTCCAGCATCGATTGTTAGCCAAGTAGCTAGCTAACGTTAGGTTATTGATTAGCAATCGTTATGCTAGTCCATGTTAAGTCAATCCTGACCTTACATTAACACACTCTGAAAAACACTGGCATACATGTAGAAACTAAAATATTCTAACGTTAAAGTTACGTCATCTCGTATTACTATGTGGGTAAATCCGCATTTTGGGTAGCTGCTAAAGTTTTAGCTATGGACAGCTAACGTTAGCAAGGTTTGTGGGAAATGGTATGACCTTGTAGTACTAACAAGGTATGAAATGCTAACGTTATGGCTCAGGATGTCAAAACTACAAACTACTATCTACGTTACAAATTACGATAAGTTACAACACTATCTAACTTACTATAACTACTATAAATCATGATAACCACCGTTATTTATTTAGCAGCTAATTCACTTTTACTTGCATAGATAACGGTGACCGTTTTATTCTGAACAATCGGTGGTTAACGTTACAAGCCATAATAGACATAAGGTCAGGTAACGTGAATGTAGTCGTTTTTGTTATAGGCCTATGCACTTACATCTCTTCTGCTCCACGACATAACATTAGAACATGTTCACAAATAGTCTAGCAAGTTAACGATGATGAATGAACTTAATGCATTTAGAAGCTACCACGCTGCCAAGGGAAAACACATTTGCATTCCGAACGCGACACTAACGTTAGTGAACACGGTTTGATGAAACGATATTGCGTGCAGTTAGTAGACCCAGTGTTGAACTAGCTTCTACATCTATGCACAACGTTATGATGATCTTTTATAGTTTATAGAGTGTGTAGTTTGCTTTTTTGGGGTGCAGGTTAAGCAATAATGTGACGCATAAATGAAACAGTAATCAATGCTGCCATTTTGATAATAACCTAAAGTAACATTTCGTTTCTGACCAGTTCGCTAACGTTAGTCACCCAGATTGTGTGTTCTTATTTTGGAAATGCTGAATGATTAAAAAAATAAACAGTATGGAAGTTGAAATAAGTTATGTGTTCACAATATGGTGTGAAATCAAATTTATAATAATCTATTTTGTTGTAGCTACAAGGTTGTGGATTGCTGCTAGACATCCAACGTTGGAGGTTTTTGCAGAGTTTACACGCTTTGTGGACATGCCATATATGGTGAGTGCATATTGTTTTGGGACAATGAAAATAATGAAAGTTGGATGAATTGTCTTTAATCCCTCTGATATCATTCTAATTATTCAAATGACTGTATTTTGTCCATTTATGTACTTTGACACAGAATTTGGAAAGATGTTTCCTGGAAAAGCTGCTGTTCATCCGAAAATGGGAGGGAATGTCCACAAGTGAACCTGCAGCTGCCTTGCCACCAGTTCCTGAGGATGATTGATGGTAGGAGGAATTATCTCTCTTAAGCTTTTGTGCTACAGTGAATGAATGCAATTGATTTTAACAAGAAAGTAAGAGTTTACTAAATTGTGTTTGTTTTTATAGTTTCATGTTACAGAGCTCTTCATAAGCTTGTCCATCTGCTGCCCCCCACTGCATCAGGCAGGGGCAAAGGGAACACCAAATGCAGTGTGAAGTCAGCTTCGGGCTACCTTTTGGATATAAAACCGGTAGGCCCCTCCTATAGTAAATGTTTCTTTTGTGTGCTTATAGTACGGAACGCCTATATTGTATGTTTTATGGTGCAATGTTATATCTGGTATAATGTAAAATGAGTATTGTCAATTTGTAAATTGCTTGAAACCCTGCATATGTCTAATGACTTGTTTATGTTCTTGTTCTTTCTTTAAAATAACAGACTGGAACCAGCATCTCCAGTGTGCTGAACAATCCTCCTGATAGATCAGTAGAACATCGCCAGCCCCACTTGGTGTGCATTGGAGATCCCTCCTCCTCCGCCCAATACATCATTGTAGCAGAAAACGACAAACTTGCCATTACTCTTAAGGAAAACGGTTTGAGAAGTTATGCACATTTCACCAGAAAGTGAAAATCAAAATGTTTTTCTTAAGGATACTTGTTACAAAGTTTTTCCATAACCATTTCCATGCAATTGCTGTCCAGAGAACAGAGGACTTGAAACTAATTAGTATAAGAGATTTAATTGATTTTAGACCAATACATTTGATATTTTTTAACAATGATATTTTTGTAAACCCTCGCTATGAACTTGTGTAATGTTTATGTGTACAATATTTGTAATAAATAAAACATAATTTCACATTAGGCTGTCAGGAATTCATCTTTATTGCACACACTATTTGGTTTAAATAATTTCATAATTTTCTTATCTGCTAAGATCCATAAATATACTAAAAATATAAATAAAACGACAACATGCACTTCATTATGCTGTGATTTAATTGACATTGTTGTTTATTATTGCTATTATCCTTCTAATAGTCTGACCAACATCTTAATTTGCTCCCTGTTAAATTTAAGTATTATATTGTCTTGTATTTGTATGTGGCTTTGGAAAAAAGCATAACCATAACCAAATGAAAGTAACAATAACCAAATTGACACAAATTGTGTCAACTATAACACACAGGTGTGTTAAAATATAAACACAGTAACTGTGTTAACCATAACCAAATTGTGTCAACTATAACACACAGGTGTGTTAAAATATCAACACAGTAACTGTGTTACATGGGTTTAACACAAAAAATAACACAAAATGTGTTGTCCTTACCTAAACACATTGATGTGTTAAAAATGTGTTGTTTCCAACACATCCTTTTTGAGAGTGTATGTTGATTTGGTAGTGACGGCCCGCCACGGTTTAATTTTCTTCCCCCACGGTATCAGAAATGGGGCAGACGCACAATAGTCGCAGTTGCCTTTTAAATGATCCTGCCGACATTATGCACCCCCGTTGGCGGCCGCTAACATTGCAATTTAACAACAAGCAGAACTATTCAGAGGTTTGGGGCTGTCCAGTTTAACTCCACATAGTGTGTTGATGTGCTTATTGTCCAAACGTTTGCTTTCTTCTGAGTCACTATTAAACAACACCTCCACCAAAAACGTCACCGCGGTGGGTCCGTTTTAATAAGACAACGTTCAACTTGTCAGTTCTGACAGCTCACGTCCTGATATCAAACATCTGGAAACATTAAAACGATAAGTGAGTCACTAATATAATACAAATTGGAAATAGTCTATAGATGTAGTAATAGATGTAATGATGTTAAAGTAAATAGTTGTGTTGTATGACACGGAAAAGTTTATTTTTTAATGATTTGGGCTACACAGACGCACAAAGGCCGCACGACCTAAACGTTTGTTACCCTTGTTGCTAAATGTGAAAATAAATTAGCAAAAAGAAGTGCAACCATTTTTAAAATTTTCTAACGAATTAGGCTACAGAATGCTTAGCCTAGGCCAGGGGTCGGCAAACTGCGGGCCGGATCCGGCCCGCCGAGCATTTTCATCCGGCCCGCCGAGCATTTCATTTGGTTATCAGGCTGCTCGCTATTTTTTTCCTGCAATAGAGACGACGTTGGTGCAAACTGCTTTTCATTCTCCTTAGAGAACGTTTGCAATGTCAAAACATCATGTTAAATAGAGATAACATCATGTTAAACTAAGTTAACTCTTAGTTATCTCCTTTGCAGCAGATCTAACGTGAACATTATGAGATCCATTTAATTGGGAACGCGTCTGCACTCACGAGAGGGAGAGAGAGCCGCAGGTTCCAGCTGGCTTGCCATTGTTGATAATTGATATCTCCTTCTTATAAGAAACTTTTAAAAGGAAATCATGAAGGCAACAGTAGTTCCCACTACTGACCATTTAAAAACTGTGAGAGGGCCCAGCCATAGGCACAGCACTAGCCATAGCGGTGCAGGCAGAAGATCATTGAGAAATAAACTGAATTAAAGCGACAGTGCACAATTTATACATTTGTTAAACTACATAAAATTAGCAGTATTTTTAAGCAATTCATATTTTAAAAGAAATACTTTTCATACTAAATTATAGGCTATAAAAACAATAGTTTTTTATGTATGTGTCGTGGGGGGGCGGGGGGGCCTTGAGCCAAAAAGTTAGCCCACCCCTGATCTAACAGCATGTATGCTACTCAGCATCAATGGACCACCTCTTTCTGAATTCCCCTATAACCGAGCCTTGGAGTTATTTTTCCAAAAGAAAAAATAAATGTGCACAGCAAGGCTTCTTTGAATTTTGGTTTCCCCACGAAGAATTTATTGTAAAATTCATTTTGCAGACCTGTTGTAGATTCTCCAAAAATACAGTTCAATCACAAAAATAATGCCTCATTGAATAGAGTGTGTGAATAGAGGTTAATAAATATAATTGTTTGTGTTGCAGCGAAGTGTCAGTTGTCAGTTCCGTGGTGCTGGGACGGGGGGGGGGAGTGTTCGGACGGGCCTGCCCCCACTGCTTAAAAAAATCCTAGAGGAAACACTGCCTCCCCAAGAAGTCCATTAGACAGATTCAGTTAATTCAAAACGCTGCTGCTATGCTATTAACCAAGACTAAAAAGAGAGATCATATTACACCCATTCTTAAATCTTTAAATTGGCTCCCAGTTAATATCAGAATTGATTTCAAGGTTCTACTCCTAGTATAAGGGCAATTCCATGGATAATTACGTTTTTTGTAACATCCATAACGCCAATAAAATGTGATGGTATGGTATGATGTGAATGATTACATGAAAGTTCAGTAGTTTAAAGCAGTGGTCCCCAAACTTTTTCTTCCGAGGGCCAGCTCACTATGCCTGGCTCCAAGAGAGGGCCAGAGACTCAGAGTTCTATATCAGTAACCAT
This sequence comes from Alosa pseudoharengus, assembly GCF_046254945.1. NCBI lineage: Eukaryota > Metazoa > Chordata > Actinopteri > Clupeiformes > Clupeidae > Alosa > Alosa pseudoharengus. Next base: position 13,668,370 of record NW_027468598.1, on the reverse strand, counting down.
AAATAGCTTAGTGCTGTGAACAACAGCAGTCTACCTTAGTTGAATATTGTATTACATTTAATCATAGGCTATTGCAATTTAATACCATTGTTAGCTGTGTTTATATTGTCATCATGCCATATCAGTGTAAAATTAAATAATACTAATAAAAAAAAAAACGTTTGTATTCCCAAAACTATTAGCAGGGAGTCCCAAGAGTATATTTTATTAAAAATGTGTGAACTCTGAATTCTGTGTCTTTGCATACACAGCTCAAGTTGTGAATATCCTATAAGTAATTTAAAGTTCTCAAACTATGAGAATTTTATGAAGTGCTGAAGTGGTCTGAAATGACCACCATTCTAACTTTCAGTCACCTGATGAGAACTTTGTGAACTCTTTGTATGAACATTTGAACGAGTGAATAAAAAATAGAAATAATTATCCAAGAAAGTCCCAGAAATATTACTTGAATAGAAGTTAGTTAGTTATTAACAATTAATTGATAAACTTTTAAAATACTTTGAGCACTGATGCAGTCAGCATAGGCCTCTTACATTGTTTGCAGGTAGGCCTACATTTCATTCCGTTTTCGATGGCAAACGCAAAACAGCGCCAAAACAACCACCGGTGGACAAAAAGAGTATTACATGTGCACTGTTAAGACTCGCCATAGAGAATGAATGGGGGAAATTGCGGAGGTTTTAGTTTGACGATGTTGTACTCCTGTGCGGGCCGGATGCTATATACTACGGACATGTTTTGGGGGGCCACCCAAAATGAGATGGCGGGCCGTATCCGGCCCGCGGGCCGTAGTTTGGGGACCACTGGTTTAAAGGGTTAAATTGTTTAATAGTGAAATATTGTAGTGAGGACTTTTATTTTGAAACAGTTTTTGGCAGAGGAAGCAGCTGAACAGAATGTGTAGTCTTAATAGGGCCAGTTTGTATGCTTAAAGCCTGAGACTGGCAGTTGATCCAGGTGGCCTGAACACCTGCCATAGGATTCTAATTGCTTAACGGCCGTATTATGATGTCATAATCGGCAATGTTAAGTCTATGGGGATTTTTTAAAAAGTTTTTCTTTAATAGTTTAAAAAGTATAAAAGTTTCAAAGTTGAAAAGACATACCAACCTGATCTGTTTGAAGACCTACGTTACAAAGTTTGAATGAAGTTTCTAAGTTAAACTGTTCAAGAGAAATTGCGTACGGAAAAAGTGGTAAGCGGAATAATAATATTAAGAAGAAGAAGTTGCCTAGGAAGAACAGTACAGTGCATTTTCATGCACTGTAATTAAACGTTCAACAATGGAGGCAGTAGCACTATGTGTTGTGATAGGATTGTTGTGCTCAGAAAAAAAGAAAGAAAAGAAACGACGACCGTGGACTCGTTCATGGGTGTCACGAAGAGGACGATTAGGATTGTATCGCCTTCATAGGGAACTGGAGGTAGGTACCACATCTAACCCGTGTTAGTAATATTAACTGTTATGTCAAGCTAGCTGTCTAGAATGTGTGCTAAGCGGTGACCAGCAAATAACGTTACAGCAACGTTAGGCTAACCAACAAGTAACATTTTCGGCTAACTTTACCTTTTGCTTGGGACCTTAAAAGTGAAATGCCAGATTCATCACAGACTTCTATCGTTTCTTTTCGTATTAAATATGCTTGCTAGATAGATAGGTTACTGTATTATTCCCGGGAACAAAAAATAGAAGCGATAGAATGTGTTTTTAGGGATTTACAAACTGTCTTTTGCTTTTTCCTCTTTTTAAGGTGAATCCTTCAATTCACTGTCTTTTCCATACAGAATTGGGTCCACTACGGTGTCAAACATTGTGTTGTGTACATGCAAGGCCTTGCATCAAGTGTTGAGAGAGGAGTTTCTTACGGTTAGCTATGATCTATTTCTAGATCAACATCACAACCATAAACATTATGACATACAATACATGGTATTTTACTTATATTGTGCATCTCTATTACACCCAAGTTCTGAAGAGGAATGGAAAGCAATAGCCAAAGGCTTTCTGGACAACTGTCATATCCCGCATTGCCTTGGTGCCATTGATGGGAAGCACATACACATAGCACACAGTGGTAGCACATGGCATAATTATAAGAACAGGTTTTCGGTTCTGATGATGGCGGTAGTAGATGCAAATTACAAATTTATTTATCTTAATGTCTGTACTCAGGGTAGTTTCAGATGGCGGGCTTTTTGCCCATTCTGACCTCAAAATGGCATTGGACCTGGGTGTCCTTAACATACCACCAGCAGAAAAGCTACCAAACAGTAATGTCACCCTGCCGTACATGTTTGTGGGAGATGAGGCTTACCCTCTTAGACATGACCTCATGAATCCCTATCCATTCAGGCAGCGCGGAGAGTAGTAGAAAATGCCTTTGGCATTCTAGCCAATAGGTTTAGGCTATTCCGCTCCACAATCCTCCTTCACCCAGACAGTGTCACCATCATAACATTGGCTGCGGTGTGCCTGCTCAACTTCCTGCGTGAGCTTCGCTCTGAGACCTACTTGCCACCAGGGTTAGCAGACTGGGTGGATGCAGACCACACTGTCCACGAAGGAACATGGAGGAGGGAAGGACTTGGGGCTATGCAGAGCTTGCCAACTGAAAGGGCACGGAACCCAACCCTCACAGCTAAGCAACAAAGAGACATCCTGAAACAATACTTCATGTCACCTGCTGGCCTGGTGTCATGGCAGGAAGACAAAATTTAGGCCTAAATTATTAATTGTCATTAATCAGTTTTGTCAAGATCATTAAGACTATCAGGTATTTATCATTTGGTTTGTATACTCTATATTATTTTAATTTATGTTTGTGCTTTGTTTTACCTTTTTAAACTTTTAATCTGTTTTATTCTATTTTACATTATTTAACTATATTCATAGAGTCTTGCACACCTGTCTTTGTTTCTGCCTTCCCTGTTCTAACTTGTAAAGCACTTTGGGTCAACTGTCATTCATTTAAATGTGCTATACAAATAAAATGACTTGACTTGACTTGACTTGAAGACTATGGGCTCTATCTTGCGTCCCAGCGCAATTGACTTTGTATACTCGCGCTTTTGTCTTTCCTATTTTGCAGTCAGCGCATATTGGAATTTTCCCTCCACAGGTAGATGCCTGTAAATTAGGGAATTCAATTGCGCCCACGGGGGCGGTTCAGCGAAAAGACGGGGCGTGTTCCGGGGCAAACGTTCACTGTTGATATTTTGCCGTTTCAGAAAACAATTCCACCACAGACCAGGAACTCCCTGGTCTAAAGTCTCTGGTGCAAATGCAGATGCTATTTTAAGGGCGCGTGCATGACCACAGGCCTGCATGAATGAATGCGTTGCACACCAATCTACAGACACCCCGTGCACAGACGGAAACATTCAAAGCCTTGATAATATTTGTCCATGTGACCTAAAAATTTAGTAGCCTATATAGTACATCTACATGCAATATCTTTACAACAACGCCTAATTATGACCTATTAATTTGGACAACTTTATACAGCCCTATAAAGGCTAAAGTTACCTTTAGTTTTGTTCCAATTTACCGTTGTGTATGGCTTTAAACATTGCATGCGCTTTAACATCAGCCTAAGCATTATTCCAGCTGCGCAAAATTAAGGTTTTAAGCACCATAATTTTGCCTACCTTGTTGTAGCCCATCTGAAATAACTCCAATCTTTGTTATGTTCCCTCCATCCTTTCATTATTTTCAAAAAACGTTTTATATCCATGATGGCCTTGAAGTCTTTAGTTAGTGAATTAGCTTAAATCAGCTTTTATGTGCTGTTAACCAGCAACCATAGATAGTACAAGAAAGCAGCAAGTATGGCTACAATTTCTGTAGTTGCTGCATCCATTCATTGTTATTTTCTCTCCTGCTCAAACAAATGTTGTGCGTGCATTAAGTTGATGATAACCTGTTTACAAACTCTACTTAACAGAAAATATTGTAAATAGCCTACTGTCATGCAGTTAATGGGATACTGTGCAGAGTTGAAAGTTAGGTCAACTTGGAAACTGTTTCTCGTTGTTAAGTTGCCTAGGGTAAGGAGTCCTTGCTTGGCCGCCTGTTCTGCGCAACGCACACTTCGCTCCTCTCATCTATACATCGTAGTTCCAATTTCTGTAAACCATACATAATTTCAAAGAAAAATATTACCACTCGAGGGAAATCAGTGTGGTGTCCATTAAGATGTGAAAAATAGGCATAAATCTAGCACATTTTCACGAATCACGGATGTGTTGATGACATAAATTAGGAAATATTAGAGGACTTAAGGAGACATGATGTTGAATTGCATGCCGATGCCATTTAACCCAAATGCCCCAGCGACAGCACGGGAGAGTATGTTAGATTACATTGTACATTGCAAAAATATCACCATGCATTCATAACCTCGTGATTCAGTGAGTGATCCCAAAACATCGGAAAGTATGTCTTTGTGACAATTCTGCATTACATTTTGTCAAGAGGAAAAATCAATAGCTAACTGTTCCCAACTGAACAGTGATTATAGCGCTGTGAACGCTAGTGTTAATTTTGTCACCTATTTTTAATTTAGTCTTAGTCTTAGTCTTGTGACGAAATGTCCTTTTTAGTCTTTGTCATATTTAGTCATTCAAATATCATTTTTGTTAGTCAAGTTTTAGAACAATAATGCATCTTAAGATAGTCTTTGTATCAGAACATTATTCCCGTCTCGTCATCATCTCGTCTTAGTCATGAAAAAAAAGGTCGTTGACGAACATATTTCCTCTCGTCTCGTCTGACGAAATTAACACTGGCTGCACCTGGCAAATACGCCACCATAATAGCAATCAGCTATGGAACAAGCGTGCCTGTTGTTAAAGGGAATGTGAGATGACGCTCTGATTGGTTTATTGCACATTACACCCAAACCACACCCATGATTAATGTAGCTACTTCAGACCATGGAGGTATTATATATAACTGGAGAGAGTGACTAAGTCCCGCCCCCATTCATTTCAATGGCCCATGCTAGGCTAGCTACTTCAGCCAAAAAAGCATGAAATTGACCGCAGCTATCTTTACGAAAATGGCGTTTCATGGGTGTTCGTTTCTGGCACCAGCTACAATTAGCCTATTAGATTCCACGTTACAGACGAAGACAACGTAAGGTACAACGGTATGTCGTTGATGAAGATTGGCCATTCCCTCAGAGGAAAAGAAGTTGTTCGGGAACGCGCTTCACCTCGTTATAAGCGCAAATTCATTTAATTGGTTGGGAACATTTTGGGAATGGTGGTAAAGTTTGCCCTGTCTCTGAAGTCCTAGGTTATTTAATGTGATGTTCATATGTGATAATAAACTATGCGAATCAATATTGTGTCACTTTAGGCTTCACAAATAATGATCCCTAAATACTATATTTGGACAGGTTGTAGGCATGAGCTGTCATCTACCAATCAGCATGTAAAAACTGGTGCCGGAAGTTGCAACCATGTAATGCCATGTTTTCAAAAATGTCGGCAGCCAAATGCCATGCTAAGTGGCTGAAGCTAACCCTTCAAATCCTGACCCCCTGCTTCAGACCACCCCATTTTAGATTTGCGTCGGGCAGTCAATTATCCCGCCGGTAAAATAGCATCAGCGCCCAAGATCCGCCCACAGTCACTTGCGTTTTGCGCAAAGACACTTCCGTTTCAGACCATTAAAATAGAGCCCTATGTATTTTTATCATTACATTTTCTTATTGTTATTCCACTGTTTGTGTTCTGCACACAGTGTCTTCATAAACAAGATGAAATCCATCCAACCAGTCCATTGGTTTAATAAAGTTTAATATAATTTGAATGCAATAAATAATATATAAAATAACATATTTTCATATCAGTATGTGTTTATGGTTCAACACAACAATTTTCCTACATGTGCAAGTAGTTACCAGAGTGGTTTTGAGTGTGGTGCTCAGACGTGTGGGGTGGGCTGCTGCTGATGAGGTAAGGGTGTGTGCAAAGGTGAGGGAGGGGGATACATAGGTGGTGGCAGATAAGAGCTTGTGACTGCCTGATCACACTCTTGGGCCTCATAAATGGCATTCATTAGTTTTCTTTTCAGTTGTGTTTTCATCATTGGATTTTTTTAATGAGCTTCAGTTCTTCTGCCACCTGTTTGCCAAACATGTCATCGCTGTCTAAGGCAGGCTTCTGAATAGCAGCAGACATCTCTCTTAACAATTAATTTTTTTGTTTTTCAATTTGATCAAGGGGGGCAATTCTGCGTTTTTTGGGTTGGGTTGGTTGGAGTTGGAGAGAGTGGTGCGGTCATGCTCTGCTGTCATGTTGCTAGCTGGCAGGCTCCCTGCAGTGTCCTCATACATCTCATCTTCAGTGTCACTGAGGGTGTCTTCTATGTTTTCATAGCCCATTGTATTTCTCACTGACTGAGGAAGCTAAAACAGTTTATATGTGTAGAATTAATAGACACCCCAACAGCCAATCAGAAAAGAGTATTTCTTATCTCCGTGTGATAAGTTTGGTTAAACAGTAGGCTACTGAAATAATTTGTCTTTATTGACATTTAGACTAACTACAGTAGGCCTATATGATTACAGGTTTGGCTAAAAACACTCACGCTAGTCCTTGCAGGAAGCGATTACATCAACGTTTTTGGTATATCCAGTTTTAAATATTTTTTTTCCCGAAGTGTTTACAACTTAGTGTTAACTAATAATTGTTGCAAACTGGACTACGAACAAAATATTAGTGCATTCCTGGATCTACATCCTTATGCATGCTTCCTGCCAGGACTTTTACGGGCTTTTCCCAAATCACGGAAGAAACGTTGACGCAGCGATATAGTAGCAGATAATCAGGCAAGTCTTATTTAAATAAACTCCTGGTGCACTTACAAACTTTCTAATGCCTCGTTATTGGACTAAAGGTCATAGTTGTACTACTGCAGAAGTTTCGTACCATTCAGGGCATTATTAGTGGGGTAATTTACGAGATAAAAGTTGGTTCCATCACGACTACAGAACGTCATTAGTTTCTGACAGCGCTACTCGACCAAGGGAAAAAAGGTTCTGGGAGGGTGTTTGGCTCGGGGTCATGGTGCAAAGGACCCTAGGGTGAAATTACTCCGAACCATCGCTTTAACTGTTAACCGCTTTCACACACACACAATATAAAATACACGATGGTAAATATAACATTCAACACCAAAACACTATTATTTACACGATTACTCCTGAAATATTTGCTATTAACTGCACATTCACTATATAAAAATCCCTGTTTGGAGGAAAAGGTTCGTATGCTGTCGTCGGTTGGAAGTTCTAATGGCAAAATGATAAATCGGGCCGGGTTTGCCTATATTATTCAGTGAGGCGCGGTGGTTTATGGGATGAGTAGTTCCTTCGCTCGGAATTGAAAATATGTACAGTTTTGGACTTTCTCTTCGTTTTTTCACTCGAAATGATATGTTGTATGCTTATGAGTTACGCCGTAGCTGATTATCCTAAGACATGCTTTAAAACTCTTTAGATACGGATTTTTCCAAAACGTCAATGGGAGAAATTAATGAGAAATTTACTTCCGGAAACTAAGCTCTCTCGGAGGAGGGGCGGGACTGTGATACTCTATTTGTCTCTCCTCACTCCCACTTGGTTTGAGTTTCAGCAGCTTTGAATATTGTGTCCTTAGGGACGTTGCCCGAGTCTTCACCTCATCCACTTAAATAATGATAGAAAGATGGACAGATAGAGAGACCGGCTTTATTTATCACGAAGGGCATTTACATTTTTGGTTTTGCCTATGATACAAACAGTTACAGCAGTTTTGTAACGTTAACACTAACGTTAGCTCACCTGTCACACCTAATCCAACGGCAATATCTGTCCAGCTCTTTTCCTTTGCTACCCGATTATGGTAGGTCTTGCTAGCTATATTATAGACATTCATATTGCCCCCATAATTCGACCAATTTGTCTTCCATCTCTACGGTCCATTTTACACGGGACATATTTACAGCCATTAACGTTGTTAACGGAAAAACAAAACAGCTCGCGCTGACAACCGAACCTCCAAAGGTAGCTGCTAGACTGGTTTTAGATCTATGCCGTGGCATATTCCACTATCTCGAGGGAGGTCTTAATTCCAAGAGGTCCCTTCTTTTATTTAATTTGAGGTTGTATCAGTACTACATGTACACATTTGTTATTACAGTAGGCTAAACCTATAGCATGTATGTGATTGCTGTGTGTTGCCAACTTTTTCTGTTTAGATGCTAGATGCATTGAAGGCCTAGCCTAGCCTACGTTAGCACATTTCGCCCAGTTGTCGACCTAGCAGAGCGGAAAGAAATTCCGTGCCGCTTTGATTTGTATTGGGAAAATGAGGGGGTGTAAGAAACAAGAATTTTAAATCCAGAAATAGGGGAAAACTAAGCAGTTTTGGTGGTTTATTATTAGACAGCTGTAGTGTTGATGGAGACAGAAGAAAGGGCAGAGGCCCTAAATAAGCAACTACATTTTAGAAAACAAATAGGCCTATAAAACTCACAACCCACACGCAAAATAATACCCAGACGCTTAGAAATCGCGTCGTAAATATCAAACATGTTTGATACCTCCGATTCGCAATTGGGCACTCTCAGAACCACGGACATTCTATCTTTGAATATCTCACACTACAAGAGAATCTGAGCCGACAATCAATTCCGATCAGACTGTAGGAGGGAACGCCCCCCCGATTGTCGTAAGGGGATAATCGGGCCCAAAATCGGGCAGATTATCCTGTAGTGTGAGATATCCATTAGGGTTAAAACCAAGCAAGGAGAAATGGCATTTAGCTATTATGCCACACAGCGCTAGAATCAGCTTCCAATAGATATTAGATTTTCCCCAACAATAGTGTTTTAAAAAGAAACTAAAAACTTTTTCATTCTGCATTTATTGATTAGTTTTCAGGTTAATTTTTATTTTTTTATTGATTTATCTATATTTTTATTTTACCTCCCATTCATTCAGTCTTATTTTCCCGCTTGGTCGATTTTATTATTTTATTTTATTAAATTAAATTTTGCTGACGACGAACACAGAGGGACACAGTAGTGCTCAGCTGTCGTCGTCCCCTCACGACGCTGAATTTAATACGACTTACTCATCTTCACTTTATTAGGCCTACTGCTATGAAATAACTATATAGAATCCAGGCTGCCTAGCAGCGTAAATAAAATTGCGCGCGTAAGGCAGCATGGGAAAACCCAGGCTAGCTGCTGCCAGAGCCCGTCCCTTATTAGACAATAGGCTTGTTTGAGATCGACTGAGTCTGACTTTGTCTGGCTTTCTACTTCAACGTGATCTTCAGAGGCTAGCCGGGAGGAGCTACAACAGACGGCAGCTCATCCTGGACAGACAGGCTACAGTCTGTCTGACGTGACTCGTGGGAGACATCGCAGAATTTTGTTTGCAATAAATACAGCATAACTTTCATTCTTACTCATTAAAATGAGCATGATGATGACTGACGAAATAAATTCTTATGATGTAGTTTAAATAAACCACTGTTGTCATACCTGCTTTGTAGCACATAAATTCAATATCAAGTGTTTTCCCTATATGTGTGTATCTATTTAACCAACAGCAGAACATAACAGAATATCTAAACGTTTTCAGTAGGGTAGCCTACCATTGTTGCAGAAATCACATATAAGAAGGTATCCCTTCGATTTCTGTTCATTTTCGCATATTCCAACATAAGGAAGCAGCATGATACACCCGTCAAAATCGTCATGAGGAGATTCCTCCCAAATGGCCCTATCACGTCTTTGAACTGACGTCATGAGGGCGTGTTTCAGCTCGTGCAGATCGTGGAAGGCAACTGCAAGATCTGTCTGCAGGCTAAGACTCCCACGATATTTTAAGGTCATGTGACATGGTGACACGGTGGTAAGTCCCTCCCCGGCTGACAGAAGTCGGGAGAGGGAGTTAAGTCATTTAGAGACGAATGACCGATCATAACAAAGGAACGCCAGACCCTCTTGTAACAGCTAGACTCGTAAAAGTAGTTAGAAAATAAGGCAGAAAACTACAAGTTTCCTCATGCTGCTTCCTTATGTTGGAATGTGCAAAAATGTACAAACAATCAAGAGGATGCCTTTTTGTATGTGATTTCTGCAACAGTGAGACTGCAAACGTGTTGATAGCCTATTGTTGATTTTTATGCTGTAGTGTAAAGCATGTCATACAGTAGCCTAGCCTACAGAAAACACTTAATTGATGTGATATAATGATAACTTGTTAAATGTATACCTGGTTTATTAAACATCATAGTCATGTATTTAGTCAGTCATCATGTTCAAGGTAATGAATAGGAAGGACATCTAAACGATAGCCATAAACCAAAATTTTGCGCAATATCTGCCGTGAGTCCCTATGCGTGAGTCACAAGCGCCTCCCAGCTGACTCTGGCAGATCACGTGGACAGTCAGTCACAATCGATTATTTAATAAATAAATTTGAATTGCGAATAATAATAAAAAGCTTCTACCTAATGTGACTTTTTTTCCATGAACTGTAAAAGAAAACACGTTTTTTCCCGCTGTATTCTCCATAAAGAGTAAAGTAAATTATGTACTTATTTCCGGAATTGACGTCACTTCCTGGACTCGTCTGAGGCTGGTCTGTATGGGTCTGAGGCAGTGGCGGAAGTGGGTATGCGCTATATGCGGCGCATAGGGGCGCAGCACCATGGGGGCGCCAAAGCGATGGTAAAAAAAAAAAAAAAAAAAAAAATATATATATATATATATATATATATATATATAATTGTTATTTTCTATATGTAGCTACTGCTGTAAATTATTTCACTTTAGAGGACTAACAGGCTAGAGTAAGCGCCCTATCATAAGATTCCATCATAGAACTTTGACATAGAAGAGGGAGTGGGGGCGCCGTGAGCGCTGAGCGAGCAGGTAGGCCTAGTGAGTTGCCGCCGTCTATGGAAAAAGATGGATACAGCAAAAAAAACTGTCGGCGGCTAAAAATAGAAAAAGGAAGAGGGAAAAGGAGATGGCATGTCAAGGGATGCGACAGAAGTTAAATAAGTGGATGGTGAAAGGCAACAGGTAGGATTTAAAGTGATGACGTTTGTGCTTGGAGGCTTGCAAATATTCATGACTAACCATTATGCCGATTGAAACATAGCCTATTCCATTCAGATAGCTAGGTGGCTACCATGCTCATACTGCACTTTTAATAGCAAACTGCAAACAGAAATGTCACGCTAGCAACAACTCATTACATGTTTCCTTGAAGGCTCCTTGTAATAACTTAATATTGTGTTGTCAATGTGGCACAAACAAACAAGGCTAGAGTAGGCCTAGCAGCCTTATCCTTTGCATACCCCTCAAAAATATTGTCAATGTGGCGCAAACTAACAAGGCTAGAGTACGCCTAGCAGCCTTATTCTTTGCATACCCCTCAAAAAATGGGTAGCTGCGCCCCTGAGGTCTCTCAATGACTTAACCCCTACTGGAAGTCGGACAGGATTTCTAACCAGTAAGCATTGCGTCCATCCCAGTAGGCTATGCATTGTGTTCAACCCAGCATGCATCACATCAAGTCAGATCTGCACAGATCTGCATGAAAACGAACAAGCCTATTCTCTGCTGCTACTAACATTCCACCGGAAATCAATGAACTGGCCTACATTGTTGCGGAAGTTCTAAAGAGTCTGCTTAAAGCGAATTACTATTATATATTATTATTATTTTCCTTTTAAGCACTTTGAATGACATTCTATGACAATGTGCTATATGAACTTGAACTTGGCATACAGCTGTGTCTTCAGACCAATCCGGAGGATTTAACGTTAATGTTAGGCCGAAGATCCTAACCCTTTTCCTTGTTGGTGCCCCCCCCCCCCCCAAATCCCAATCCTCCCCCACCTTTCTTATGCAGCCCTTGCCACTTAATCTACTAAACCCCTCTTCTACTGCACTTTTGCCCCCCCCCCCCCATAAATGCACAAATAGGCTGACACCAGACATAATTTCACTGCATTTCTTACATCTAGTAACTATATGCATGTGACAATAAACTTCCTTGTATCCTTGTAAGATCCTTGATTACTAGCTCCTGTTTAACCCACTGATCTTTTCAAGAGAGTTCCATTATCAGCATCATAGTTGGCCCTACAAGGCTTCCGTTTTAACATTCCATATGTTATCTTAACCCATTTACTCCTAAAATGCCTGCTAAAAACGCCTAGAATCCTATGGCATTCTAGACTAAATAACCTTATTTCCTGAGGGTTTTCTGAAAACATACTAAAAATTGTCAACATCTACCAAAATTGAAAGGGACACCATGCAAGCCTGATGCTTTTTTCTCTCCTTTCTTTTCCTTTTCTTTGCGTCTTCCGTCAAGGGTTTTCGCTGCTTCTTCGCCGGCTCTGCCATTATACACACGTTTGCAACAATCTCTAGCGTTTCGTTAGCCTGCCTCTGTGCTGTAAACTGATCCTGCTTTGGTCGGCGGGTAGGATACACCGAACTTGCAAGTGGGATATTCTTCCTACAGGTAGTAGGGGCGGGCGAGAGAGCCTTCATTTGCCCCGTAATGAGTCATTTAACCATATACCGACTTACGAAGATGATTAATTAACACGAAAACGTTGCCTGGTGTCCCTTTAATATCTAAGCCTCTGTAGCACCTAGAAACATGAAATAAAAAGCATGCTGCACTACGCAGCATCCAGCGGGAGAGTCATGTTGCGCTATGCAGCATCAGGCGGGAGATAAAATGTTGCGTCATGCAGCATCCAGCGCGAATGGGTTAATACAGAGGAAGTAGATTGGGAACCAAATAGAATGTTCAAGCATTGTTTTTGTTTTTATTGTTGAAAGGCATAGACATATACACTAGATGTCGCCTTGACTACTGCTGTTCATTGGAACGAATGCGTCAATCGAGACGCCATCTTGCTTCAGTGATCCACTCCTCTATAATGCATTAGCGTCAATCTGGGCAAAGATCTAGCGAAAATAAAATCACCATAAATCATCAAAATCTCAAGCAATTATCTAGTTTTTTGGGTTGTTCCAACTGACAGGCATGTATTTATGGTTGAGTCTAGAGAAAACTAAGCTTAAGACGATAATAAAGATACATTTTACCCGTCTAGCCCCATAGACTCCCATTCATTCTGCACTAGCTAGCGGCGACCCCTAGAGGAACAATGAGTAAACTGCAACCAGGTTCGATACAATGAAAGTAAACAGGCTCTTCTAGACAGGCTCTGGTTGAGGCCACATACTATATATACCCCTCGTCTCGTTTACTCATGTAAGTTGTAATCTCACCAGAAGTTGCTGTAGATCTGTAGAACATATACCTCTGCTACTACATAGGCTACGCCAGTCGTTACTTTTATAATCATGGGTCAGTGCCATGGGCAAACGAGATGTAGCTGAATTCATAAATGACAAAGCCATGAGAAAGGTGATTTTCTTACGTTTCAACAACAAAGGAGCCGATCTGCCATCATTGTGAGAAGTTCCCAAATTTGTCGCTAATCGCTAAAAAGGTTTTCTATCGCTGGGGATGGCCAAACGTCGCTAAATAGGTAACGCTGACAATACAGGAGAACTAGTTTAGCGCTTCAGATCCCTGTACAAAGATGGCGGCGGTGTTGACGCATGCTGAGAAGCAGAAAGCGACATCTAGTGTATATATCTATGGTTGAAAGGGTCTATAAAAACAAAAACAATGCTTGAACGTTCTATTTGGTTCCCAATCTACTTCCTCTGCATTAAGATAACATATGGAATGTTAAAACGGAAGCCTTGTGGGGCCAACTATGATGCTGATAATGGAACTCTCTTGAAAGGGTCTTATAGATCAGTGGTTTAACCCTCTAGGCGCCACGGTCGAGTTTACTCGACAAGATGTGGCACTGAATAAAACGGACGATTTAGTCAAATAGGGTGTCATATTTCGTTCGACCTCAACTCCACTAGATGGCAGACATGTCATACGTCATCCCCGAGTCCGAAAAAACGTCATGCTTTAAACAAAACTTTCGAGCTACAGCGCATTGAATCAGCGCGTGCAATACCGGAGCTAGTGTGCGTGTGAGCCACTTTATCAGAGCGATATTGTCAACGTCAGCGAGTATTTGCATTGAATTATCGTCTAATGCAGTGTTTCTCAAAGTGTGGTCCGGGGACCACTGGTGGCCCGCAAGCTATCCCAAGAGGTCCGCGTGCAGACGTGGTAAAATATAGTATAGATGCAATATTGAACCACTTGTATGTAAATCCAAACAGTTCTGCAACACTGCCTATGTAAACTATGCCAGTTAAAATTATATTAATCCTCTGACACAATAAGCAAAGTGGTTCAGTGAGTAGGCCTTGTGTAATATACTGTTGAAGTATGTACTACTTTTTTTTTAGATAGGTGGTCCGTGAATTTTTTTTATTGGTTAAGTGGTCCTTGGTATAAAAAAAGTTTACCCGAAATTAAGTGTTGGGTCTTCTATTCTATTCCCTGATTTTGAAGGGGAATATCTGCCTTCAGAAAATGACGGTGATTCGTTTAGTGACCAGGCTTCAGATGCGTCCCTGCCTTATAATGGTGCAGCTGGACAGTGAGAGTTTAGCTTACACCAAGCACAAACGTTGAATCCTTTGCCCAATGTCAGTGGTGGGAATAATGTTTCATGGGGTCGGAGTGTTCATCGGGAAGTTAGCAGGCGTGTTAGTGGTGTGGTGAACGAGGCTGGAGGCAATATCCATGTAGCGCTAGCTTCTTTGTCTTCTGACCGTGTGCCTCTCCGCAATCGCGGCGACAGTAACGTGGTGGAGCCTTTGTCTAATGCCACCGGGTATGTTAGACGAGTTTGAAGTGCTCATAGGACAGTTAGGGGGGAACGTAGAGGCAGTGTGGAGAGACGCAATGAGAATGACAGTAGGCCTAGTCCGAGCTGCGCAAATTCTCATCACTCAGCGCGCGAGGCAGATCTGGCCATGCTGCTCGCAGCAGGAGCAGAGGTGGTGTGTCACGGGGCAGGGGAGCCATTAGGCTATATGCATAGTCTATCACAAGATGATGGGAATGCCGGCCATGTATGGATAGGGATAGGGAGTCATTATCTCTACAGCAAAAGGCCTGCTACATATTTAATTTTTTTGTCAGTCATTTATTAGTAATGATTTAGGCTACACTGTTGATTTTCTATCTATTTCCCTGACCATTTAGCACATACAATATGTGTTCTTTTTTGTGTGTTCATGTCCTTGTGTGTGTCTTTGTCAGCTAAGAAAAAAACAACCAAAAAAACATCAACAAAAAGAAAACAATACTAACATTGTCTCTTGTCTTGTCATCTCACTCCTGATCTGTGCCTTGCCATGGCAAGTGAGCTTTTGAACTAAACAGGTCTTGTCTACTTGTGTGTCATATGAATAATATGCCCCATACATGGAATCCATCTACTGTATGTAGTAAATGGAAATTCTCTACAGCAAAAGGCCAGCCTACCGCGTATGCATTCGGTTTGTTTCTGCCATTTATTAGTAATGATTTACACAGTTTGTTTATTTCTTACTATTTACCTGAGCATTCAGTATTGTGCAATATAGCATAGAGAAGGTGAGGGACATTTTATGGGGAAAGAAGTGGTGCATTTTATCATTCAAATATGCGACTTTTCATGAAAATTCTATAATCCAAGATGGCCGCCGCCATATGACGTCATAATATGCAAATTAGATATGAACATTTAATCCCTACATAAACTTTGGGTCATCCTTAATATTTCTCTCAATTACAGAGTGTCTCTATCTCTTATCACTTTTAACAGTTACACATCTTCATTTTCTCCTGTCAAGTATGGGGTACCTCAAGGGTCAGTTTTTGGACCAATCTTATTTTGTTTATACATGCTTCCTCTTGGGCACATTATCCAGAAACACTGTGTCTCCTTCCACTTCTATGCTGATGATACACAGCTGTACCTGCCCATTAGTTCCTCTGATCCTAGTATGCTGAATTCCTTAAATGAATGTCTTTGTGACATAAAAAACTGGATGTCAAACAATTTCTTCCAGTTGAATTCTGACAAAACAGAAGTCCTCATCATTGGATCCCAGCACATAGTAAAACAAATGATACCATCCTTAGGTCCCTTTCAATTTTTAGACTGTGTAAAACCTGTTGCAAAGAATCTTGGTGTCTGGTTTGACAGTAATTTAAGCTTTGAACGTCACATCACAAAGCTCATACAGTCTTGATTCTATCACCTCAGAAATATTTCCAAGATTAGTTCCATCTTAACTTTTAAAGACACTGAGACCATTATACATGCATTTATTTCTTCACGCCTGGATTACTGCAATAATCTTTTTTCTTGTCTGAACCAAAAATCTATAAAGAGACTTCAAACTGTTCAGAATTCAGCTGCCCGGCTTCTTACTAAGACAAAGTACTGTAATCACATTACTCCTGTTTTAGCCTCACTGCACTGGCATTGATTTTAAGATTCTTCTGATTACTTTTAAAGCTCTACATGGCCTGTCTCCCAACTACATATCTGACCTCCTAGTACCTTATACACCTGTGCGTACTTTAAGATCATCTGGTAGTGGTTTCCTAACTATTCCTAAGGTCAATCTCAAAACTAAAGGGGAGAGAGCGTCAGGGCACCTAGGCTCTGGAATGACCTGCCTGATGAAATCAGGTCAGCCAAGTCAGTATGCTCTTTTAAATCCCTCCTTAAAACTCATCTTTACAAGCAAGCCTTCCTTAGTTTTGTTTAAGTGATATACTCCATTTTGTGTTTAAGTTTTATTTCAGTGTTAAGTTTTATTTCAGTGTCAAGTTTTATTTCAGTAAGTTTTATTTCAGTGTCAAGTTTTATTTCAGTATCCTAAGTTTTATTTCAGTGTCAAGTTTTATTTCAGTAAGCTTTATTTCAGTGTAAGTTTATTTTCCTTTTTCAAATTTATGTTAAGTTCTAATTGAATTAGTATATGGGTCAATGACGTGACGTTCATTTTTTTGTGTACATATGGGTTACATACATTTAAAATTGTTAAAATTTGAAAATAATTTGACAAATTATATCAAATATCATTTTCATCAAACCCTAATCTTAAAGTTTTGGATTTATTTAATTTTGAAAGAGTATTAACTGCATTTGGGTAAAATTGTCAACACGGTGTAACCACAAAAACATGAACCAAATAATTACACTTGCTGAAAAAAATGTGAAATTCTCTCCAAAATCCCTTCTAAAATAATCTGGCATGATCTTGCACAAGAACTTTTCTATATTTAATACAAGTAATGAAACCCCATTGTTCTGAATGTTTGAATTAATATGGGGAATCGTGTCTGTCACATCAACCACTTAAAATGTCAAGTGGTGTAACCAACATTTAAGGAGCAATTTTGTATGTATTATGTCAGAGAATCATGTGACAGGAAATTATGTCATGGAGAAGGACCCTTCAAGACCACAACTGCTATGAGTCAAGGTTAGCAACTCTCTTAAAGTAACATAATAGTGTTTTAGGCCATGGCCAGGCAAGCTTAGGTTACATGTCAAATGGTATGACCTTTTAAAAATGTTGATAAATCATAATAATCATAAAATATTCAATTTAATGTAAAAACTGTGTTTGAATATTCACATAAAGGTGAAGTGTGTACATAGTTGTCTATAATAATGCCTGCAAATTTTGCTTTTAAATAGAAATGTCAAATGGTGTAACCGGTTACACCATTTGACTCTTTTCTGTTTGAGACCAGTTTGATCAGATTCAGGGCCAAGAGTATGTAATTTTAGGTGCCAATTATATTATTTTTATAATTTAAATAGTGACTAACTGTTTAGCATGAACAATAGCTTTAAAAGGCTTTAATTAGACTGCAATTTAAGCAATTTTTGAAATGTCAAAGCTTTTCATTTTAAATTTAAACTTCCATAATTATTTTTTTATATTTTATTATGATGTATGTAAACAGTATGTTCAAATTATAAATAAATAATATAAATACATTTATTATATATAAAATGTACCTCTTGTCTCGCCACAGAGTGCATGTGAACGCAGATCCTGCTGTTGGTTGGTTGTTAAGAAATTATCATACCCACTCTTTCACTCACTCTTATTCTCCCTCACACACACTTTGGGCCCTAATTTAGCAATATAAAATGCATGGTCACTAGCAAATAGCGTAAATACATTTAGGGGTTTGTCTAGTCCACATTCGGGGTGGTTTTGTTATCAAACTTCAGGTGCCTGGCGCAAAAAGGTGGCTCTTATGTTTCTTAATCAGTCATGGGTGTGTTTTGGGCTTAACATCCTTTAAACCACTGAGGAGGACATCTGTCATTCCCTTTAACAGCAAGCAGGGCAACTTCAAACAGCGCATCAGTATTTTGATAGTCAGCTGTGTATTTGAAGGAATCTGCTTGTACGCAAGACGGTATGGAACAGGTATTCCACTAAGCCATTCTTTACTAAAACCGAGTAGAGTATAGGCTACACACATCTGCAATTGTCTATTCATTGAACATATAGGCAAAGTGAAACTAACTTCATTGTGGTGTCATAGTCAACAACAAAACAGTTATACACAGTTAATTACTTTCAATATTGACTGACAATGGGTTACCAGCAAAAACATAGCCTGAAAAAAGCAAAACTTCCCCCTATAATGTTCGAATGACTGAATAAATAACCTAAGGACATTTATTCTGCAGAGGAATTGCTGCTTACATCTCGTGACAGTGACGTGTTTCATATGCGCCTTTCGCTATAGACCAGGCTTTTCTTGGTCAGTGGCGTAATGCTTTTTAGACGGTATAAGATAGCGATTTTTAGATCATGTGCCAGACCACACCTTATGTCGGTAATTGCCACACCCCTGGGCGCATTATTTAATAAAAGTGAAGTGTAAGATAGGAAAAAACTTTGCGTCAGAATAATAATACGCTTTGTGCCAGGTTTTGCATCGTGAAAATAGGGCCCTTTATCTCACTCTCTTTGAAAATAATGGGTATAGACTGAAATTGTATGAGAACTGAATTGAAATCAAATTAAACACAAGTTTCTTCATTGATGTTATGAAATGATATTTGATATGGAATATGATGAATGACATGAATACATATCAAAATATCCAATTCAGTTTACCTTGATGCCTATTTTCTGTGTCAATTTCTTGTCCTATTGCTATAAACGTTTTATGGTCAATTGGTGTAACCGATTTATGTCAATTGGTGTAACCAGTATTTTGTCTAAAATACTAATAATGTACAAAAAAATTAATATGGATAATGATTTAATACTCTACTTTACTGTAATAATGGTTGTTTAAACCATTTTTACTCAAATGGTCAAAGAATAGACAGAAAACAAGATGTTTACAGCATATGGTCTTGCTCAGTAGGCCTACAATGAAAAACCCATATAATTTAAATTTAGAAATAAATATAATAAAACATATTCTCATAGGATATTACAAAATAAACTAATAATTTCATAAGAGCAATCGCATGAACTCTAGGAGGTGTGAAATATTAGATATTTGTCATTTTTGTGGTTACACCATTTGACAATTTAACAGGCTGTTAGTTCTATCTTTTGTTAAAAAAAATAGCATACACTTCATATTAAATAATATGAATACAACAGAAATACAAAGTATACACTTTAGCAAACCTCAGGCATGTTTTGTTTTAAAGGTTTAAACATATTTTACATTTTCTCATTTTACCAACCCTTATCCGTCACTGACCCATATATTATTTGATTTTTATATTATTATGTCTTATTTGCATTTTCATTTATGTTGATATTGTACAGCACTTTGTAACTTTGTTTTGAAAAGTGCTATATAAATAAAGATTATTATTATTATTATTAACATATAGCCTTTAAAATGAAGATGTCAAAATCGAACGTTTCGAGAAAAAAAACTCTGGCGCCTAAATTGTTAACCCTCTCTGGTTAGGTCTTGTCCGAATCTTTGGCCTTGTCTGCAGTCTGGAGATCACTGGAAGCATAACCGTCTGAAGTCGTGGGCGATCTTGCAGATCAGCAACTCGCTGGACTTTTCTCAGCGACAGTTTGTTGCTCCGTGAGATTGCAGAGTTCTTCAACGTTAACAGTAATGTGGTTTAAGTTGTGCAGCGATTAATGGGTCTTTGCACTGTTAACTGAAGCATGCTGTTAGGCAAACTGCAACTCCCCCAAACTCTTCTCACCTGTTGCTACGGAAACAGACCGTCGCCACCAGCAAGGCAACTAAATATCCACTACAGAAAAGAAGCGGCAGATGCACCCGTCGACAGATTTGTGTATGCATTTTTAGCATCCGTTTTGGAGCAGAGACGTTTGTCAATATAAAAGTTCACGTTTTTGTATTGTAAGCTGTTTAAGTGGGAATTTGTTGTCATACCAGTGCCATGTCGAAGACACAACATTCTCAGAAGAAGAAAGTGGCTGTGTTGCCAGGGGGCAAGACCCCAGCGAGTAAAAATGTAGCTGTCATTAAAGTCCACGGGCTCCTGCGGGCTTATGAGAGCCACTGCATGAAGATGGGCAGTTGCGTCAGCACGGTTCTGAGGGAAGACTTTTCACGGTGCATTGACATTCAAAAACCCTTGACTAAGGTATGAAAATGCGTTGTAGAAATAGTCCAAAATCACCTCGTTTTAGTAAGCATTCATCTAAGCATGATATTAGGTATGAATTATAGTCCTACGGTTTTATTCGAATACATTTCAGTTGAGGCACATGTCCATGTTTTAATCTTGTAAAAGGTTTTAATTTATATGGCATGAGGACCGCATTTTAGTTAGGCTATATTATTTTACGAAGGCTGGTCTCATGTTTGGACACTGTAGTAGATGTTGTTGTTAGGCTATGTAGTTGAAATAAGTTTACATTACTAGCCTAGGTTACTTTAAGCTAGTTGTCTCTGAAAATGCATTTAAAACTATTATTAAGGTAGTTTATAATACATGTAGGAGCATAGGCGCCGTGGGTGCTCCGTCGCTCGAGCACCCACGGAAAATATCGAGCACCCACGTGTGCCAGCTTAAAGTCCCGGTTAAATTTACATTATTTTACAATCAAACATTGCAATTGATGTTAAATTTAGCATCTCTCATAATGTAATTGGCTATGTTGCTGTCAATCCCCTACTCCATATCCTAACCACCAATGAAAATTCCTGACACTTCTCACCTGAAGAATAGACCCAAAGATGGTTGATTACGAAGATACTTCATGAGAGGCCATTTCTGTCCCTGGAAATTTATGCAAATAGGGTAGCAGTACACGCCCCCGCACATTTATGCAGTGATCGCTCTCTTTTTAACATTGAGGTCTATGGCAGAATCCAAGAATTTCCCAGAATTTGTCAAAGCCTTATTTTTCTGAGCAATGGATGCACATTTCGGACACGGTATCATGATCTCCAAACCCTCCTCCCTATTTCAGTAGAATGTCGTGATAGTATGACCCTCCAGTCGGGAGAAAATCAACATTAATGAAGGTGTACACCAAGTTTATTTTGTACTCCGGCTTGTCTGGCGTGGAACCGAGGCGTTCAAACGTAAGTCATACGTCAGTGACACGCCCCTGTTATGTGCAGGCGGGAACTGAACCAGAGCCCGTCTCTGACTGAACTCCACTTTGCCCTCATAGACATGAACTAGGACGACTTGCTACGAATTCATTATCTTTGATAGACCTCTCCAGAATAAGTCCCGCCTCCTAACTTCCGTATCCATCCAACCTTCGGTAGTCAAATGTCTATGGGAAATAACATGGCGTTTTGAAAGATCGTACCTGTCAAACTCTGTAGGTGACAAAGTAGAAAAAGCTGCTGGGCAGATTGGCCTACACACTTCTGCCATCTAGTTTCCACTGGATTTTTTGATTTTCGGTGCCGTTTAAGTAGTATAGTCTATAGTATACTACTTAAACGGCACCGACAATAAAAAAATCCAGTGGAAACTAGATGGCAGAAGTGTGTAGGCTAATCTGCCCACCAGCTTTTTCAACTTCGCTACCTACAGATGTTTTACCGGTATGATATTTCGAAATGCCATGTTATTTCCCATAGACAATCCAAGCCCGGAAGTTGGATGGATACGGAAGTTACGGAGGCGGGACTTATTCTGGAGAGGTCAATTAGCGCAAGGCCTTGGGGGGGGGGGGGGGGGGGGTTATGGGCGTTGTTGTGCGGCCCGCCGGCCAATTTTCAAAACCCAGTGTGAAAATTGTGAAAAAGTTTGCGCCCACCCCTGGCCTAGGTGGTCGCAACTCGCAAAAGTAGCCTAAAGCAGATAGAAAGAACTCACGCAAATCTAGCCTACAACATGCAGACAGCTTAATGCGCAGGGGAGAGAGAGTGCACGCACAGGTGTTTTATGATTGTTGACTTCTGATGGTATCTTGCTAATTCACTGAAGAAAGACTTATGATTATGGATAAAAAGAACATTCTGAAAAGGAAAGAAGTAAGGCAATGAGGAGCAATGCTATTGGAATACTCATGTTGCTGTATCAGCAGATGAGAAGGACCTAAGAGTGCCACTGACGACGTGACTGCCTCATAGGCTCACAGGTTGGTGAAGGAGAAGCTACATCTAGCTGAGCCCAGTGACTATGCTTTTGTGAGAAGGCACACCATTCATAGGCCTAAGAATATCCCTGGCAGACCTTTACAAAAAATATGATACCATACACGCCTTTTACACCACCAGTGTAGGATATGGCAAAGTTTGAGAACCACTGCCTCCACTTACTGTCGGCTAAGCACGCTTCTGAATGGATAGGCTATATTTGGTTTTTTTTATCGGCTTGATGTCAACACGACATATAATTTCTGTTTATAAAAACAAAGCAGTGTTTTTCCTTTTAGTTTGGGTTAACGCAATTAACCTTCTGAGTTACGTAAACTGTTCAGGAGTCAAATGACGAATCATGCGTGATTTAGGCGTAGTGTAGGTGACTGAAAGTGCACAAAAATTGTGCCTTTGTTTAACAGCATTTAAGAAATGTCCTCGACCTCGAGGGTGACGCCCATGGACTCCCGCAAACTGTACTGGCGTTTTGTGTGTCAGCCGCTGTTGATTTTTAAAGTGTTGAAATCAACACCGTATGGCAACAATACACATGGGCGTTGGTACCGGGCATTTAATTGTTTGAGCACCCGACGGAAACATAAATCGGCGCCTATGTGTAGGAGTGGAGAACAGGGTAAGATTAGCCACCCCTTTTCTAGGAAACCATACACAAATTGTATCATGTGATAGAGGGAATGATTCCTTAGCCTTCAATCCGTGGAAAGGTACAACACATGGCAAAGGTGTTAAAAAAATATGTATGTATGTAATATATGATTTTTTGGTCTCCAGTGGATTCCATTCATATCCAGAGTTAGGGTGATTTAGAGCAAACGTGAATAGAACAACATTCAGATGCATTAGCCTACACCTCAACTGGTGCCCTTTTAAGCTATGATATGAGGGCTAAACAAAATCATGAATGTTACCTTAGCTTGTTGTGACTAGCATTTTCTTTCAAAATGGTGGTTGTGGGGTAAGATGCTCCACCAGGGCTGACTAACTAGTACTTTAGTCAACTAACTAGTACTTGTATTGCATCTGTAAGATTTTTAAGTTTGTCTTGATTTTGTGACCTCATTATATATGGTTCCTTAAGTGTTACTAAGAGCTACAGAGACTAGGCAGCAATTTAATCTGATTTATTTAAGTGGATTAAATAGGCAAATTGAAAGGCAAATAGGTGTGTGTTATCACCATATGCTATTTGCTACGATATTTACCTCTGTTATAGCCTGGCCTTAATTGCCTTCCTATGTACTTCCGCTCGATTTTCACCTCCCTCCACGACTCCATCTGGGATTCCGGCCATTAGGGGTTTGCACGGACGTCACATTCTGGCCGGTAACCATGGTAACCCAGCATGCGCGGCCATATTGGCGGTACTCTGTGAATGAAGTACAATGGAGTATTATGCACTTTGGATATCTTACGTGATTGTAGCCGTGTCTAAACAACAGAAAAGCTAATCAAAATCCGTCTAAGATGCAAAGGCATATAGGGCAGGACTTGGACCACAAGAAAAGGTGCGATATTTCGAGAAATTACGGTTTATTGGCAGCGCAGATCCATATGAGTTGGGTGAGGGAGACGAAGTACCAAGTTCAACCACAAGCGCCCCCCTTCCTCCGATAACTTCTGGCATTATTCTCCTTTCTCCCTGTTTTTTTAATAACTTTTGGAAGTCGATACCTACACCAGATGTTTTTCTCAGTCGGACCTATTGGTACAACCTAAAACACGGCAATAATTAACCATTTTCCTTGACGATGTTAGGGATTTCAGGGATTCAGTGCCTAATGCTTTCTAATGAGGCGAGTATCTCCAATATGGCAACGTCCAGATCTGATGACACGCCGTGCAAACCCCTAATTGGCCTCGCTCGCAATGGAGAATTCGACTCCGCGGCAATCAGCGAGCTGTGAGAGACGACGTCGAGATTCTGCGCTGTGTTTGAATTGTAGTCCTCGAGGAGTTGGCAATGGCATAAGTTAATGAAGCAATTCAGTCCGTGCTCGCTACGCTTCCAAATATTCAGGAATTGAAGTCCGAACAAAAGAAGTGTTTAACACATTATATTTCAAGCAAAGATGTCGTGGCCCTACCCCCTACGGGATTTGGGAAACGTTTGATTTGTATCGCGCAGTAGCCTCGATATTAAATTACAGCATGTTCAGCAGACCCGGTATGAATGAAGCGGCGTGTTTTCAATGATCACATCTAGCTTTGACAATTGTAATGATATTGTATCGCCGAGGCTTTTTGCCCCCGTGTTGGCCTTTCCCCTGTGTTCCCGGCGTGTGTGTGTGTGCGAGTGTTTGTGTCTCCCTCTCCCTCCTGTGTCATAGAATGTGTCAATGAGTTCTGATGTGTTTTGATTGGGGGGAGTGTTATGTCTCCATGACATGGTTTTATGAGATGTCAGTGTTTTATATTGTGCCTTTATTTTGATATGACCGCTGCTGGTTTCCGGTCTCTGTGTGTTGGCAAACTAGTGAAAGTAAACAGCTAAACATGCCGCGGGTCTCCCAATTCTTTTAGTGTTTTGCACACACACTACAGGGAGGTGTCCGGGAGGGAATATTTAGGGGTTCAGATAGGTTAGCGATTGCTAAGGGGAGGGAATAGAATAGGGGGTTCTAAGACATCTAGTAAATTTAGTCAGAGTAGAAGTGGATTACGTGCGACTGAGTTGTTGGCCGATGAGTGTGAATGACAAGTGATTGAGACCGTGATTTATCAGCGATCAGTTTGTTGTTTTTTGTAGTGGATACCTCCTGTTGCCCGTGCACTAGCCTGTACATCTATAGGAAATAAACTACCGGCGTTTTGGAACGATATATCAGCCTCCCTGTCTCCTAACTTCTCATCGGCGTTACAATATGTTATCTTCAACCTTACTGTTGAATAGTAATCTGCTATTTGCTATTCTTCCACTAACTCTTACATTTGTATCGCAAAGCTGGCATGGTCATTTACATCCATCTTGTTCGCTTTGGTGGGGAATGGTTGTTGTGTTGTGGGCAATTTCTGAGCGTTGTAGTGTAGCTTACTTCACGATCGAGCTGGCGCATAACATACGTCACGGTCAAACGTTAGCGATTGGGTGAAATCAGATCCAATCGTTTCAAACTTCTACAGAGTCCACGCATCCAGCTTGCAAACGTTCATCAGTTGCCGAGATCCCAGACCCTTGTAGAAGCGAAGCGTACCAAGGGGATGGCAAATGGCCAGGCTACCTGTGTTACAACAAGTTTAAATTTTTAATTTAGGCTACAACAGCCTAATTTCAGGTAGGCCCTAGCCTAGGTGAGACCCATGTCTGTAGCCTATTACTGGGTTATTAATGCATTAGGCTAATGACAAAACAAATAAATTCAAAATAAACGTTTGAAGCCTATCTCAATAAAGCATTATTGTAAAGGTAATTGTGTTGCATAGGCTATACCAGCTTAACTAGTGTCAATTTAAAGACCTATTTCCAATTTTTGGATTAGACTATAGTCTGCTGTTTTCATGGACAGCTAGAATCTGCTTCGTTCGTTGTTTTAAATGATGTTTGTTTCATCTACCCACGTTATCTCCAGTGGTTCAAAAGTTTCACTTGCGCCCACATTTAATGAACGCTCACACCACAACCCCCTAATGTTATGCCACTAAATTAAGACATATTTCCTAATCTGAAAAATTTTTAGTTTTTTTTCTTCTTTTGGTCCGCGGTTCCATGATACCATTCAATTGTGCCGCAAATTATCCGCGGACCAGCAATCTTCTCGTCGAGGAGGCCCTAACCTTGCAGATCGTAGACAGATAAAGCAGGCTCTGGGAACAGAACACTGTTGCATGCAGTGTAGCCATGGGTCGAAAAAATGACAAGCGTCTTGGTGCGGCACACTTCCAATGTTACTGACATAGGCTCATTTTAGCCTACATATGGTTACAGAAGCTGTAGAACACTGAATTTTTGTTTGGTGTGAATGTCACAAAACAAAAAATGTCTTTGACACATTAGAATGATAAAAAATTATCTTCTCCCCTAAGTGTATTCAAAGTTTGTCATCATGTTATGTTCAGTAAAGCAATGTATGTCAGATATGTTGTGAGCATTGTCACAAGGTTTGTTTAGAAAGATGTTTAGAACTTTATGATAGAGCCTACATGTCTCGGAAATATGAATAAATTATGCCTAAGCTAATTTAATGGCGATTAAAAGAATAATTTATAGGCTAACAAAATTAAATGTAGACCTATCCAACAATAAATAGGAGACAAAAAGTACTTTAGTCTCCAAAACCTACACAAACCTCTAGTAACCTAGGCCTATAGGCCAGGGCCCAGTTCTCCGAAAGCATCGTAAGCCTAAGGTATGAGCTACACCAGGCGCGTAACTGAAGCGTTCCGTTCGCGACGTGTAAAATCCATTTTAAAAGACTGATCTATTTTTTTCGAACGTACGCGCTGCTATCACGTCTGGTGTAGCTACTTCCATTAATTATAGTGGCAGCAGAGAATGTCTAATAAGGGGAGAACTGCCACTCTCGGAAAACTTCCGGTTTCTGAACTGGTTGCAGTTCCTTCTGTGGTTCCACATGAGGGCGCTCGTCCACGAGTGCAGAATGCATGGAGGTCTATGGAGCTGTACCCCTCAAAATCCACTTTTCTCAGGATATAATTTTTTTCAAGTAATTTGAGTATTGTATTCGAAAGGGGAGGCAAAGAAAATACACTTGGTTGAGTATTATATTTTTTAAAGTCACTTAATTGTTCTAAAAAGCCTTTCAAATGTGTCAATGACGTCATTCATTAGCACAATGCTAGCGTGTTATGTGCAACAACGACCCAACCTGTAAGAAATCAAAAGGACATAAGTACTCGTTCATTCAACTTTTGACCTATAATCCATGTTGAAGTTATACAAACTACAATCAAATCTGAGATTTGCCAACGACAATCAGGTGAAAGAGACAAATTTAGCCGTCTAGCTCCATTGACTCCCATTCATTCTGCACTCATGGCGATCGCCCCCAGTGGAACTCTGGTGGAACTGCATCCAAAATTCGGTACAATGGGACTTAATACGGAGTGGCAAGGCTCTCCGTAGACGGGCTCTGGTGGCAGCTAATTCATTCTTTGCAGTCACGTGATTACCATGGATACCTGGCAGGCAAGAAACTCTAACAAAATGGCGACGAACAGTGGCCAGCCAGGGGAATTGCAGCCTTGCCGATTTCCAATACTACAATCAATTAACTATTTAGAGACCATATGTCACCAAATGTTAAAATAGATATCAAGAAAAGATTAGCATACTCGGAACGTGTGATCCATAACGTTACACAGCACCCGCTGATGTTTTCATTGCTTTGAAGCTGGCAAAGTCTCTACCAGACTTGGAGTTTGGAGATATGTACATATATCTTATAGAGAATCCATCACCTTACACTGCACAAAAAACGAAAGCCTGCAAAAGTACAGATAGCTATCTTTTTTTCAAGAGTGGATGGGTTAACAACGCTGTCGTATGGGAGGTGAAAAACAGGAATGAGGTGAGTGTTACTAGTTAGCTAGCTAACGTTATCCGTTTGCTAATGTTTGCATGTTTGTAGCTATAAGTTACACAAAGTGACATCTGTTCCATCTGAATATGAACACCCTGCCTGCCGGGGAATGACAGCTTTTCTACTAAACTACTCAGAAGTAGTTAACAAAAAAAACGTATGCCAACTGTATCATATATGGCTAGCAGGATGTCAACATTGTAGCCTACCTGCTTATCCACTCCACATAACATCCGACAACAGACAAGAGCAGTTGGGGCAGCGAAATGCGTATAATCCTGTTAGTAATCTGTTAGGTTGTAATGTAGTAGTAGTAAGTGTACGATAGTATGCATGCAAAGTAACTATAAGTAAGTAGACGCAGTACAACAGTAATGTGTCATTCATTCACCATGTATTCTTCTTCTCATATCATATCAAATCACGTATCATACGTATACAGATTAGGTTGTAATGTAGTAGTAATAAGTGTACGATAGTATGCATGCAAAGTAACTATAAGTAATAAGTAGACGCAGTACAACAGTAATGTGTCATTCATTCACCATGTATTCTTCTTCTCATATCATATCAAATCACGTATCATACGTATACAGATGATAACGCGTCACCTGCTGGCGAACGTGTAAGCATGTTTATGTTAAGATTACACGATTGACATGAAACATAACATCAGCGAATTATAAGTCTGAAATTATGCACGTCAACTGTCTCTATGACAGCAGAATTTATGACCGTCACTTAAAAGTGAAAGCCAGCTGGACGCACAGCTTGCAGTTCCTCTGATTTGTCTACCCACGTGATGCCACATGTAAACATATATGGTAACCTAATTAAAAAAAGGAAAGAAATGTGTAGCTTTAAAAAATATCTGTGGTAGGCTACTGTGCTTGTGAATGATATACTTTATCTAACTAAAACCTTTATGTTAGGTACATCATTCCTACAGCTTGAATGAATCGCCTCTAACAGCTTAGGTTGCTGTGGAAAAGGAGGGACTGGTTCGATTTGGCCACTGCACCTGTATGGCCGGGTTAGGTGAAGTGTGCTCACATGTAGTGTACATCAGGAATGTGTAAGAGACTGTACATGCCTGAAGTTGTTTGCAGACTACTGATCTTAGTGTTTTGAATTGGAAGTGCAGTGTCTGCAAACAGGAATTGGCAAAATGCAAGTGTGAACAAAGAAAACAAATGAAAAGTGCTAAATTTTGAATTGTACTGTTAGACAGACAAATACAGATTTATTCAATAAATAAATAAAATGCACATAAATAGATAAATAAAACAGATGAATACAAATATGCACAAAGGTATTTAAAGTGAAAATGTAATACATGTATTATTGTAATATATAAAATGTCATATATTCATTATTATTATTATTTACAGTGTGTGTTTGTATAAATAAATCATTGCATATTTACATTGTATTATTGTAGTATTTAACCAGAAGGAATGATTGAGGGTGCCACATTTGTAAGGGCACAACACACATGGACTACTTTGTCTAAAACTGTTAACCCTTTGGGGTGTTCCGCTTCACACATCTGGATACCTATAGTACTTTGTAGTATAGTGTATCGGTTTCACCGATAACTCTCTCTACATGGATTCTTACTGCGGCAAGTCCACGTGTGGACTCCAGCTCTACTGGGCTCAATTGTTTCCTTCCTTTGGTGAAAGCTGGGATCTTCAGCTCAGCATTATACAAGCTAATAGATTCTGCGACGTTAAACCCTCGATCAGCCAGTTACATCACCTGCACTAATGCGTTCCAGAAACCCAGAATTTTCTGTGACACGTTTGTCTGATGTTCGGCCTCCCCATCCCTTAGATATGAATACGACTGTTCCTTGTGTCGATATGCCTATTAGGTATTTCATGTTGTGATGAGGTTTATAGGTCAATATGTTTGTGCTCTTGCTTCTAAGTCTTTGGGTTTTCTATAAAAAATTCAAAAACAATCAATTCTGCAGGCACATCTAAGTAAGTTTGTCATGGGCATTGACAGTCGAAGCTCTTCTCTCTGTGGCCAAAATAAAAATGATGGGACAAGCTTTCCATGTCTTTCTCCCTTTTCCTCCTTTTGGTGGCAGGGGTGTGAGAGAAGACAGATGGAACCCAATCAGGGGACAGCGGGTCATCAAATTTGGCACCTGAAATAATAAAATAATATAATATAATATAATAGATAAAACATGTTATTGCCACACAAGGCTTTGGGTATTTTCAACATTGAGTCCTGTAACGTTAGTTCCAGGTATTTCTAGTAGCTATCAAGTCTGTTAGCGAGCTAGCTGCATAACTATGGACTAGGATTAAAAGTAGCTAAATTGTGTGAAGCAGTCAAGTTTTTTTTAAAGTTTTTTTTTAAATAATCGAGCAGTAATAATTCCTCCGTAAATAATCTAGCTCTACTGTTGGGTCATCTCTGGTTCTCATTGAAAACCATAGATATCACAAACCTCAAAACAACCTATCACACAACTTCGTTGTTGTTAGCAAAAGACGACAGCTGTTAGCCTAGCTTAGACTCATAACACAAACAGCTGACTCGCGGAACCAGCTGGTGGTGTTGATTGACGAAACCCCCACCCCATTGTATTCAAACAAATGTTGAAATTACCTTTGATGAAATGATCACTGCACAGACGTGTATACTGTGAAGGTTGCCAGGTCCCATTTCTTGAAATGATTGCACGTCTGATAGCCTGTATCCATAGTTGTCTTCTCTCTGAATTCTCCTTATCAGATGGGATCCGGTAAAAACATAACCCCGGCTTATCTCCTCGGCGGTTAGTGCATCCAATCGCACAACAACTATTTGGCATGTTATTTACACCTCAAAACACCAACTTTTGTATAGTAAAACTGGCGACGTCCTGGCCAGATCCTAGACTGATTTACTGGATTTCGTTGCTGGAGAACGACGTTCTTGCCCGCCAGCCAGTGGTTGTGACGTCACGTGCAAAGTATGAATTGTTGCAGCAGACGCTACGCAAACCGAGCACTTCAGTTACGCGCCTGGTGTAGCTCATACCTAAGAGCGTCGTAAAGCCCCTCTTACAAACGTCTTAAGATTTGAGGCTTTTAAAATAAAATATGCACCCTCCCATTTTAGACAAACATATGATATTGTTTCAAAACTAACCAAACAATCACTGGTTCAAATAATTTGGATATTTAAACTTTATTTTCAAATACAATAAAAACAATTTCAGTGCAATCATAGTTGATATCATATTATTTTAAAACAAAACAAGGCCTAAAACGAGGACTTTGGGCTCTAAACGCTGTCATAACGCATCAAAGGCTGTAAGCTGCTGTAGGTCTGTACAGGGGCGCAGGAGGCACGGGGGACGTGGGGGATATGTCCCACGCAGTGCTGAAGAGACAGCCGTCGTCCCCCTCACTTTTGATAAGGAAAAAAAGCCTTATAGGTACGCTAAATAAATAATAACATATAGGATTTGCGCTAACTGTAAAACTCCCCATTAACAGCATCACATCACTAACCACAGCCATCTACAGTACTGTAAGACTGCACAATCTCATATTCACTCTGTTGGATATCTGAAGCCAGTTTGTCTACTAACAATCATAAAATAATCCAGGCTACTTGCTTAGCATAAATATTTAGCATAAATCATTTATCATCATCTTTATTTGAGGCAGGCTGGTATTCGAGGCAGGCTTTAGACATGCATTTCGTTTGGAGCGGCATGCATACCCATAGGCTATCAAAAGCATTTTCGGTTTGGTTTGGGATTTAATGTACTTTTGGACTGTTTGATTATATTGCTAAATGTTGGGACTGATGGGCACTGAAATCTGGAAGATATTTGATGGTTCACTGTTAAGTTTCATGCAGTTGAAAAAGTGTCGGGATCTCCACTGCTGTTTATTGTGAGACAAGGCAGCCCTTCATTGAATAGGGGATGTGCTGTAATGGAAACCTTTTTGCGTAGCCAAGTAGCCTAAATTGAGTTATTGTTTAATTATGCATGATTTAGTTTTTTTTTTTTAAATAAAATCCGTAGGCTGGAATGCCTTGAGTCGCAACAATTGTGTTTAAATGTAGTAGGCTTCAGCCTCTGGCAATTAGCTCGAAAGGGGCGGCAAGAGAATGAGCTTGAGAACGTGTGTTGGAGACCCATGGTAGGAAAATTACTTTTCTTTGCCAACCGTAGGCTATTAATCCAACCAACATAATACAATACAATACAACACATAATAAAATATTAAGAAGAGGTTATTTCATTGACTTAAATCGAACAATGTCTTCTAGTGGACTGATGGCAATTGTTGGTATGGTAGGCAATTGTTACCCCGTCTTGTATATGGGAACCTGCCTTTATTTGTCCTGCTATAAATAGAATCAATCCCGGGCATGATTTGAGGATTTATGGTAGCCTAGTGCTCAACTCCTGCTCAACATGACGTTAGCTGTTATGTTTATGATAACAAACTCAACTAGCCTACTTATCAACTTGTTTTCACTAGCCTAACTATAAAATACAAGTCTATCAACATTTTTGTTCTAAGACATTTATTTCAAACATAATTTCAAGACACAAATTGGATACTTCAGTTACCTTGGTGCATAAATCCCAGAGAGTAGGCTACCACACCCCAGAGTGATGGGCCTAGCGTTCTTATGCGTTCAGTGTGGGGTATAAACAAGCTGAGAATTTAGCGGTGTCACGTCTGCCTGTCACAGACGTGGGGAGCTCTTTGAAGCTTGTGATAATGTGATACAGTCACTACAGTAACAGTTTTTTATTTTACTTCTTATGTAATTTTTTTTTTTTCAATTTTATAAATGCTTTGTTTAAATGCTGTTGGAACAAATAGTTGATTATAAAGGCAACTTTCTGTTGCAATTTTCTGTGTGTTCTGGACTGGTAACTTGTTAAGCCAACACTTGTTAAGTTCTAACGTTGCATAAATATTAACTGCAAACACACAGTGGAGAGTTGGTTTGGTTTATACCAGACAATTTAAGTAGGCCTAACTAGGCTATTTGATCATGTAGTCTATGTTTGGATCATAGGCATGATGATTCATTCATGGCTTCATAAAATTTTAACATCCCATGTTGCTTTTTTCTACAATTAGCCCAAGTAGTGACCAGTATTCTACCATTGGCCCAAGTAGTGAAAACAATTGTTTGAAAACAATCAATGGTATTATCTTAATATTCTGGCAAGTTTAAAATATGATGGTCGAAAGTGGGCCAGAGGTGGCAATCCGATATCTGGAAATCTGATCTCACTATGGGTTTGTGTTCACAGTCCCCCTCACTTTCAAAATATCTCCTGCGCCCCTGGGTCTGTAGGCTACTGCAAGATAGGCTACTGTAGATCTGTCACCAAGACAAGTGCCCTGTTGGACAATAAAGAGGAAATTAGTATTCTTACCTTAGTGTGAAGGATGGTGCTGCGCCCTCATTGCGCACAGGCGACTTATACGGGGCTGCTGAGTGGAGAGGAATAGGCGGAGGTCATCTTCCACTGCAAGCCTTGAACGATACTTGTTCTTTATGTACGTCAAGGCAGAAAATCCAGATTCACATATGTAGGTGGATGAGAAGGGTGTGAGCTTCATCAGAGCTTTTTCTGTGAGGCTGGGATACTCGTTCTCAACTGATAGCCAGAAGCTTCCGATGGATACGCGCATAATTTTCTGCTGCAACTCCCGGTCAGCTGTCAGATCAGTCAGAGCTTCCTTTTCATGGATGGACAGTCTGTCACTTGGTGTTGGGTTGAACATGAATGGATTTCGAATCCACTCGTCCTTCATCGTCTCTTCTGTGAAGCAGAGATACATTAAGCACGTTCATGCGCTCGAAGATGTCGGCGAGGTAGGCCAGTTTGGGCACCAAGCTCATATCTTCCATGTGCTGGAGCAGTGGGGATCTGAGAGGAAAAGCAGTATTTCCTCACGCAATTCACAGAGGCGGGTTAGGACTTTGCCCCGAGACAACCAACGGACTTCGATGTGTAGAAGCAGCCCTCTGTAGTGCACGGCCATTTCTTCACATAAGATGCTAAACAGACGGGTGTTCAGCGCACAGGCTTTGATAAAGTTTACGATTTGGACAGCTTCGTTTAGGACAGTGCGCAGCTGTTCTGGCATCTCGAAATTCCGAATCACTCTTTTTTTCCTCCTTGTAGCCCCTGAAGTTTTCTTTGAAAGAACTCGGGAGGTTTTTCAGCAAACTCGCGGTGCTTTGTTGTCAGGTGCCTGCGTAGCTTAGCAGGCTGCAGGCTGTCATTCTCCAGCACCTCTTTGCAAATGACACACTATGGTCGAGGGTTATCAGTGGATCCTGTCCAAGTAAATCCCAAGTTGATGTAGTTTTCATCATATTTTCGACATTTGGCTTTGTTGCCCATATCAGGCTCGGGCCGTGCAGCGATTGTGACAAATCTGTCCATTTTAAGTTAGCTAGTTCACTAATGCAAAATTGACTGGTAACTTGCAGCTAGCTCGGCTGGCGGCACTGTTGCTAAGTTACGTTATGAAGTTTGGCACAATACATTCTCACACAGGATAGGGATCAATAATACTTTCCACTATCCCAAAGATACATCTCTTCTATGATTTATTTCGATTTTATAATGTTGACAATTACATAATCATAAAAAACATAGATATTTCTAAAATGAAATAAAAGTTTTTCCTTCTTTTTTGAATCAACCTTCCGCGCCTCCCCTCAAATTATTTGGCGCCCCTCAGGGGAGGCGCGCCTCACAGTTTGGGAACCTCTGCATTACATGACATTACATGTGTCTATGTCATGTAACCGATCTTCCTCCTGGTGACGCCACTGAGTCATATGAGTCAACTATTACAAAGCAGAAGAGCTTGATCAGCTGGAGACTTCGCTCACTGCCTTGCACAACAGACAGACTGAGGAAGTAATTTGTCCCCAGGGCCATTGCACTGTTCAATGCTTCACTTATAAAGAGGAAGCGAGAAGCAAGAAAGACCAATGTAGATGCAACAAGGATGAGGGAGAGGCAGAAGATAGAAAAGTGGAGACTTAACCATAGCAGTCAGCAACAGACAGAGACACCACCAAATTATTCTCCTTATGATTCACAATCCAGTCTGAGCAGGGGAGTGAAGCGTGAATCAGTCCTACCAGCATGTCCTAGCAAGAAAAAGAAGGTCCTGCAGACTCTGTTTCTCCACAATACCATCCACCAACCGGATCAAGACAATGGCCATCACCCTGAACCACACAACATACTACCTGCATAGTGACATCAGTTGGATGGCACCAGGACAAAAAGACTGCATCACAGTTGTCAGAGCAGGGGTTAACATACGGGAGCAACGTAGATACCTTGTGATGACAATCCGTGAAGCCTATGCCCTATATAAAGAAAACCACCCCAACAGCATGATTAGTCTGACCAGGTTTCAATCCCTCAGACCTGATGTGGTATTGACAAAGTCTAAGTTGCCACACAATGTTTGTGTTTGTCAATACCATGAGAACATTTATAACCTACTGCAGGGCCTGAGACATGTTCCAAGCATACCAGCATCCTCATCAGAGCTGCTGAGTATGGTTTCCTGTGACCCCAATGAAGAAAAGAGTGCGGCGCAGGTCAAAATGAAACAGCGGTATGATCGCAAGGCAGAGGCCAGGGTGTTTAATCCCGGTGATCAAGTGGTAGCGCTGCTGCCCTTCCCAGGTTCGCCTTTAACAGCGAAGTACTCAGATCCTTTTACAATCATGCGTCATGTCTCTGAGACAAATTTTTTGTTGTCTACTCCTGAACGCAGGAGATCAACGCAGCTTTGCCATATTAATTTGCTGAAGCCGTATCTCCGCATCTTCGGGGGTGGCGAGTGATCACGCTGAGAGTCCTGTAGGACTGGTCGTTGTAGAGGGGCCGCCGAACATCGCTTAGGTGGCAGCTGAGGATGGGGTGCATGTTCCCGACGATGCAGTTTTACAGGGGTGCCTAAATAACTTGCAGAAGCTGGCTGAACTGGACAGCATGTTGGGGCATTTAAGTGGGGAACAGCGCGATGAGTTAGAGTCTTTCATTTCTGAGTTTTCATCTTTATTTTCCGACACTCCGACCTGCACAAGTCTAATCGAGCATGACATTGACACACAGGTGCCCGCCCGGTTAAGCAGAGGTTTTATCGACTGCCTCTAGAGAAGCGTAATAGTATGGAGGCCAGTGTACAATATCTTCTTGACAATGGCCTGGCCAAACCGTCATATTCCAGCTGGGCATCACCGTGTTTGTTGGTTAAAAAATCAGATCAAACATATAGGTTTTGTACAGATTATAGGAAGGTTAATGCGTTGACAAAGCCTGATTCCTTTCCATTGCCTCGTATTGAGGATTGTGTGGACCAGGTCGGTAGTGCGCGGTACGTTAGTAAATTTGGTTTATTAAAGGGGTATTACCAGGTACCACTAACACCGAGAGCGCAGGAGGTGTCTGCATTTATTACATCTTCTGGTTTATACTCTTATACCAGGATGAGTTTTGGCCTTGGGAACGCCCCTTCAACCTTCCAGCGTCTCATGAACAGGGTAGTTGCGGGGTTGGAGGGGTGTGCCGTTTATTTAGACGACGTGGTCTGTTACGCCGACACCTGGGGCGACCATCTGGCACGCATTCGCGCAGTGTTCCAGAGGTTGGTGGCAGCAACTCTTACTGTGAACCTTGCCAAATGTGAGTTTGCCCAGGCCACTGTCGTTTATTTAGGTAAGGTGGTTGGCCAAGGTAAGGTGCGGCCAGTAAATGGGAATGTCGTGCCAATAGAGAACTTTCCCACGCCATCCACAAAGAAGGAATTGATGTGCTTTCTGGGTATGATCGGTTATTACCGAAATTTTTGTTGCAATTTTTCTACGGTGATTTCCCCGCTGAGCTTTTACACGTTAGGATTTTGGGTAGGCTAGTGTAGTACTTTTCCGTTAAATCGCGAATATTTTTTTTTCTCAAAACAAGGTTGATGCCCCATTAACTTTTGCCATTTATATGAGCATGTACAATCGTTTAGTCATGTTGTAGCTGGTTTTAAGTCTGCCATGGATGGTTACGATTTTTCGTTCTCGGTGTGTACAGACTAATTAGAATACATGTGTTTAATAGCCTGCATAATTTTGTGCGAATTTGTCATCCGAAAAAACGGACTCGGTGTGTACGGCGGATTTTACTGTGTAAAACGTGGAAACGTCGCTTTAGCTGCAGGGCTTAAAGTGTTTAGGCACCGTGCCTGAATTCAGGCGTGAGCTGGTATGCTTAAGATTTGAAAATAGGCAATGAGACTATATATAATGTCCTCATAAATGTCTAATGACTTTGCTTTAAGCCCTGTAGCTATCCAATCCCCCTTTCCACCACACTGCGTGTCTTCTTGTGTGCTCTAAAACATACCGCACAAGGAAGTAAACAGTAAACATGGATTCAACCAACAACACCAAGAGCCACATTAATTTGTAATAAGCTTTGTAACCATGACATTGTGGTCATGCTAGTGAATAATGTCACCTACATAATATAGCCAACATGTGCGCTTACTTATTGTAATGTAACTGTAGTCCCACTTGTGGACGGAGGCAATTTATAAGGTGTAAGGAGCCACGACTTACAGGGATAGCCACTGTCCCCTACCAAGTGACATCCAGCTGGCACATGACGTCTCTCGAACAGTTGCCTCAGACCACTCTCCATCAATATCCTCAAGTCATGAGTGGATCCGGGCCACTTTGCAACAACATCGAGGATTGTGAAGTTTGCATCAAATACAATCTGGGTATTGATGGAGTGGGTTTTCTTTCTATTGACAAACACGTCCTCATCCTGACATGGTGCAATTATTTTAACATATGTCCCATATTTAGCACCGACCATTCCAGGCACACCGGCAATATCCATAAAGCTGGCTTTGTTCCTTTGAAGTTGGCGAATGTCCAAGGGTAATATGGGGTCTACAGAGAGCATTGATGGTTTGGTGGATGGATCTGCTTACCGACGGCTGGGATATTGCTAAATCGGCGTTACACAATTGCATTTTCCCCGAAGTGGAAAACATTTCAAACATTTGTCAAACATTTTAATTCGGCACTGCTTGGGTTGCTGCGAGTAGTTGGCGCTGGTACTGCATCCCTCAGAAGGTCCACAACAATCAATATTCTCTCACAGTTAAGGCGGTATCTTTGTAATAATTCCAGGGCCGGTTCTCCCTATACGCACACTACGCAAGTTGCGTAGGGCCCCGCAAGTTAATGAAGGCCCCCTCCCCCGTCTCCTCTTGAGTCAAGCTAGTGACAGACAAGTAAGTAGGCCCTATATAGTTATAGCGACAGTGCCGCAGCCTCATACATTAAGAAGATGAACATGAAACCGAATATTCAGGGCATGAAAAACGGAAGAAACGCCACGAGAATGACAGCGGGAACAGCAGTCGGGTAAACTTGCGTTCATTCCATGGTTTGATGTCAACATGCGTCTCTCCAGCGAATGTTGCTGGTCTAGCATAGGCCTACCTAACAGGGAAGTGAATCCCCTGATCTGTCTGCGGCTTGCTTGCCAGCCTTTCCCAGTCACAGTACTTGGCAAAGTTGTGAAATATAATCGCATATTCCGTTTGTCTGAATGCGGGCGACTGGCTACATTTTTTTTTAAAAATGACCGCATCTTTAAATACGTTCATAACGTGCAGCTCGGGATGAAACTAGCAGTTTTTCAGCAGAAACATGCGAGGACCCGTTAAAACTAATAGTTGATTTCACTCTTCCCATACATTTTTAAAATAACTAATTGTTTTACAATGTTTCAGTCAAGCTTTATAGCCTACAACTGAACGTATGCAAAATGGAAAGTAGGCCTAGCCTAATGTATTAACCTTGATTCGCTGTGCTGCATGGAGAGTAGATGCACATAAATTAGGCCTATATGAAGTATTACAATGATTGTTTAAAATAGTCTACGTTTGAAAAAAATATTGAAATAATAAGAGAATCAGGGGAGCCAGTTCATAGCCTATGTCTTTGGCAAGTAGCCTACTACATACACACAGGTGAAGAACAGCCAGTAGGCTGCTAGCACAACCAGACCCTTACAAAAAAAACTGCATTACTTCAAGTGTCAAACTGCAGATTTCTGAGTATGAAAACCTCAGTTTTGGAGAAAATATTTGCAGTTCTTATGCAGGGAATGCAGTATTTTAGACACAAAAAACTGCATTGTAGGCTACTGCATAGTACTGTACTTTACTACAGAAATGCAGTATTTTGGACATGAAAATACTATACTGCACTGTAGCCTACTGTGGTATAACTGAACTGTACTTGAAAAAACTGCAGTTATTTTTTGCAAACAGCCCAGGCACTGAAACTGGGCATTTATTGCTGTGTGAAGGTGATTCACACACAATTATGTTTCTTTCTCCTAGTCCTTTATAGGGAAACACACTATATTTGGTAACTTCCATAGACATCCAAAATGGGGTGGGATGATTGTATTGGGAGCACTGAGTTGTCAGATGATACTGTAAAAAAATTGTTACATTTTCACACAGAGTTCAGGTAGGAGGGCCCCTTAGCAGGATTTTGCTTAAGGCCCCATGGAGGTCTGAACCGGCACTGAATAATTCCTTGTGAGTGTGTCCAAAACATTCTGTCAAGCTGCCATTTACTGATTGTTTGGGAGTAGCTCTAAGTGAGTTAGGAGTCCTTTTGACTTCTAAGCTGACTTAGGTGCTACTTTTAAGGCTAAAATGCTTTGGGAATGACTCTGAAAATGAAAAAAAGTAAAAAAAAAAAAGTTTTTCCTACATTTGCCAGTTAGGAGCTTCTTTTAGCCTTAAGATTCTTTGTGAATATGGGCCCTGATTGACTTACCTTACTTATTTTTTAAAATAGTAAAAAGCCTATATCTTCGTACTATTAAGTTTGTATGGCATGCTCATTTTTTACCCTAGATTTGGGGAAAATGTTTTACACACATTCACATACTATGAGCCCTATCGTGCACTCAAGCGCAATTGACTTTGTATACTGACGCTTTTGTCTTTCCTATTTTGCATTCAGCGCATATTGGAATTTTCCCTCCTAGTACACGGCGGTACATTAGGGAATGCAATTGCGCCCACGGGGGCAGTTCAGCTAAAAGAGGAGGCGTGTTCCGGCGCAAACGTTCCCTGTTGATATTTTGCTGTTGATGTTTCAGAAAACAATTCCGCCACAGACCAGGAACATCCTGGTCTAAAGTCAGTGATGCAAATTCAGATGCTATTTTATGGGCGCATGCATGGTCACAGGCCTGCAGGAATAAATGCTATGCACACCCATCTACAAACACACGGCACACACGGAAACATTCAAAGCCTTGATAATATTTGTCCGTTTCCAGGTTTTGTTTGTGCATTGGTCACCTAAAAAGTAGCCTATATAGTACAACATCTACATGCAATATCTTTACAACAACAACGCCTAATTACGACCTATTCATTTGGACAACTTTATACAGCCCTATAAAGGCTAAAGTTAACTTTAGTTTTGTTCCAATTTACCGTTGTGTATGGCTTTAAACATCGTGTGTGCTTTAACATCAGCCTAAGCATTATTCCAGCTGTGCTAAGGTTTTGACAAGCACCACAATTTTGCTTTGCTATGTTCCCTCCATTCTTTCGTTGCTTTCAAAAAACCTTTTATATCCATGATGGCCTTGAAGTCTTGAGTTAGTGAATTAGCTTAAATCAGCTTATGTGCTGATTACCAGCAACCATAGATAGTAAAAGAAAGCAGCAAGTAGCCTTGGCTACAATTTCTGTAGTTGCTGCGTCCATGCATTGTTATTCTCTCTCCTGCTCAAACAAAAGTTGTGCGTGAATTAAGTTGATGATAACGTGTTACGAAAACACGCACTACTCCACTTGCTGGCAGGGCAACCCAATGAAATCTTGCACAACCTTACCAGTCTCACAAAAAAGAGACTGAAATTCTTGCTTGCCCCAAATCCTGTATTGTTTTAACACCAATCCCCACCAGGCCACAGGGGAGTCACCATTCTTCTTGATGTTCGGGCAAGAACCACGTCTGCTGTTGGATTTCCTATTAGGTCATGTCCTGGAGCCCTCTGGGGTCCAAGAACACCAGGCTCGGTTACAGCTTGCATTCCATGGAGCCAGAGAGCGGCTGCAAGCAGCGGCTACACGCCGTAAGACAAACCATGACCAGCGAGTTTGCGAGGCGCTCCTAAAGGAGGGCCAGTTGGTATATCGCCGGGATCTCGGGGTGAGGGGCCGCCACAAAATCCTTGACCTTTGGAGCTCAGCAGTGCACCAGGCACTGAGAGTGCCAAAGGAGGGTGGCATGGTGTACACTGTGGAACCAGTAAATGACTTGAACAAGGCTCGGCAGGTGCATGTGCCCGAGCCCCCTGCTAGTGACCAAACTCCAAACTGTTACTCAACCATTGACTTCACATGTAACCCAGCAAGAAGACTGGCTGGGCGATTTTGACCTGATGATCCAGGGCCCGTCAACTCCTCAGCTGGTGGCCCAAGTTGTCAGATCACCAGTAGCAGCTGGAAATATTAGTGTGTGTAACCTTATTTTTGGCCAGGCAGTGTAACCTACAGTCTAAATTCAGTTCTCTCTACAACCGTAAATTAGAAGAATCTAATTTAACTTACCATTCCGAACATGACTTCTGAAAGAAACAGTTAACTTACAGCTAATTTGGCTAAAAAAAGTTTGCATTAGCTACAATGTTAAGATTATACATACACTAAGCCAATAAGTGAAATGCATTTGTCCCAAAAATTACACCTATATACATTTATCCAGAAATACATATACAAAAACATGTATATATGACCTCATTCTCTGTCCACAGGATATACAACGGCTATATGTCAAAAAGACAGACTGTGCAAAATTGTGCAAATTGGCGTCTATCATCACATTGTGCAAATTAGCGTCTATCGTCAGGACTCATCTCATGTTCACTTATAGTAGCCTACATATCAATAAAATTGTGCAAAATGGCGTCTATTATCACATTGTGCAAGTTAGCGTCTATTGTCTCCACATATCACGTCAAACATCAGCCAGCGGTAAGTATACATAGGCTAGATGTCAAAGAACAGTCTGTGCAAAGTTGTGCAAATTGGCATATATTATCACATTGTGCAAATTCGCGTCTGTTATCAGGACTGTGCAAAATGGGGCCTAGGCTACAGGAAAGGCCTAAGATCGAAGTCCTCATTGTGCGTGGTGACAGTGTGTCTAATGTATAGATCCAATATGCTTCCCTCTTAAAGGAACCGTATGTAAGAAATGTATTTTAATTAATCATAAAATGGCCCTGATATGTCACTAGACATTAAGAAATCATGTTCATTTCAAATACTCTATATCACTGACAACAGTAGTCCGGCCAGGATATTGTCATTTAAAAAGTGAAGTTGCCGCCCTCAACTGATGTTGATGTTGTCATGTTGTGTTTTGGCCTGATGCGCCACCCTCCACCTGTCTACTAATCACGAAGTCAGTAGTGTTTCGGCATCCAGGTTGCCAGCTCTGCTAGTCAGGGGGGAGGGGGAGGGGATACACCGCTCTACAGTAATTTGAAAGTGATTGCAGTACCAGTTTTGGCCACAATCTTACATACTGTTCCTTTAAGTAGTAGTGCATTGACATCTCCTCCCCAACTAGGTGGTTTGATCAGTTCAATTCCTGTGTATCTTAAGGACGAGACATTGTGAGAGGCCTGTGTGAAATGAAGTGCTACTGGAGTTCTACTGTATTGGATCTATGTTCAGAAATCCTTGTTTTAAGAGGTCTAGTGGTTTTTCCTATATAAGTTAATCTGAATGGGCATCGGAGCATATAGATGACATTGGTGGATGTACAAGTTATAGTGCCTTTTATGTGATAGATCTAACGTAAGACGGTAAAGAGGTGACCAGTGGTTGGAGAAAGTGGTCTACAAAAGCTGATATCTTTTCTGTGACAGAGCCAATGGCAGCCGCTATTGGCCGGCCTGGTGGTACGTCGGTGTAGTCTATGTATTTTTGGAAGAGTATATAAGACAGGTATATATAAGACAGTCAATTGGATTGACTTACTTGCCTGTGTAACACCACTGTTTGATCATGTGATCACTTAATTGTAGGAATTACAGTCATGCCATAATCGGAG
This sequence comes from Alosa pseudoharengus, assembly GCF_046254945.1. Lineage (NCBI taxonomy): Eukaryota > Metazoa > Chordata > Actinopteri > Clupeiformes > Clupeidae > Alosa > Alosa pseudoharengus. Next base: position 13,624,994 of record NW_027468598.1, on the reverse strand, counting down.
AGAAAACCTTATGGCATTATGACATAATTGGATATTGAAGTTAGAGGCACTGTCTTGTACACTAAATAGAAACAGACTAGGCAGTGTCTGAGGGCTTAAGGGTTTTCCATGTTGGAGATGAATGACTCACTGAGAAGGAGTGGGTTGATACCATTTAATGTCTAAGTGAAAACATATTTCTACAAAAAGTAATGTTGAGTAACAAAAAAATATATAATATTAAATAAGCGATTGCATAAAAATTCCACCACAAAGCTCCAATTTGGTCTCATCAGACCAAAGAACCTTCTTCCATTTGACCTAGACCTCCCACATGTCTTTGGGTGACTTTTAGTCGAGATTAAATATGGGCTTTGGCTGGTGAGGAACTCAGGTAATAGTTCTTGTATACAGAGTCTCTCCCATCTCAGGAGCTTTTAACTCCATCAGAGTTGTCATAGGTGCCTTGGTGGCCTCCACACTAATCTTCATGCACAGTCAGTCAGTTTGTGGGGACAGCCTGCTCTAGGCAGATTTACACATTTGCCATATTCCTTACATTCCTTAATGACGGTTTCTACTGAACTCCAGGTGATGTTCAATTATTATTTGATTTTTTTTATATCAATCCCCTAACTTATGCTTTTCAAGAACATTTTTTCGGAGTTGCTTAGAGTGTTCAAGGTGGAATTGTAGCCAGGAATACTGCTTAACCCTTAAAGGTGTAGGTTTTTGAACATTCTAAGTTCCGCAACAATTGAAGGTTCTAAAATTCTATGTTGAATTCAATGAACCCAGATATTCTTTAGAACGTTCATTTCTCAACATTCCCATCACACCGGTGTGACGGTACTCCTTTAAGGGTTAACCAGTGAATGGACTTTCCAGACACAGGTGTCTTTATACTACTACACTATACACATTTACTGCACTCAGACGATCTCCATTGCACTAATTGTGAGACTACTAGCACTAACTGGCTGGACCTCTGTTGAGTTAGATCAGTGACTGTCAAAGAAAGCCATAATTAGATGTATTAAATATATATATATATATATATATATATATATATATATATATATATATATATTAGGGGTGTAACGGTACACAGAAGTCACGGTTCGGTTCATACCTCGGTTTGGACATCACGGTTCGGTACGAGTTCGGTACAATGGAGGGAAAAGCAAAACAAAAATGCAGAAAGCATTTTTTTTTGTACATGTCTCAGGCTGTACCACCTAGTGTCATACAGTCTCATCCCTGAGCTATCTGCAACAGCCTGAAGTGTGTAAGATGTAGGCTAAACAGTACAATAAGTGCCCAGACTCAATCTGTAACTTGTAAACAAAATAAGACAATCAGCTATAAAACTGAAAATAGGCCTACAGCATCTCTTATTTCTGAAAGTGCAAATTACATAGAAAATGATTTTTAAAAATCCACTTAAGCAAGACCTTCAACATCTGTGTTTAGTTGTATATGGAAGGGTTTACAATTTGCCTCAATATTTTTCATTGTGTGTAAAGTAATAATCTAGCCTACTAACTGTGAAAATATCACACTATTTTGCCTTTTTTTAAAAAACGAAATTGTTCATTTCATAAACAGACTACAACTAGAAGTCACGTGACTTTGCCCTTTGACGTTAACTCACCGTAGCATGGTTTGTTTATTAGCCTGGTTAGCGTTGTCACTTTATTTTACTGTCTGCACTTACACTACCAGCTCCTCATGTGAGAAGTTACGAGTTACCCCAACATAAAGGTAATTACCACGCGATTTACATAGCTTTCTGTCATTACGAAATCATTTAATTTAAGCCATAGGTTTTGGCCTATTTGTATGTGTATCCAAAGGCTGCTGAAGCGCACGGGAAGTTTCTTTCCCCTCGTTTCAGTGATTGGTAGCCTACATCATCTGGGTGATGGCTTCGAATATGTGTAGCATTTTTTCCACTCACATACCCAATTCTGAACAACGCCGACACACAATTTCATCTTATCCACCACTCTTTCGCCTGTACTAACGTTACTGTAACTGAAGTTCTCAAACTTGCGATCGATCCTCTAACTCTTGTAGGTCTAACCTTAGTGCTGCTAATGACTGACGGACTCGACCGACGACCTGACAAAAAAAAACATAGGCGCCAATCAGAGCTTCAGAGCTAAGGCGAGGCTACAGATTAGCGTTAGGTGTCGCTAAAGAACTCCCGTAACTCTCGCTACTTAACAGTAATTGCGCATGACATTAATTAATCCGCACACGAGTTTTATGTATTTTTATACCGTGTATTCTCCGTGTAAATTCATGCACCGAACCGTGACGCCCGTACCGTTTCGGTTCAATACGAATACATGAACCGTTACACCCCTAATATATATATATATATAAATTATATATAGGTACTGTAGCCTATCATAGATTATCAGTACTGAGGACAGGCTACACTGAACGGGTTTTTAGCAGTTCATTATTGACTTAAGTAATAACAACTACAGATTCATGTGTACAGTTGATGGCAGATCAGTGTACAGTTTTTTGTATTATTAAAAAAAGATAAATAAATAAAAATGCTGAAGGACATGGATCAACAAAGGAAGGCATACAGATCCTGCTTATGTATAGGGCCCAGAGTTTGTTGCTATGCCCCTCCATGAACCAATTCCAAATAATTACTACTGATACCTAGCAAACCACTCAGATTGTTCATCAATGTAGACACACTATCCAAAGTACAACTTAAGCCCTCTTTACACTGACAGACTTTGGAAAGATTTGGAAAAGATTCTTGAAAGACCTCAGTCTCAGACCCTCTCACATCTAAAGACAAGTAATAGAGTTTTATTACTTTATTACAGACTATGGTTTTGCAATGACTAAGGATCTTGCAGGGTCACTATTTACAAGACTGCAACTAGATTCCTTTAAATGATCACCCATCGTGCAATAGATATCAACAGGAACTGAAATGATAGCCTACTAAACTCAAAGTCATATTTTCGTGTTTCTGCAGCATTGTTTTATGCGTGACATCCCTAACCAATATAGAGTTGTTCTGTCACGTGGAAGAGCCGACTAATGATGTATAAGAAACAAAATAACAAATTATCATATTCATGGGTTTCATCAGGTCCCTTGCTACAGCTGTCACCTACTTTGCCCCTTCCTGTTTGGTGTTGGAGAGAAGTCACTATTGTTTTTTATTGTTCACATCACTTTTTGCATGAGCCATGACTAGAAAGACTTGCGATAACATCAAACTTGTTTGATATTGTTGTAACGGCAAAACTAGAAAAAGACTCCGACTGACTTAAAAGTTGACGTGAGTGCGACGCGATTTCAGTACAACTCCCATGACTTCTGTCCGACTTTGGAAATTTAGTCGCCGACTGTGAAAACAGAACAAAATCGTACAATGTAAGGCCGCCATTAAGAAAGTAAAGGTCCTGCCATGTACAGTATTGGTTTTACCTGTGCGCTTAACACAGGTAATTTCACTAATTAGCTGATCTACCTGGTTTAAGAGTTGTGCTAATTAGAATCAGCTGATTAAGTGAATGGTTAGAACAAAAATTAAAGACTTTTACATCTATGCCCAATGTGACCACTAAACAGACGTGACATCTGTGAATTTCATTGTGCCAGGCAAGGCAGGTGGTATACCGCACTGTAGCTCAAAGGCAGTCTTCCATCTTAAAGAGATTTGATATTATCTTTGGCAGACAACACATATATCTCATGTCTAATAACATCAGAGTAGGTTCATACATGTAATTTCTAGCCTTTTACATAACAATGATGCTGTTCCGGAAAAAACAAACAGTATTCAGTATTCCAGGCTCATGTGTAATAAATTGTGCTTTTGAAAGCCTTTTTATGTGAAAATGTTCCAAACAAACTTCTGACATGAATAATCCGATAATCACAGTGACAGGGATGTAATTGTGAAAGAAACAGACACTTTCTCTCCACTTTGTTAACAGGTGCTTTTGCGATGAAAACAATTCAATGAAGGGCACAACTCAAGTGGTTTTGTAGATGATGTGTGGACCATTTAAACGCGAAACAGAAGGTCTCTCCTCATTCTTTCACCAGAATTCCCACCTCTCCTGCCACCTCCTCCTCCCTTTGTCTCCTTTTGCAGTTTTTGATCATCTTCTCAAGCGACTGTCCTGTATTCCTCCTCTCACTGCTTCTCGTAAAACCATGTGCGGTTTCTTGGCATATGAAAGAGCTGGAAATTGCGCACTGACAGTAAAATAATGTTAATCAGAAATAAAGTGGATGATCAGCAGAGTGCTCCATATGGTTGAAGAGTTCTTAAGTAAGTCCACTAGGGTCAATATATTTATTATATTGTAGGTAAGTAAGGTAAGTAAGGCATGAAATGACATGGACGGTCAGTCTTTCTCTCTTGTTTTCTCCTCTCTATCTTTCTCTCCCCCACTTTCTCTCTCTCTGCTGTAGATCACCCTGTTTTTCCCAGAATGCAGCACTGCAGAGCGGGCGTCAGTGAGTGTGTGTCCCTTGCTGTGTGCGGTGCGGGATGAGCGCTACACCTATGTGAAGGAGCTGCGTCTCTGGGACCTGCCCATTAAACATGAGGACATGGCTGACCTTGTGAGCTACTTGAACACATTGGTTTTCTCTCATTGTAAATACATTTTCAGGTTTTAATTTACAAGTACAGTGCTACACTCTGGGGGCATGTTCATGAGCCCCCATGTTCATGCCCTCAGAGTGTAGCACTGTAGCTGCCTGGTGGCTCTAGCTGTTGGCTACAGCAACTCGAGCTAGGTAGAACCGATTGTTTTGAATTTCTTGAATTCCTTGAATTTCCCCTGGGGATCAATAAAGTATCTATCTATCTATATATCTATCTGTTTTCGGGGATACAGTACAGAGAAACAGAGATCTATGTGAAAAATCGCCGAAATTCTCCTTTAAAGGTGCTATGTGGAGTTCTTTTTTTTGTTTCGTTTGTTTAAATCCAGAAATAACTTAAACCAGCGTTTTTACATAATGTAAACAAGCCTGTGCTCTGCGCATGCAAGCCAGTGAGCTCTGGGCCCACTTTTTTGTAATACCATGCAGAAACATGTGTGGCAGCTGTAGTTAATACAACTAAAGTCACAGGAAGAGTGCCTTGTGGCTGAGTTCAAGACAACTCATTGCCTACAGAATTCCACAAAGCTCCTTCAAGTTGTTCACTGACAATTGCACAAGTCTGAGGTTAAGGTTTCTTCCTGAGGGAAGTTCTTAGAAAACTGCAGTATGGGTGGTTCAAATTTGAGGCAGGCTTGTTTATTTGCATTGGCAGCATCTATTTAATCTATTTATTCTATACCAGACCTGGGCATTGTACGGCCCCGGGGCCACAAACGGCCCTTTGATTGACTCTGACCGGCCCGTGTAAGCAGTGGCGTAACGCAGCTGTGCTGGGCCCCGGTGCACACATTTTCATTGCCTCCACCCCCAACACCACCCCACCCCCTGCGACACAAACACACACAAGCCCGCACACAAAAATGCATGTTTGTGATGGAGATTCGCCAACATGATCAGAAAAAGCCATGGACAGTGGCTATCTGACTAATCCTCGCTACCACCTCTGAATTCCCCCATCTTCTGAAACGCATACGTATAGCCATAGAACAATTAAATAGCTATCAAGGAAAACACAGCAACTTATACGCGGTGACGCCTACACAATATATGACCACACAATGCTTAATACATTTAGCTTATAACAGTGTGGCGCAGCGCAGCATATCGTTGAAACCCAACTGCCTGGCTCTGCTGTTCTCTATGGAGAGTATGGCCAATCCACTCAATCATTCTTGTCCCATGCTAGCCTACTCCTTAGATACCAGGCAAGCCTGATGCTTTTTCTCTACGAAACTCCCCCTAGCGTCTGTACGTGTCGATACATGTGTGAGCCCCAAGGCCGTAGTCATGATGTCAACATTGGGGGGGATCAAATCTGTGGTGGGGTCTGAGGGACCCCCAAACAGAATTTCAATACATTTCCTACCATGCAAAAATATTATTAAAAATCACAAACAAGTCGTTAGTTAGGTCAGTCAATTAGGTTATACTTTTGACGGACACAGATGCCCCCCCCAGGTGAGTTTTGTGAAAAGAGAAGGGTGGAGAAGAAGCAACTTCACTGGTCCATCCCTGGACCCGTGACTCCATTTGTGTTCAAAATGTATACTTTAAAAGAAATTACAAACTAGAGTATAACCTCTATATTACACAGAATGTGGTTCTTTGGCTTATTACTTACACCTGAAGATTTTTTTAAACTAAGGCTTAGACTCATAGGTTTGGAGCCTAATAAGATTTTGTCTTTTAATTTAGATTTTATTATGCTGGCGGCTAATCACACAATTTTAACGTAGTTTGAAAGGGACAGGATTCAGGAATAGGCTACTAAGACAGTCCCCTCTTCTGTCAGACTCACCTCATGTTACCACTGTATGCATTATAGACTGGCTTCTGACAGAAATGACATTTTGTGCCAACATGTAGGCCTACTACAGCCTTTGATTGGTGAATGGAGGTGCAAATTCCTTTCTTTGGTTATTTTCCGCGATTCACATTAACTGTAGGCTATCACGTATTGTAAACGTCGCCACATTTGATCATGTTTTGCCTGCATGGATGCGCGATTGAGTGCGCATCTAAATAATATGCAAGATGCAACAATCATTTCTAAGAGGCCTATACACGGTAATTTCTGGCATTACTACTAGCATATGAATGCATTATTTATGTTGAAAGACGTGAAAGAAATGACACAGGCTTGCACAAATTCATCATTTAAAATAAAACGTTTCACTTTCGCTATCATTGCGAGAATTGGCTACAATATGGAAAATGTTCCCTTTCAGTCTTATCGGCTCCAAACATGTATGGGATTTCCTAGCCTGTGCTACACCTTTCCAAGAAGTTTTGTGAAAATTGTACCGGTAGCTTTTGCGATATTGTTGACAGCCCTACCTCACCGCAGTAGGGTGCAGTAGGAATGGAAGCTTTTGATAGCGCACGCCACTAACGAAAAACGGAAAATCACCAGGACAAACCACTCAGGGGTGTAGGCTACTCTGGAACCATAGGTCACTAATTTGTGCGTTATTTACGTTTGATTACATTTCAGATACGTGTTGGGCCTTGTAGGCCTAGTATAGCGCTTTATTCTTTCTTTCTTTTTCTATGTCCGAATATTGGGGGGGACATTTTGGTCATATTTGAATATTGGGGGGGACACGTCCCCCTCAATGTCTATGGTGACTACGGCCCTGGTGAGCCCTTCGTGATGCTCTTTTCCTTTTCTTTGCATCTTCCGTCAAGGGTTTTCGCTGCTTCTTCGCCGGCTCTGCCATTATACACACGTTTGCAACAATCACTAGCGTTTCGTTACCCTGCCTCTGTGCTGTGGATGCAGGATGTAAACTGATCCTGCTTCTCGCGATGTCTGAGACATTAGGCTTGTTTGACTTCGGCTGAGTCTGACTTGGTCTGGCTTACTACGTAAACGTGATCTTCAGAGCCTAGCCGGGAGGAGCTACAACAGAGGGCAGCTCATCCCGGACAGAAAGGCTACAGTCTGCCTGACGTGACTCGCGGGAGACATCGCGGGAGATATCGCGGAATGTTGTTTGCAATAAACACAGCAGAACTTTCATTCTTACTCATTAAAATGAGCATGATGACTGACGAAATAAATTCTTATGATGTAGTTTAAATAAACAACTGTTGTCATACAGTTAACAGGCCTGCATTGTAGCACATAAATTCAATATCAAGTGTTTTCCCTATATGTGTGTCTATCTATTTAGCCAACAGCAGAAAATAACAGAATATCCAAACGTTTTCAGTAGGCTAGCCTACCATTGTTGCAGAAATCACGTATAAGAAGGTATCCCTTCGATTTCTGTTTATTTTCGCATATTCCAACATAAGGAAGCAGCATGAGCCTCTAGTCATAATCGTCATGAGGACATTCCTCCCAAATGGCCCTATCACGTCTTTGAACTGACGTCATGAGGGCGTGTTTCAGCTCGTGCAGCTCGTGGAAGACAACTGCAAGATCTGTCTGCAGGCTAAGACTCCCGCGATATTTTAAGGCCATGTGACATGGTGTCACGGTGGTAAGTCCCTCCCCGGCTGACAGAAGTCGGACAGAATTTCTAACCAGTATGCATTGCGTCCATCCCAGTATGCATTGTGTTCAACCCAGCATGCATCACATCAAGTCAGATCTGCACAGATCTGCCGCAAGTCGAACTCCCCTATTGTGAGACTGAAGGTCGGCGGGTACGATACACTGAACTTGCAAGTGGGATATATATACCGACTTACGAAGATGATTAATTGGGGCAGCCATGGCCAACTGGTTAGCGCTTCGGACTTGTAACTGGAGGGTTGCCGGTTCGAACCCCGACCAGTAGGCACGGCTGAACTCATCACACTCACTGGGTCACTGCGCCGGGATTAGTCTGTGCTTCACCTCACTGTGTGTTCACTGTGTGCGGAGTGTGTTTCACTAATTCACGGATTGGGATAAATGCAGAGACCAAATTAGTGTGGGCTTCACCTCACTGTGTGTTCACTGTGTGCGGAGTGTGTTTCACTAATTCACGGATTGGGATAAATGCAGAGACCAAATTTCCCTCACGGGATCAAAAGAGTATATATACTTATACATATACGTATACTCATACCTAATTAACACAAAAATGTTGCCTGATGTCCCTTTAACGTCAGCATTGCTAGCATCAACACCAGCAGCAACATTCAAGGTGTTTTTAAAAAAAATATATTAAATTTCATTCATTTGGATTTAGTCTCCTCCAGTTCTCGTCTTTCTTTTCTCTTCTGTGTGCCATTTTTATGCTTACTGTAGGCTACCGTCGGTAGCCTAGTTACGCCACTGCATGTAAGGTTAATTGAGAATTACAAAAAAAACATATTTTATAATTTTACCTCATGCATGGACTAAAGCTGAATTGCTTTTATTTTGAAGGTGTTTTTTTTATTCACGTACAAAATGACGCAATACGTAAATCAAGACATGCGCGTGATTGAATTGTGGTCACAACTAAGTCGCAAGACCACTTTAATCCTCAAAAATGTCCGCTCAGGCTAAAAAAAGAAAGGTAAATGCCGAATGCATGGTTTTCAACAAAAAATGGACTGCTAAGTATTTATTTACTGAAGTCGGAGGTAAAGCCGTATGTTTGGTTTGCGGAGAGCAGATTGCTGTATTTAAGGATTATAATTTGAGTCGGCATTACGGTACTAAACATGCAGAGAAATACAAAACAACCTGACTAGGGTTGCCACCTGTGTCTGACAAAAATCCTGGACATTTTGACCATCCAATCGACCTTTTTGTTTGTAAGCAACGGCGCCTTTCGCACATCTAACCCAAGATAAAAACCGTCATTCTAAGCGAAAATTGTATAGCTAAAATTAGTAAGAATGACAATTTCTAGTTATTTGTTTAGTTAATTGCTTTATTTAATAGCAGACCTTTATTATTTTGTTATATTTTCAACAGTTTTTAGTTGTGGACACCTGGGGGCAGTATTGAGAAAAAAGGGGGAATACATAATTAGGTTCTGCTTTTTTGCTTATGTGGAATAAACTTTCCTTTCTCTGTCTCTCCTTGTCCCACACACTCTCCGTCTCCACCTTACCATTTCTAATGAACCTCCACGGTGCGTGCCCCCACCACCACCACCCATGTTATGCTACGTCATTTATGTAGAGCCAATAAGGCTGTGCATACGTTTATGGACGTAGGCACGCTTCAATTAAACTGAAATACACATTTTGCGCATCATGTACAAAAATCCGGGACATTCGGTGTCCAGGATTTTTATTTTTATTTTCCTGGACAGACCATGAAAATCCTGGACAATCAGGAAAATCCTGGACAGGTGGCAACCCTATACCTGACTGATGCTGAAAGGACATCGGAAGCTTTGCTAGGCAAGCTACAAAAGCAGCAAGGCTGTTTTACGAAGATTCACACATCCAGTGTTGCAGCAACCAAGACTAGCTTTGTGATATCCCTCAAAATCGTTAAATATAGTAAGCCGTTCTCAGAGGGGGAGTTTGTCAAAGAGTGCTTGGTGAACTCTGCAGCACTAATATGCCCTGAAAAAAAAGTAGCATTTGAACAAGTCCCGCTGTCCAGGCGAACCGTGAAAAGAAGGATCGAGAACACTGCGGGGAATCTGGAGCTTCAGCTGCAACGTGAAGTGGCAAGTTTCGACTTTTTCTTCTCTGACGCAGATCAGAAATTTGTATTTTTGCATTGTATTATACACCAGCATGTGTTGTGCAAGTCAGTGCTAAAAAGTAACCATGTGATTGATGTTGTAACTAAAATAGTAAACTTCATCAGGGCACGAGCATTGAATCACAGGCAGTTTGTTGCACTTTTGGAGGAGCATGAGACTGAGCATAATGACATTGGCTACCACACAGCTGTCAGATGGCTCAGCCTGGCCAAAGTGCTAAAAAGAGTTTGGGACCTGAAAGCAGAGATTCAAGAGTTTTGTGAGAAGAAAGGCAAAAACATTAGCCTGGCGGGCCATCCTATATCATTGACATGTATAGTCTGGCATCGAATCATTCACCTCGCTTAATCCAAGGGGCGGGCAGAGAATTGTCTTTCAAACTGCCTAGGCATGCAATAGGCCAGCGCTACGACCATATCCGTATCCGGTCGGCAAAACGGCAAATACATCGTTCTTCGAAAGGAATGACTTAAGTGCATTGTGTTGATCTACTTTCAAAGAAAAGCACAAGTCCAACTCCTCCAAAGTTGACGCCAACGCCGATTCAAACAACCGCTCTTCGTTTGCCATAGCCACCTTCCTTGTTGTTCACCGTCGCAGGATGTCGTTATCCTGTTAAGCCCGCCTTAAGACTATCTAACGAAATAGAGCGCTGTGATTGGCCGTCATCCACGGTGTTAAGCCAATAGAAATTCCTATGGTTCGATACTAGACGTACAAGCTGAGCAAATTAATTTGCCGCCGCTAGGGTGCGTCTAGATTTCTAGGCTACAAAAACATCCCAGAGCTCTCAGATTAGGATTGGATGGCAGATTTTGCATTTGCTGTTGATGTGACTGCACTGATGAATGAACTGAACACCAAACTGCAAGGCAAGGGCCTTTTTGTTCATGAAATGTACACCCTGGTGAAGGCTTTCATGAGAAAGATGCAGTTTCTTTCAAGCCAACTGGAGAACAACATTCTCACTCACATGCAAACCGTGAAAGAAGTCACACCATCAGCTGATCACCTCCGCAGGTACTCATCCATGTTAGGAGCACTGCATGGTGAGTTTTCAAGGCGATTTGAAGATCTCAGCACAATTGAGGATGAAATGCACATGATTTCCTCTCCCTTTACCTGCAGTGTGGATAATGCTCCCAGTGATGTTTAGCGGGAACTCATTGACCTGTAGTCTGATGCAGTACTGGCAGAGCACTTTAAGTCAGGATCACTGCTGGATTTTTACTCTTCTCTCAAGGAGGAGAACTTTCCAAACATGAGGAAACATGCTCAGAAGATGTTGGTTCTCTTTGGCTCTACCTACTGTACATGTACATATGTGAACAAACATTCTCAGTGATGAAGTTTACCAAATCCAGGTATAGATCCTCTCTCACTGATGATCATCTGTCAGCTTTGCTTAGCATCTCCACCTCAGACAATAAGAACTGAAAAACACCAAATGAGGTGGTTAGACTACAAATGTATAGGTAAAGCCACCAACTAGCAGTGAACTGGAACACTTTCTTTGGAGGCCTTTTTCTCAAAATCACAGTTCAGTGATTCAGTACAAAGACAATATTGTGATGTCTTTTTAGCTAAGAACCTCTTTCCAACAGTATATGAAACTCAAAATGTGTTTTGTGGTGAATGTGACTGAAAATGATCACTAATATAATGAGTCACAAATGTTAAGAACGTTCACATTTTATTTACCATTGTTTTGAGAAAAGTGGTTAAATAAATGACTTTCTCAAGGCAACCTCACTTTGTAAGGCAACCTCACTTTTTCATTGCTTAATCATAACATATACTCTTGTCAAAACAATGCTATTTACTGCTTTTTAATAAAGAAATACAATTAATATTGTGCAGAATTGAATTAAGCCTTTTGGCCTGGCCCTCCACAATATTTTGTTTCTCATGTGGCCCCATGAAAAAAATAATTGCCCACACCTGTTCTATACAAATCCTACGTGCAGAAGTCTGAGGAAAGACAAGAAAACCAACCAATTGTGCTACTCAGAATACTGATAATGATAAACTGAAGCATTGCATTCTAAAACCATAATACAGTGTGAAACATTAAACAGCACAAACTGTACAGTAGTTAGGCTACTCTAACTCAAGTACAGAAATGTCCCGCGTATTAGCCATAATGCGTATAAACTGCAAAACCTGTGTATAAACTGTAGTGCCCAGTAGTCCAATGAACGAGATGAATGAAGAAATGAAATGCATTCCCATGTATAGCCTATCCCCATATAGAAACCTCATAGCTGAAGAAACTTGCTGAACCTTAGTTAGTTCTTGGGAAATTACGGTAAAAGCCACTTCAAATGTATGGTAGCAGGGGGCAATTCTAAAGATACTTGGCCCTTCTATTGCTCCTTTCATGTGGCCTCAATTCATGTTTATGTCCCTGCTTGATCTAGATATTTCATTCATGTTTATATCCATATGTGTGGATCATCAAAGTTTTATGTTCATTTCCAAGGCTGCTTATGAAGTTCCAAACATAGTTTTTCTAATTTAATTCAGCCGTCCATTGCATCTATTTGGTTTCTTAGCTGTATGGGCCAAGGTCGAAACCATGAAATTCTGGTACAGATCTGACTTTAATCAATCAATCAATCAATTTATTGTTTAAAGTGCAAAATCACCATGCAACATGGCCTCAATACACTGCAACGCACACACACACACACACACACAATCAATGATTATAGTAATTGTGCTATCAAGTGCAGTCTTTTGACATTATTGACACTGCAGTTGTCTTGCATGATACTGATGTGAGAAAAGAAGTCCATAGATGTTAGTTTATTGCAGTCAGTAGTTAGGTTTCCAGTCCATGCAACCTTTGCATTATTTTAAGCACCTTCATGAAAATTCAGTGAAAGAAAGTGAAAGTCTCTGCTTCTCTCATAATGAAAAGCACAATAGTCAATTCAGCATACCAAATGAATCATCTATTTCGTTTCCTGTGCCCGAAAGAATGTGCTCGCTTTAATTTTGGACTCATTGTGTTGTTGGACACATTGTGTATTGTTTGTAGGGAACAAAAGGCATCACAATGTTACACAGTTCCATATAACTTTAGGCATGCAACTTTATACATGTCATAATGCAGAATGCGTTCTGTCTCGAAAAAAGATAAACGACACTTGCCACCGCATATTCTACTGTTTGAATCTTGTGTGCGTCTGTGGGATTTGGAGACAGGGATTATGAACTTATGTAGTGTGTGTGTGTGGTTTTAAAAGCAATATGTGAGATTGTGTGAAGGAGCCAACTAATGAAGCGCATTCCGATTGCTATCACACATATGGTCACATCTGCTGAAAGGCACAAGCCTGCAAACAGGATGTGATGCACCGTTTATTTCAATATGACATTGACCATGGCTTCGAAAAATGAAAATGAGAGATAGCAGAACTTACATAAGTCATTCGAATTAGACACAGATGACATTTTTCTCATCTTGTGATGGGTTTCAGCATTTAATTGCACTTCTCAGCATTTTTTTGTTTACCGACTCGAAACAAGAGAAATGGCAGATGTCGCCCTTGTCAGCATTATTTATTGCGTGTACATACCCTTGGATGGAATATGTTGTCAGGAACATTGCAGTTACTGCATCTCTTAAACTCACACATTGGTTGGTAAGAGGAATGAGAAGTATTTTCAGGTTTACGAAGTTTATCAAGTGGGAATGTGTAGATGTGCAGAATTTAGAATGCTCTTTAGGTGTATCTCCAGGGTTTATGCATCCAGTGGTTTCCATATGGTGAACTATGACAGTAGTTTGATGATCTGTTTTAAATTAATATTTGTTAGCAGATGTGTGTTAGTATGTTCATAAAGATGGCTTTGGATTTTGTGTCTTTGTACTTTGATATATTGAAGTTTCACTTCTAAACAGCAACTTCCTCATTCAAAATAGATAGGGTTCCAAACCTCCAGATTTGATATCATAATTGATATTCGCCTAGACAGGAGAGACAGAATGTGACAAGACAAGACTTTGGTTCAGCGCGTTTGGCATTTGGCAGTGGTTCATGATGGCTCCATCCCAGGCTCGTAAAATCCCCTCAACAACAGTTAGACACAACAACTATTGGTTCCATCACCAGAGCATCATACTGTAGTTCTGAGAGCCTGAACACAGTAGTAGCCGTTAGAGATGGTTTTGTAATGTTTCCAAGCTGGACGGCATTTGGTTTTAAAAGCTCTTGCTGAAATTAGTGCATGTGTGTTTCTTGTGAACGATTATTTTGATGGACCAATTTTAACTGCACATCATCATCATTACATTTAGTGATTTTCTGATGTGAATATAGTTTTTTCAGAAAATGGTGTTGTATTGCTTAACAAATATATCTTTGATATATCCACTAGTAGTATTAAATACCAACGCCTTGGTACGGCCTCAGACTTGCATTGCTTTTGAAGGTGCTTTGGTTGCTTTTGAAAGTATTTTGACCAAGACCATTCTTCCTTCCTGTTCCAATTCCATTCTCCCTTCCTGTTTCAATTCCATTATCCCTTCCTGTTAGCTAGTGTTAGACTCTGCACATAGCACACATAGGGCTTTTTAACTGAGAAGGTCGAGGGGGAATGGGGCTGTAGCAGAGCCAACATCACAACACGTTTCAATGCGCTAACGCTAAAATTCGCACGTCATGCCAAAACTGACCAGAATAGCAAACCCATTGCCAAAACTCACCATAGCAATTCATAACTTCTCAGATACGGCAATTAATCATGCCACAGCAGGCCAGAATAACAAACATAGCCTACCTATCTTCTACACGTGTAAATCCTCTAGGTTTGGAAATGAAGATGACTTAATCCAACATGTTATAATCCATTGAGTAGGCCTAGCCTAGGCTATGTTAGCGTCACAAGACAAGACTTACTTAGCTACATGAAGTAAACAACTAAACAACTCTATAATTAACTTAGAAGTCAACACAGACAGTTGCTGTGTGAACCTGTGAGGTGAGCACAAAATAGTATGAGAAATATTAAAAATAATCGCATATCACGTGTGGTGTGGCTACAGTCTGTGTGAAATGTGCAGGCAGGCACTGCACGTCAAAAGCTCAGCTCTAGAATCTTTGCTGCACATATGAAATCGAATTGACACACGACACAATCGAACACCTCATCGTTTTAAGAAATCTTCACTTTGGAGTGTGTTTGTAAAAGTATGCGTTTGAGGGAGCTAAATCTCCGTTTACGTGTAAACGAAAGGGCCAAACGCATACAAAAGTATGCGTTTATACAAATATCTACATTCGTGTAAACGGGCCCTTAATTCCATTCTCCCTTCCGATTTCAATTCCAGTCTCTCTTCCTGTTCCAGTTCCATTTTTTAGATTAAATTAGATTCAACTTTATTGACATTTAGCAAAGTACAGGTACAGAGCCAATGAAATGCAGTTGACATCCAACCAGAAGTGCAAAAGAAGCATTAAATACCAAAGTGCAGGTTGAGTACAGTATTCTGTGCAGTTATGTAGACGATAGAGATTAATTATGTAAAACAGTGTTTAGTTAGATAAATACAGGTTTTCCAGATGACATGTCTACAGATAAGGAGTATAGAGGGTTATGTACAGAGAGTATAAATAGGCATTCTATATAAATAATATATATATATATATTGCACAGGTTTATGGATAGTGCAGTGCAGCCAATGTTAACAGGTAACAGTGCCGTGAAGTAAAAAGTAAACAAGCTAAACAAACAAGCAGCTAAAGTACAAATGCAAGATAGGAGATGTAGATTTGTTCAGCAGTGTTCCAGCCTCTGGAAAGAAGTATGAGCCTGCTGGTTCGGGGGTGTGGGCGCGCAGGCTCCTGTATTGTCTGCCAGATGGAAGAAGAGTGAAAAGACCATGGTTTGGGTGGGTGGCATCCTTGACAATGGATTTGGCTTTGTTTGTACAGCGTTTATGATGTGTTGTGGATGGAGGGGAGTTGGGAGCCAATAGTCCTTTGGGCAGATTTCACTACCCTTTGTAGTGCCTTGCGATCAACATCGTTGCAGTTACCGTACCATACAGAGATGCAGTTAGTGAGTATGCTCTCAATGGTACAGTGGTAGAAGTCAAAGACCAAGAAAGATTGTCTGTGTTGTGGACCCCAAGGACCCTAAAGCTAGACACATGTTCCACCTCAGCACCGCTGATGTGGAGGGGGATGTGTGCCTTGCTCTTGGTTCTCCTGAAGTCCACAGTGATCTCCTTGGTCTTCTGGGTATTGAGTGCCAGGTTATTATTTTTACACCACACAGCTAGGTGTTGAACCTCATCCCTATATGCTGTTTCATCCTCCTCTCTGATCAGGCCCACCACTGTGGTGACATCTTCAAACTTGATTATGGCATTGGGGCCATAAACAGGGGCGCACCGGCGCAGTCATTGGTGAAGAGGGAGTAGAGCAGAGGGGCTTAACACACAACCCTGCGGCACGCCAGTGTTCAGAGTGATAGTGGAGGAGAGACTTCTTAATTTAACAGTCAGGGGTATGTCAGTATGGCAGTCCATAATCCAGTTGCAGAGTCAATGAACAGCATGTATTGGGACTGTCCAGGTGGCTGAGTACCAGGTGGAGCGCTGTGGAGATGGCATCCTCTGTAGATCTGTTGAGTTGGTAGGCAAATTGGTACGGGTCTAGTGTAGTGGGCAGACATGATTTCAGTTGTGAGAGGACCAGCCTCTCAAAACATTTCGCAATGATAGGTGTCAGTGCAACCGGGCAAAAATTGTTTAGTTCCTTGGCTGTGGAGTGTTTAGGCACCGGAACAATAGAGCTTAGATCGGGCCCAAAAAATCAAGCCCGACCCTACCCAAGCCCATGCACGTTGTGCCCAAGCCCGGTCCGGCCCGACACATTAACTGTAATTATGAGCCCGAGCCCGATTTAAACCTGACATTTAAATGGGCCATTATAACTGACATTCTCAACTACAATTCCGAGTTGTTTGAACTACAGAAATCTGTTTAGAATTATCTTAATGAATAATGCAACGAAGGACGAAGCATGTAAACTAGGCCTACGTTGTTTGTTTATTCAGAATGGAATGGATCCAAATGAAGGAATGTAAGCCACTTACAATTTAAAATGGCCTTATGTCCCTGCAGCAAAACTCAATGCATTTCTCTGTGAAGGCTTGCCTCGCCCTCAGGGGTATGCTTGGAGAATTAACAAAATAGGACATTGAAGGCTGACTATCATCCTTACTGCCATGGCAAGCCTGCTTCATGTGTCTGTTCTTCGCCAAAGTCCCCGTTTTTTGCAGTCATAGGCGAGCAGTGTGCCGCACTTAATGCACTCGACAAAGCCAACACATATGTTGTCACTGCCCACGACTTGTTTAAAATGGTTCCATACCTCCGACTTTCCTCCAAACTTGCTCAAAGTTAATTCTCCTGTTTTTCTATTTTCTTTACATCTTCAAGCTCCATGTTACCCTTAAGCCACACAATACAGCACAGCAGGCCTGGTGTGATGCGTGCGAGTGGAGGAGACGCTGCGCATGACACGTGTTGCGCAGATGACATTACAAATTTAGCAACTTTGTACACATTTGTTACTTAAGCCTACTTTGCTAAATATATATATATATATATATATATATATATATATATAATATTTCTGATTATGGCATAGCTTTAGGTCCCCACCCAATTAGGCTATGTAATGATAAAAAAAAAACACACACACACAAATGCTTTATCAAGGACCCGGCCCGAGGATAGTGGCGGGAAATATCGTCCCGACCAGGCCCACGGGTCGGGTCGGGTCAAGTTCAGGCTTGGGCTCAGGCAGATAATCTAAACTCTGTGGAACAATGGTGGCAGATTTTCCCTTCCTGTTCCAATTCTATTATCCCTCCCTCTTTCTTAACCCAGGTTATGTGCACAAGTCACATAAGGTGTCCCTGATAGAAATGATGGGCAAAGTGCAAAGTCAGGCAATGAGCAAAGTGTCTCGTGCATGAACTAAAGCTATTGCTATAAGCTATTCTACTTTATCTTTACCTTATCTTTATCTTTACCCATCATTTAGAATAGAGCCCTAGAAATCTTATTGAGATGTATTACTATTACATAGTCTATTATGGACTTAAACATACATGATATTGGCACCTCCATGTTTTTTCATCAGTCTCTAAGCCTTGGCTAAGTGAAATTAGATTTTATTTTTCTGTATAACAGGTTTTCTGTATTTTTTTCCCCCAAACATTAATCACACCGGCTAGTTTTTTGCGGCGCCCCCCCAGTATTTACAGCTTCTGGCTTGGGAGGCCCTGCGAGGCTCCTCTGAGGTCCTCCTCTATCCCCATCACGTCGGAATGATTAAGAAATGCACAAGCTAATGGTGGGCAGCGGGTCGGGTTGCACACTTGAAAGAGCTCTTCAGAAGAGGCCCAGTCGGCCTCCCCACCGCCTCCAGACACGCGAGGCCGCGGTCAGCTGGTTAGAATAACACAGTGGAAGTAGCGCTTTATCAAAGGGGCCCTCCCTGTTACTGGAGCTTGGTTGTTTCATGCAGGGTATTGGACTCCAGGAGGCGAGAATCTATATCATCCTGTCCTGGAAGAGAGAGAGAGAGAGGGAGTGTGATGGAGAGAATGAGGCGTGTCTCACGATGAAAGGAAAAAAGAGAAACAAATCAAATGAACTCTTCTGCATCCTCCCTTTCTCTCTCTTGCTCCCTCTCTTCCGCTCTCTTCGTCTCTTCATTACCAGTTCATTCTATTTTTCTTTATTTCGTTTTAATGGTATCATCCTTTGTCATGTTTACATTTAGCCTATATCAGGCGTCTAGTGAAATACTATCTAATACTACCACTTAAAAAAACCTTTCATTTTTCACTTCCATGAAACACAACATAGCCTAATCAAAGATATTTCTATGTATTCAAAGTATCTGCATTAGTGGGGGTAGCAGGCTAGTGTTATTTCATCTTGTGCTTTAGCTTGTGTTCTGTGTAAGCAAATGTGAAAGTCAGGTTGTCAAAAACGCCATTGGACCAAACTCTCTATCTATTTCTCTCTCTCCATTTTTTCTCATTCATTTACCTCTCTCTCATTCCTCTATGAAGAGCTCACACAGTTAATTCGCTTTACTTATAATTTAATTTCATGGCAGCTGTGAATATCATTCTCAGACACTTTAGAGGACATCTGTAGCCTAAGGACCCAAGTCTACCAAATGTGCTGACCACACCCACAACCTTTCAGAGCCATTGAACATGAACATGCCCCCAGTGTGTAACACTGTAGCTGCCTGGCTTCTCTAGGTATTGGCTGCAGCAATTCGAGTCAGGTAGAACCATTTTTTTCCCTGTATGGACAGCACTCTGTGACATTGAGAAACAGAGATCTATGTAAAATTGTCCTTTAAAATATGACATTTAAAGTTCCTGTTTTGGTTTTGGCAGTCTTTTCATTTTGTTACTGACATTATTGACAATGTATGTCCCCCTCTTCAATTTGTATTGACCAGCACGAGAAAAGCGATATTGATGAGCTTTGTGCTGTTCCAAAACTTGCTGAAACTGCTCAGAGCAGAGTGCAGAAAAAAAAGTGTTCTATACTGAGCACATTTTTCTGCCAAAGGCACTGAGAGCTGTCAATGTTGCACTTCTGCACTTCATTGGATTTGTAGATGCTGCCAGTGCAAATAGACAAGCCTGCCCTAGATTTGAACAGCCCATACTGCAGTTCACTAAGAACTTCCCTCAGGAAGAAATCTTAACCTCAAGCTGAGGTTCAACCCAACCTGAACTCAGCTCTGAGGGTGGCTGGGTGGGGGATCTGACCCAGGGGAAAGGTTAAAGGAAGAAGAGAAGAGGAACAAACAGGGGCAAGAGAGAGAGGAAGAGGCAGGGAACACATCTTTGTATGACTACTGTACTTTTTACCCTCGCCCTGGGTCTTTCTTTCTGTCCATCTGTGTGTGCATGTGTGTGTGTGTGTGTGTGTGTGTATGTCTGCTTAGTATAAACACTGCAAAAAATAAAATCTAGCCAAGTGTTATACATTTTATATTAAGATCAAAAGAATGTATTTGGTATTGGTTTTAGTATGAAGAGACTTTCCTAGCACTCTCTCGAAAGATAATTTTGACTTAATTTAAGAAGACTTATTTTAAGGAGTCTTATCAAAACAAATTTGCTCTTTTCAGGACAAATTTGCTTAATGCACTGGCAGACAAATTTGTTTTCAGGATGAGACTTCTTAAAAGAAGTCAAACTTTCCATAAATTTAGTCAAAGGATTTTATGAGAAAGCACTAGGTAAGTCTCTTTATACTGAAAACAATACCAACTGGATTGTTTGATCTTGATATAAGATTAATAACACTTGGTTAGATGTTATTAGATAAGCTGTTTTTGCAGTGAAATTTGTCCAATTTCCTTCAAATGTTTGTAAAAGGCAAAGAGTCACCATATCTTGGTCCTCCTCCAACACATATGGAGTTGGACTGTGGTCTGGGGAAATCATTCTGCATTCTCAGCTTCATGACCTTCATGTATTTTACTGCCTGGGGAAAGAAAAACAAGACGGGTTAACAGGTACTACCCTTAGATCATGGAAAAAGCGCCATCTGGTTGGCTGTGATGTTTAGGTGCTTTGTGGTGCTGAAATATTACTTCAATCTCAACTCTCAGTTGTTTTGGTCACTTTCTCAGAATTTAAATTCTCAAGCCAACTACTAATCACCTCCACAAAATCTAGTCACTTGTACACACCATCAATTTCCTATTACTTTTGGACAAAGATCAAATGTTTTCGCACATCCATGAAGCTGCTATGATAGTTTAGTTCTTCCCCCCAAGACATTTAGGCATTATTTCATCACATGAATCATGCGAAAGTGTTGAACCAGTTGTCTTGTTATATGGTCTGGCAGCAAACTGCAGTACAATAGTAGGCCAACAGTAGCAGTACAATAGTAGTATTGTAAAAGTATGCACTAAATATGAATCCTGTCTGATAAAAAAAAATGCTACAGAGTAAACTGTTATATTTACAACAAGACTACGCATTTTGACTATCTTGTTCATAACAGTGACACAGGAGCTTTTCATTCTGATGGCAGTGACATATTGATTGGCATGAATAATAGCTTTTGAGACATAAACTAAGCATTTTGAGCAAGTTACGTGCTTTTGCAGGTATTCCACTGGCTACATGTTACAGTTTGCACTAGTTGTTTCAAGGAATACACTTGCTTTTGTGCAAAATGTAATGATAATTTGAGAAATCCACTACAGTGATTGAAAAAAACTATAAGGGGCCCAATGGATTATCACAGCAACTATTCCACCACCAGTGGTTGCTGGCTATGTTGCAACATGTGTTCTGCTGATATTACTTCCTCAATAACTACTGTGCATGTGACTCCAGTTATACGAATATGGGTGGAGAACCACTGCTACCATGCTTCTGCCTCCTGGGTATCATTATGACCGCCGGTCATATAGGGATTGTCAAAGTTTTTTGTTTTTCCCCTGTCATCTACAACCCCAAAACAGAAAAAGTTGGGACATTGTGTAAAATGCAAATAAAAACAGAATGTGATAATATACAAGTCTCGTAAACCAATATTTATCAGCAAAAAGGACATAGACAATATATCAAATGTTGAAAATGAAAATTTGGACTATTTCATGGAAAATATATGTTAATTTTGAATTTGATGCCAGCAACATGTTTCAAAAAAAGTTGGGACGGGAGCATGTTTACCACTGTGCTGCTTCAAGAGTTTTCAACTAGAGTTTTGAGAGTGAAATGTTGTCCCATTACTCCCCGATATAGGATTTCAGTTGCTCAACAGTATGGGGTATTCTAAGTCATGTTTTTCATTCCATTATGCACCTAATTTAACAAATCTGGACTGCAGACAGGCCATTTTAGCACCTGGACTCATCGTCTATGGAGAAATACTATTTCAATATGTGCAGAATTACTTTTGGTATTGTTTTCCTGAAATATTCAAGGTCTTCCCTGGAACATACATTGCCTGGATGGGAGTATATGTTGCTCAAAACCTGTATACATCATTCAGAATTGATTGTGCTTTGCCAAATGTGCCCATGCTGTAGGCACTAATGCTCCTCCACACCATCATAGATGTTGGGTTTTGAACTGAACACTAAAACAAGTTGGATAGGTTGTATACTTGGATAGGCCCTCTCCTCTTTAGCCCAGATGAGTCCATGATTTTCCAAAAAAATGGCAAATTTTGATTGGTCTAAACACCGGACCTTTTTCCATGTTACCTCAGTCCATTTTAGGCCCAGATAAGATGGTGGTATTGTCTGTATCATGTCTCAATACAATATTGGCTGTTTTGACTGTTACAATTTTGGCTGTAGTTTTTGAATTGAGTATCAAACTGTGCACATAACCAATGGTGGTAATGACAGGTCTGGAAACAGGTCTGGTGTTGATGCAGTGCCATCTGAGGTCCAAAAGACCACAGCCATCCAATTTGTTTTTCAGCTCTTTCCCTTGTTTGCAAAGATTTCTCTGGATTCTCTGAATGTTCTAATGATATTATGTCCTGTAGATGATGAACTGCCCAAATACTTCACAATTGCATCTTAAGAAACATTAAAATTACATTGTTTTATCATTTGTGCACACAGGTTTACACAGAGTGATAAATACCCCTACATCTTTACTTATAAGAGACCTGGCCTCTCTGGGATGCTCTTTTTCATACCCAATCGTGTTGCCAGTTACCTTAATTAGTTGGGAAATATTCCTCCTTTTGTTTTAATTATCATTACACAACTTTTCCAGCATTTTGTTAGCCCCGTCCTAACTTTTTTTGAAACACTGTGGCACATGAAATTTGGTGGGCATGTAGCCCCGCTAGACTTTTACGGAAAAGTTTTGTTTGGTCCCTGGGGGCCAATCCCCCCTTCGCACTGGGCCCCCCGAGACCCCAAAAAATTCAGTTTTCCTAAATAACTACCTGAACCGTGGCACCGAGGATGACGGATTTTTTATGGTATGTTCTGACGTGCAAAGGCAAAAGGCCGTAACTTGAAATTTTGTCAAAAATGAGTTTTTGTCATTTTTGGAACAATGGGCATCAATTTTATCATGTGGACAAATATCTTGAGTCAATTTTGTTGTTTTCTTATCAAAATAAGATGCTGTTTTTGCCGTAACTTCAAAAAGCAGAGGGTAAGCCAAGGCAGAAGCCCGTAACATCAGTTGCGGTTCTTTAGCTTTGTTTCGCGGCTCTATAGAACGCTGGAATTAAGTTACAGTGCACCGTAATTTCAGCGCAGCAAACCATATTAACATTGGTGGTGGGTAAAACAAAGGCAGAGTGTCTTATGCCTATGTATTGTATGTAGGCCTAATTGAAGCACTTCAGCCACACTTCAATAAAGTGAAAAGAAAATGTTGCAGTGGTTGTTTTACTATCTAGCATTAACTACTTCAGATTTTTTTGAAATTCAGCAAGGATGTAGCCTAGTTAGCTAGCGATGCACAACTGTTCCTGATCCACAAATAGCCTACATGATAGATGCTGTGCCAGGCAACTGTAAGACACCATAAATGTCTCAAAGCCTGGATACTATTAACTAGTAGCCTAGTACACGTTTTCTCGTGCCATACAGGGTGGCTAGCTGCCTGCCAATCTGCAAGTCCACTCACTGGCAGAAAACAAAGCGAGTGGGTTGGGGACGCCTCACGATACACCTCCCCGTCCCTCCCCGGCGAGGAGAACATGTCGCACACAAACTAACCCAGCAGATAGAACTTAGATCGCAGCTTACCTTTAAAAAAAATCCACGGAAAACAACATCCACTGAGAAGACAAATCCATTGTTTAAATCCATCACAAGTTTTCAGCAAGCCCATTCGCAATATAATTATGTGCAGGCTAGCTAGCCTAAAATCTATCAAAGTGCAACGTTGTTCGGATGTTGTCATTCAATTTTAAGTGTCGCTATGGGTAAGCTATTAGCTAAAGCTAGACAGTGTTGGTTGCACAATATTTGACTCCCATACGAACAAAACTACACAGCATGTCCTTAAGTCGATGTCCCTTTAATTTGTCAAGAAAGAAATCCAATTAATGTGTGACTCCTCCGCCGCCCGCACGACACAGTCAGTAAATTATTATGTGTTCATGAGTAGCAAAATTCCTGTAATTGCATACATTTCCAATGGCATTGGCTTGGATCATGTTGTGGCTGTTTTTTGGTTTTCTGGCTCTTAAAGTGTTATTTTACTTAAATTAAGTACAACGATAAAGTTTTAAAATGTTCCAGTGTAGCATTCTCATTATTTTGTATTTTGTAATATTCTGTTGATGGAGGCCTAATATTAAGCCTTACTAGACAAAACTCACTAAGTGTTATCTTAAGGCTATCATTGTTATCATATAAATGTTTCTATAGAGTGATAAAAGTCCAAATGGTCAATAAATTAGAAGTTAAGGTATTTTGCCTTTGTAAGACCCATTATTGTTTTGCAGATAATGCAAAGGCAGAATACAGTAACTTCCAAATAAGGGTCAAAGGTCAAGTTTGAGCTGATTTTTTTTCATGTAGATACATGTATTCATTATGACAATTACTTGGCAAATTTTCAGTTTCCTACCTATCATACAATTGGCTGGACAACAAAAAAACTTTAAAGTCATTTTTCTCAGTTTCACACTCTGGCGAGTTAAGGTCTTTTGCCTTTGTAGGGCAGTGTTGGTCTCAAGGGCCAATGCAATGCAATATGCTTTAATTGCCCCTATATCTTCAGTTGAGATGTTCTGAACTGCACCAAATTTCATGTGTATGATTAACCTGACATCCTCTGGGGGTATGTTAATCTTACACCAGCTTAATGTTATATCCAAAGGTAAATTTACATCAATGTTAGAATTGGTTGAGTGATAGAGGCTAGTTTGATTGTTGGTGTATGTGAAACATAAACGGTTATACCGAGCAAATTGATAACAGCATTGTAATTGTCCCTTTCGAATGTCATCCCATTGTTTTCTGACCATACTGACAGGAGCTAAATTAGTTAGCCACAACACTAACATTCGCTAATGTGATGGTTTGCTGATGGAAGATATACAGCAGGGCATGGATACCTGTCTACGATGCATCCTAAACACTGGGCTAGGACATTTCTGCTTGCTAAATAGGTTTTTCTGCTGTTAACTCGCTCACAGTTCTTGGTGGCCCTGTCAGTGCTTTATAAAATGTTGTACTAAGACCACAAAAAGTCTACACAAAATTAATGTGAGCATCTGAGCTAACATTCATTCTCAAACACCCACTAGACTACTCCCTAGTTTCAGTCTTTAATTTCTTGCATTTCAACAAAGGTGTTTCAAGTAAGGAAGACCATGGTTTAGGCTACAAAAGCTAAAAGTAAAGTAAAGTAACTGAATCATTAAGTATCGACTGCTCACAATGAAGTTTGTGGCAATGTGGTTATCATAGAACAAAGACCTCTTTTATTCTTGCTATTCTTTCTATTCTATACACTTTTATTTCTTAAAAAAGTTAAATTACTGTATATGAAGAGCCTTTCATTAGGAAACTAGATAGTTAGGCCTATTCAAATACATAATGCCCCACCTTGATTAGAACCTTATTTTTACATTGTGCTTGTTAAAAATGACTATCGGCCGATATATTGGTTATCAGTTTTTGGAAAAACTCAAATAATATCGAAATCTGTATCGGCCTTCAAAATCCCATATCGGTCAGGCTCTATAGGAGATGGAGACAAATTGACATACTTACACACGCACATCACCAGGCACAGACACACCCGCATGCACACACACACATCCACACAGGCACACACACACACAAGCACGCACATAAAGCATACACAAGATTGTTGCAAGAGTAGGGGAGGCAGTAGGAGGTGGAGACAAATTGACAAGCGTGATTTATTTTTGCGGAGAGGATGTACAGGATTGAGCGGTGTCATATTTTGCGCTATGCGGTACATTTAGTTATTATCACCATTATATTGTTATAGGTTTATTTGAAATTGATGCTTATTATTGTTTTTAATGAAAGTTTTTTCACTAGTTTTGTTGTTTTTACTCATTTTTATGTGTGTGTATGTATGTGTGTGTTTGTAAATCACTTTGAACACCTATTAAAGCATTTGTTACAGTAAATACCATAACAGTAGCTGTTTGTTTATTTATTTGTTGTGCCAGTGTCTGCTGCTCGAGCGTAAGGGCAGGACAGTGTATCCGCTGACCACACTGGAGCTGCTAGACTGCAGGCTTGACCACTGGGCTCTGACGAGACTGGGCCGGGCCGTAGCCCTCAGCTCCATCACCACCCTCAGTCTGGACTACACACCGTGAGTGTGTGTGTGTGTGTGTGTGTGTGTATGTCTGGGGTTTAATTCACAGCTTTAACTACATCCTAGATTATGTTAAAGTTGTGTACACTGTCAGACAATATCTTAACAAAACACCTGGCAAGCTAATTGTATTAGGAAGGTATTGCTAGTTGAGTGTTAGAAATGACGACATAGTTATTTGTAGGGACAAATTAAGGTTTGGCGTGCCTACTTTAGTAACAGCAACGTAAAAGGTTCTCACTAAACACTGTTTTATTCTTCTTTTCCCCTTCTTTTGTTTTGACTAGTGTTAGCAATGTTACAGGCAGCTAAATGATTTTTAAGATGGCTGCCATGTTTAGCAGCTCCGGACAGGTCCTGGACATGATCGAAGTCTCCTGCACAAAATTATGTATTTCAAAGGTTTTTTCACAGAATTGACATTGTGGAATCAACTGTCCTCAGAGACCCTGTACAGATACCCTGCTTTGACTCCACTGCTGTAGAATGGGGTAAATTTTAGGCACCAATATGACCAATGAAAATGTTTTGTTGCGCTTGGCAGATTTTTGGTTGTACGTGCATGGCACCCTGGATACCTGTCCTGAGACTCAGATTATCAGTGATCTGGCTAGCTGTAGGGATTGTGGGTATTTCTGTGTGTTGTGTTGTGTTGTATTTGTTTGGATAGGTAGTTTGAATGTCTGGGAAGAGTAGATGTCTGCTTGTGTAATGCCTGTGTGTGTGTGTGTGTGTGTGAGAGAGAGAGAGAAAGAGAGAGAGTCGGTGGATGAATGTGTGTCTGTGTGCCTGCATTGTACACTGTGTGTGTATAGTGTGTGTGTGTGGTCAGTGTAGTGTCCAGTCCACACAGACACACAAAGGCACACTGGTCCAAATGACTGACTCGTTTTAGCCAAAACATGTGGAGTTGGACAAGTCTTGGGGAGCTGTTCTTCTGCATTCTTGAATTTATAGCGTACAGTGTTTTAATGTCTAGGGAAACAAAAACAACATTAACAGGTATTGTCCATAGGTCATAAAAAGCTCCATCTGGTTGGCTGTGATGTGAACTTTACTTTCAACTCTTAAGAGGCCCAATGGATTACCAAAGCCAACAGCTGACACTATACACCACCAGTGGTAGTTGATGCATGACTAATGTGTCAAATAATTTGATGTGTCTTCCCCACTAGACACATCAGGAATCCATATTCAGAAGAATCTGACGGAAATGTTTTCTTAGTTCTGTATCGAGTGTTGTTGATGGCTGTCCCATTCTGTTTGTGTTGGTGGTGCAATGAGCTGAGAAAGTCTTTTATGTGTGTGTGTGGGTGTGGCTCTGTGCGTGTGTGTGTGTGGCCTGTCTGAAAACTTGTTTTATAGTTTTCAATGGCATATTTCCACCTCTTTTATCATCCTGTTGTTTGTTGACTAACAACCTGCCATTGTCTACGAGGGTTTTAGATGGTCTGTCATTCTAAAATTCATGGCTGAGCTTTAGAAAGTGAGAAAAAGCATAGTTGTTTGTAATGTACGCAGACTGGGAGTATATACAGTATACTCACAATGCTATCATGCCCAGCCTATGTCTCATCCAATTTATGAAACCACTTATCACTGCTGTTGGGTGGAAACCTCATATGTCCAAATCCATTCGTTTTAGGCAGGAAATTCATTAGTCAGGAAATTGAAAAACACTTGTATAGTGAAAGTATTCTTGCATAGTATAAATATCAACATTGCGTCGTCAAAAAAAAAAAAGTGCAACAAATATGGTGTCTTCTAAGACTCTTACTCTGAATTAGATAATTGGTAATCTGGATGATGTATAATGCATGTTTGTGTGCTGTGTGTTCAGCTGGCATCTGACGTTCCTCTTGTTCTCAGGAGCTCTTGCTGCTGATAACCCTGAGAGTGAGAACTCTGTGTGTGTGTATCTGTGTGTGTGTATGTGTGTGTGTGTGTGGTGTGTGTTTGCAATATATTCTTCTGGCCTGTGGCCCCTGGCATTCTTCCTGTTCTCAGGAGCTCTTTAGTAACAGTGGTGAGAACTTGTTAAAGAGACAGAGTTGTGTGTATGCATGTGTGTGTGTGTGTGGGTGTGTGTTGTGTTCTGTTGGCCCCTGGCGTTTTGAGTTGAGAACTCTAAATTAGATACAGAACTCTGTCAGAACTCTCAGGATGGTGTGTAACTCTCAATTACATGCTCTCTTTCATTCTCCTTCCTCCTCCTCCTTTTTTCTCTTTCCCTCTCCTTGTATCTCTCTCTTTCACTTTCTCTAAATTTCCTTGTATTTGTCTCTGTCTTCCTCCATTTATGTGTTTCCTGTCTGTCTGTCTGTCTCTTTTAATTCCTCTGAAGGACCCTCATGAAGATGAAAGAACGTTTGGAGCTCTGTTGTTGCCTCATGTGAATGTCCATCCTGTGCCAACCCCAAATAACACGCTCGCACACACATACACACACGCTCACACATACACAAAAGCCAAGTTCACCTCGTAATTTAACACATTTTCTTGTGATACACAGTGCAGCTTGATTGCTTCCTCTGTTCTTGCTTCATGTGAAGGTCCATCCTATGCCAGCCAAACATATAAACACGCACGCACACGCATACACACCCGCTCACACGTACACACAAGCCAAGGTCACCTCAAAATGTAACACATTTTCTTTTGATACACAGTGCAGCCCCCCCCCCCCCCCCCTCTTTTCTTGGTGCCTCAATCAGTATCGAACTGGAGGGTTTGAAAGGCTTACTCAGTGGCCTGGAGTGGAGCAGCCATGTCCTTTCCTTGAGTTTGTGCTATTGCGGACTAGGACCGTGGAGTGGATCTCCCCTCGCCTCCCTTGTCTCCAGGAGCGCCGTCCGGTAGGGAGATTTTTCTGAAGATCTCTGAAATTGTCCTGAACTGAGCTGTCTTTTACTTGTGGTGAACTTGTACACGGGTCATTGACAAGTAAGGCTTTTAAAAATGTGTTTTCAAAATAATGTTTACAAATTGACAGAATGTATTTTGCATGCATCCAAAATAATCTTTAAAAAATTGACAGCATGCATTTTGCATGCATTTGCATGACAGAATGCATTTAAAGTTGGAAGACAGTGTTTAAAAAAGTCATAATGGCTATCCAACATTTACAGGAGTTTTAATACATTTTTAGACTCTATTTGGAATTTTACCACCCAAAAAATGTGAGATATGCAAATTTCCAGACAAAAGTTTTTTTTTCAATTTTCCAAAGTTAGAGCTAGTAAACTAGTAAATCAACTAGAAAATAAAATGATGCCCCCATATTTATGTTTTAATTTCCTTACCTTTTAAATTCTATATTTAATACTTTTCACATAGTGTTCATTTTCTCGGACGGTTGCGCCACCTGACATTTTGAGGGATTGAGATGACAAAACAATAAAATATATATAATTTTTATGATAAACAGAAAATATGTTCAAATTATACAGGTTTTATAGAATAAAATGACGTTATGAATCCTTTAAAATTATTTTAAACCAAAGTAATGGACTCGGACACAGAAATCTGCATGTCACGTCATTGACCCACACATGTATTGCTGCTTGAGAGATGAAGGGGTGCAACTGTAAGTTATATTACACTATATGGACAAAAGTATTGGGACACTTAATCACCAAATCTGTTACCACAGTTGTATAAAATCAAGCATGTTGTCTTGCAATCTGCATTCACAAGCATTTATGGAAGAATGGGTAATGCTGAAGAGCTCAGAGCTCTGACCTCATCCACCCCATGAAATGCCTTTAGGATAAACTAACAGAGACTGCGAGCCAGGTCTTCTCGTCCAATGTCAGTCAGTGCCTGACCCCCACATGCTCTTCTGGATGAATGGCCAAAACATCCCACAGACACACTCCAAAAATGTTGTGGAAAGCCTTCCAAGAAGAGTTGATGCTTCCACAGCTATCTTATCCTATTAGACCATTCCAATCTGTTCCTAGAGGGTTTCCGGTTGAAACGTTCAAAACCAACACAGATACTAGCCTAATGCCCTACAAAATGTCACATTTTGGTTTGTCCCAAAGTTACCTCAATATAACTGTTTTCTGTGCTACCAGAAATGCTTTAGGAACGCACTTGTTTGTTTCTGCAGTTGAAAGGGTCTATAGATGTAGAATGGGATGTCAAATGTTCCTGTAGGTGTAATGGCCAGCTGTTCCAATACTGTTGTTCGTATAGTGTATCTTGTATGGCTGTGCAGCCTGTACACCAGTGTTATATGGCTGCTGTAGCCGCTAGCTTGATGGTGCTTTTCTCGCATTCTCTCCTCTGTCAAGGCACCTCTACATCAATGGCAATGGCCTGCAGAGAGGGGGCGCCACTGAGCTACTGCAGCCTTTGGCAGAACATTCAGAGCAAACTGCCATGACTCAGCAGACTACACATCCCACAGGTACTGTATGTAGTGTAGTGTGCGTGCATGTGTGCGTGTGTGCATGCATATGTGTGTCTGTGTCTGTGTGAAAAGAAAGTGAGGGATGTACACACAAAGACATTGCCATCCAGGTCCCTTGCAGCTTGCTGCTTAAGCTCTGAGTTTATGCATTTGGCCTCATAGCAGACTTTGAAGCATATTAATATGGAATAAAGAAGAATGTTTGGATCTTCATGGTTATTTATCATTGAACATACAGGAACATACATACATTATTAAGTCAAAAAGGTAGTTTCTCCCTGCTTCTATAATACATACATTATTGTATGAAATAATACATAATACGCATATGGAGTACATCTGTAAAGATCTGGAATGTTTTTCTTGGAATTTATGTACATGTTGCTAGCATCTCAATCATGATTTTGGACCATTTGTAATCGAAACGAAAAATTTTTTTGCATGCTTTTGGCGTGTATGCTTTCCTTACCATGATGTGAAGGACACATGGATTTATTTTGTGTAACAAAAAAAATCATAGCCCATGCGACACGCACGCACACACACACACACACACACACACACACACACACACACACACACACACACACACACACACACACACACTCACATTAATACAGTCACACGCACATATCCCAAGACAGACCCAATTGCTTGCACACAGTGACACATACACGACCATATGCACATACACACATCACAATGACTGTGACAGAGGGCGTGTGTGTTGATTCACAGATGCCAGGTGTACTGATAAGCTGTAGTGAGTCAGAGATGACTGATTGGATGCTGATGAAATGGGTTGGAATAGGCTATCTTTATTTTACAGGTACATTATGTTCATACTTTCTCCTTCCTAAGCATTTTGAAATATATTACTGGTTTGTGTATATTTTACGAATACTGTACATGTAGACTGTAGGCCTAGTTTGCCATTTCAGACAATGGGCCCTATTTTCAAATGACAAGCCAAGACCAAAGTCACTCAGTGAGCAAACTGTCTTGTGTATGAACTAAAGACATCATGTGGCATGTGGGATCTCTGAATTGATCCACCAATGTTTGAGCATAGTGGTTTGTTCACTGTATTATTTAGAAAATAGATTCTTAGTTGTTACTAAATTATCTTTGGTTACACTGTAGACTTTTTAGACACTTTTTTTTAATGTATAGTAGGGTCTATAGTGAGTACCTAATTATCTCTAGATGACGCTGAAGAGTAGAGGATGTAACATTGCAAGATTGCATAGATCAGTTGTCCTGAATGTTGTGTTATAAGGGTAATGCCTCAGTCAGAATAAAAACGTGTACCAGACATCTAGCTGGTAAGCGTGCTATCTCATTTTACTAGAACCATTACTTTTGGGTATTTTGAAGTGCTACTAAGTGCTACCTCAATCCACGCTCAGGGTGTTGGGGATTTCTGGCCAACGTAACCATCTTCAAAGGCATGAACCCAGTATACAACTCACTAGAGATATGAGATATGATTTCAGGCTATTGCCCCAAGCTGGATTCAAAACTGCACGTTGACCAACTGAGGTTTTGAAGCCCAAGGTGTTTTTACTGCTACATGTCCATGGACTGTATGGATGTTCATGCTTGGTGTGTGTGAGATTAGTAACACTGAAGTTGGTTTAGAACCACAGGAATTTCGCTGATGTAAGTGTTGGTCTGAAGTGGAGTTGCGTAATGAAAGGTTGTAGGGGAAAGTTATAAC
>NW_027468598.1:13457191-13589691 GCF_046254945.1 Alosa pseudoharengus | reverse complement strand
GCGCTCACCAACCACAGAGAGGGAGGCATGGAGGGGTCAAAGAGACCATTTGATTGTATCCGCACCCTAGCTCCCCCAGGCCTGGCCTCTTACCACTATGACAAATACATTGAATCAGGGGCAATAAAAGCCTGAGAGCCTCCCATGCTTCATCGTCAGTCGTTGTGGAGAAATCATTATCCTTCTCTCTCTGTTCCCCCAAAAGCTAAAGTCACAGGGAACAATTTGGGGATTTAGACACACACATACACACGCACACACACACACACACACACACCTAACAAAGCACATACATACACACACACTCACACAGTGCATACGTACACACACACACATACACACACACACACACTTCCTCGTAAAGTCTGTGCACAAAGAGCAGAGCCATTATTTGTTTGCGTTATAGAGCCAGTTCACCAGGCTCGCATACCCTGAGTAATGATGCATGGCTGGAGGAGTTGTGATCTAGCCGCGCCACGGATCCCCCCGTAGAGGGAGAAAGTGGTAAGCCTCCTGCCTATTATAATAGGTTGCAGAGATGGTCCAGATTTAATGGTGAGAACAATTTCACTATTCTCTCTTTCTATCTCTCACTGAAAGACTTACAAATACAGGCTGGTTAACACACACACACACACAAAAACACGTTTGTATTTAGTTTGTAGTTTGCTTTAGTAGCATGACTGTACAGTACTGGACAAATTGCTTGCCAGGGCACCCGGGACAAGCAGTTTCCGAGTCTGGGCAAGTTATTTTATATTCATACATGTACTTGCCCTGTGTACTTTTTCGTAAATGCCAACAATTCGATATACAGTCTCACACCTTCAGACACTCAGTTGTAGTTCCTTCTGCTTAGCATCAATAAATTAGCATCACTGCACCACCAAAGTGAATTACTGATAATATCTATCTGCACTTCAACAAACTTATTTTGTGCATGGCTATGTTAACTGTATCACACAATTAAAAACCTACAGCCATGTCGTCTGAGCTATAGGAGATAGATAGATAGATAGATAGATAGATAGATAGATAGATAGATAGATAGATAGATAGATACGTTATTGATCCCTAGGGGAAATTCATATGCTTATGTAATAGCCTAATTGTTAAAAAAAATATGCCTGCCAAGGCAGTGTATGATACAAAAAATATGGAAAGTGAGCATACATTAAATAAAAGCTCTAGTGCAGAAAATATATGAAGGTTGAAATATTATCAAGGTGGGTAACCGCATCTTAGGTCTGGGAAAACAAAATGGAGCATTTACTTTCCCAGTGGGTGAGCTGGAAAAAACGCATACCCACATTAATATATACGACTGTAAAGTGTTACCAAAGCTATCATATTAGGAATAAAATATACACACGTGAACACACAGACACACCCACAGAGGGACTGACACATCCTCACTACGGTCAGCCAGTAGCCCACTGCTTTGCTCTTCAAAAGAATCAAAGAGCTGTTATATATGAGAGGAGAGATCAAAGGAGCGGTAAGGAGAAGTAAAGTAGTGTGTGTGTGTGTGTGTGTGTGTGTGTGTGTATGTTATCCATGTATCCATTATGAAATAAAAACATAAACAAGAGACGGTAAGCGAGAGTATTGACCTCCTGGTGTTGAGAAAGAAGGCCTGCTTCCTGGAGACGCTGCGACGACAGAACCTGATCACTTCCTCTCCAGGCAGAGCCTCAATAAGCACACACTCTCACTGCTGTTATAATTATCATTCACACCATTTCTCTCTATCCCTCTATTTCTTCTCTCTCTTTCTTTCTCTCCCTTCCTCAAGGTGCTTTTGAGGTGAGGATAAAGAGGCCCGTAGTGTGCCGGATTTATTTTGTCTCCACAACTGTTTGCTCCTGGACCGTCTTTAATCGTATAGGGAGAGGCTTAGCAGGTCTCACCCTAAAAGACTCTTCAGCTTTACGTTGAACTGCCGGATTCATTTACTGATCGATCTGATGCCAAAGGCACGAGACAAAGGACTCACACATGCGGCTCTGTGCCTGCTGTGCAGCCATACGTGTGTGTGTGTGTGCTTCTTGATTGTTTAAGGCAGCGCCTATCTGACCACCTTTGAATGTTTTGAAAGGAGAAGGTGTAAGGAACTTTGTGTGCATCCACATATAGGTGTGTGTATGTGTACACGTGTCAGTGTACCCATGTGTGTGTGTGTGTGTGTGTGTTTCTGTCTGTCCACTCAATGTGTTTGTGTGTATGTGTACTGTATATTTGTGCAAATAGACACATGTAAGTGCACCCATGTCTGTCTTTGTGAGTGTGTGTTTCTGTGTGTCTACACACACAATGTGTGTGTGTGTCTTTCTCTGTGTGTGTTTATGTGCAGTGTGGATTCCGAGCAATGAAGCCCAGTGCATCCTGTTCCCATCCCCTTGAAGAAGTGAGGGATCATTTTTAAATCTCCCATAATCCCGCTGTCCAAAGAGGTCCACCTGGGGTCTTGCACGCAAAGCACAGACACTCCATGTACACACGCACACACACACACATTCAAACAAAACCATTTTGATCCATGTTGCATTTTTGCCCTGACCATGTTTCATCTGTTCTCACTCACTGTCTCAGTTGTGCAGGCACCCTCAACTCCATCATTTTAATGCATTGACTGAATGTGTTTGACATTAGCATTGAAATACTGACCGCCATAAGATTTCTCGCTAAAAAAAGCACCACAATATCACACCGCTCTGCTGTCACAACCATGCTTGATCTCTGAACTCATGATTCAAACAGCCTTAATTCGCTGACAGCCAAATTCCCAGGGTCAATAGAGGGTCTCATGGTTTTGTTTTTGTTTTTTGTCAAAGGGCAGAAAAAGCGAAGGCAGGGGGTGAAAAGAAAGAGTGCAGGTGCCGTGGCGACTGGGCCTTGGCTGGAGAAGCTGCACATGCTGGATAATGCCATAGATGAGGCAGGGCCAGGGGCCACTGCTGCAGGGGTGGACCTCATCAACATCATTTGTGTGTGAGTTATGTCATGTCATTTGTTTGTGTGTGTGTGTATTTTAAGAACAGGTGTGTGTGTTTACATCGTGAGTAAAGGTGTGTATATGTGTGTGTGTTTACATTGTAAGTAAAGGTGTGTGTGTGTGTGTATGTGTGTCCACTGACATTTTAGCTGGAGGGGGGTGAGGTTTTAAACCACATATGTTGTGAGTGTTGTTCAAAAAGAGACAAAACACACAATAACCAAATTGAGAGATGAATTTCACTGATACCACTCTCAACGTAACAACCCTAGTACTTTATGTTTAAAATCATTTCAAGCTTGATAGTGTGTGAAGTGTAATAGATTAGTGTGTTTCAACACATTTGCGACTTGGGTTGGATAAAATCTGTTAGGTAGATGAATGGTGCTGTTGAAATGATAGAGTGCTCTCATATTAAAACAATGCTTTATCTCTTGCCGACACACAACATTCTCTGTAGCAGACTTGTTCCATGTCACACAGTGCTCTTGCATTTTGAAGAGATGTCACATTGCAACGACTTCATTCCATCCATGCAAACCACACCCCATCTGTTCATGGACCACAGGGTGTCACTCATAATCCTCACACAAGGAGATGGTTAACACATCATAGCAAGCACGATACATCATGCCAAAATGTAAAAGTCCTTGAAGAAGAAGGGGAAAAAGAACACACACACACACACAAGTGTTTACGTCATCCTCAGCTTGTGTAGATGGGAATCATTACTCTTGTTTACCTGTTGGCATCCGTCACTCTGTCTGAACTTTTATAGTCATCTATAGCTACTATGATACAGCGTCAAGGCACCTCACAGTAGTGGATGACCTTTCCACCTTTAGTCCACCTTATGGCTACCGGTAGAGTTGTATGCAGAATCAATGATGACATTCTTTGCACTTTTCCCACGAATAGTGAAAAAATAGGAATTTTTGTATTTCATTTTGCAGTTAACCCTGTTGCATTTTTTTCTTCCCTGGCATGTAATTTTTGTATTTTATTTTGTTATGAATTCCTATCACATTTACATAGTCAATTTAATCATTTCATTGTTTGCAACTTCATCCAAACTAGCTTAACCAAAGACGTAACCCTCCCCAGAGTAGCTTTAGTAATGTGAAGTAATCAGTAGCATGCAAAGCTTTCAAAGTATCTTCTGCCAGTAAAACATTGTCAACTGAGAATCAACAAGGTCCACTACATAATTTCATATGGTGAAAACTAAATTTGATAGAAGATTAGTATTTGATTCTGAATATTCAATTGTGTTTTTTTCCCTCTCTCTCAAAAATGTGCTTACGAAATGGCAACCTTGAAAGGAGATATGTACATTTGCATCTGCATTTTTGAACATTTTAAACAAAAAAACTACTGAGGATAAAACCTCTTTAATCTGCCTCACAACTGTCACCCGAGGTCTGATTCTCACTGCCCCTACCCACTGTGTCTGTGTAGTCTGGTCAAGCACTCATCTCACCTCCTGGAGCTGGACCTGGGTGAGAACCATGTCGGAGAGGCAGGTGGAAAACTACTACTGGAGGCCCTCATTGAACGGCGCAAAGGTGAGATTGTGTGTGTCTGAGTGTGTGCGTGTATATCGATACAGCAAAATGCGGTACGTTGTCAATATGCTAGCACCAAATATCAGTATCTTAACTAAAACATTAAATTGTACAATTTATATTCTAATAGTCTCATTTGCCAATTTGACTTCACAGTCACTACTTCATATATTCTGTAGGTGGCACTTATCAAATCATCTTTTTGCCTTTTTCTTTTTCATTTACACAGATATCGTGATGTAGACCTATTGTAGATTAATCTTTTGCAATGAATTGAGTAATGCAGAAACGCTGTATTATCGTTATCGTGGGCAAGGTATTGTAACTGACTGTATTGATTTGTAAGTTACTCTGTGATTCCCAGCCCGTGAGTGTGTGTGTGTGCGTGTGTGTGTGTGTGCATGTGTGAAAACAGGAAAAAGGAAGACAAACAACAATTACACCCTAACAGTCTCCTTCATAAACAGTGTAGTCCTCCATAAACATAGAATCAAAGGACAAACAAATTAAACCCTGAAACAAAATGCTTTGGTTCAAGGTTATGTAGCATGACAAACAGACGCATTTCAGAAAAACAGGAGTGACTCACACCATGATAAGCTGTTCAAGGTGCTGTTTATTAGGCTTTTAATCATCTTCCGTGTTAATGCAGACATACATAAGGCGTGATATGGCCAGTCTAGAGCTTGCCAGCAGATGTGTCTCATGGCTTGTTAATGCAGGCAACCTAATGGCTAAGGGTGAAGTAATCAGTCTTGCATCCATTTCACCATGCTGACTTCTTGCGTCCATTTCATCATGCTGACTTCTTGTGTGCGTTTCCTTGTGCTGACTTCTTGCATGCATTTCATGGAGTTGAAGAGGATGCAGTGAGACTCTTAAAAAACATCATCATAATACAATAATAGTGTTAATATAATTAATAGCGTTAATATAATGGCAGTATAAGGTTTGTTTATGTACAATAACCTTAATAGTTGTTGATTTAATGTTCTTGAAGTATCCGACATATAGCAAGATGTTATTGCGTTTCATAGGTACTGGGGTTTGGAATGCTATACACTTTGGTTATGTATTAGATTGGCAGAAAGCCACGGGTTTGGAGACTACCTCCCTTACTTAAAACC
This sequence comes from Alosa pseudoharengus, assembly GCF_046254945.1. Classification (NCBI taxonomy): domain Eukaryota; kingdom Metazoa; phylum Chordata; class Actinopteri; order Clupeiformes; family Clupeidae; genus Alosa; species Alosa pseudoharengus. The sequence continues at coordinate 13,584,004 of NW_027468598.1, read as the reverse complement.
CCATATGTTGTGAGAGGTAGAATAGGAGAGGAGAGAGGGCTTTGTGTGTAACGTGTGGTCCTGTGTTAACTGTATAATCTTCTTTATTTGAGCACATAAAGCACACAGCACTGGCTCATGTTCACCCTCTAGGAAATCAAATCTCCGTTCACTCCTGTTGTAAGTACTATAATGTCAACGGCGTTCACTTTTAATGCCTGCATGGCAAAAAACAGCCATTTCAAAAAGAGTTTAAGTCCCTTAACATCAGAGAGGAATTTCAACAGATGACACCAGATAAGATAGGCTGTAATATATATGTGGTCCTCTCTGTAGCTAAAGCTAGTCTTCTGAGTAGAAAATCCAACTCCCTCCCTTTTCTTCCCTTTCCTTATCAGCCAAGCACCCCCCTGTTAAAATCCGAGTCTCTACAAGGATGAGCCCCTCTATCTTCTCAGCCATTTTGAAGAGCTCCAAGGAGTTGAAGTCAGTGAAGAGAAAGCGACCATCCAGAAGAAAGGTGAGGCAGAATGCAACACAGAAGTTATACCCCATCATCAGTGTCACCACTTACCACACCAGGTTCATTCACCTTTGTGTTATCCTCCCATTACTCCCCAATTCACAGTCAAAGACTCTTGTATTAGTTTTTTTTTTCTTTTACAAGAACTTATTTTTCAGTACCGAATGACCCATCTCACATCTCATGCATCATCTGGAATTCTTCATACCCTGTCTGTTTCAGACAAAGAAGAACTGAGTCAGTCCAGTTGCAGTGGGGGTCCAGGTTGGCGTCAGGACATACATCAAGGCGTGAGGATGTTCTGTGAAGGTTCCTGAACCCTGTCAGGTGCATCTGGAACTCTTCCTCCGCCAGCCACTGCGCTCTGGCACACAACATCACTCTGACCCCGTGACCTCTGACCTGGCTCCCGATGATAGGGTGGGATAACACCTCGTTCTGTCGGCATCGCTTAAAAATGTAGCGTAGTGTTCTCTAGAATTTGGGGCCTAAAAAAAAACAAGTGTTTCCAATTGGGATATTGGAATATGAAATCCTTTGAGAATGATGGACAGATAGAAAAGTCCTGTCTTTTGCCATTTTCTGACAATTCAGCCAATTTGAACATGTTCTGCCACATTATCTGTCACTCTCTGCTTCTGAGTGTCTGTGAGGGTGTGAGAGAACTAATTCCCCTTTTTCGGCACACTCCTCGAATAGTCCTTTGATCTCTCTCTTTCAATTCAAAGTTGCTTCATTAGGATGACTGTGTGAGTACAGTGTCACCAAAGCCAGGGTTGACAATAACACAGTAAAATAATAAGACCAAGATTTAAAAAGGAGGGGTGGTGGGGTGGATAAAAAAAAAAGAATATAGTGATGTGGGGGTGGACTCTCTCTCTTTCTGTGTGCGTGTGTGTGTGTGTTTGAGTTTGATGGTGACTGGGTCAGATACTGCAGACCTCTGCAGGACTTTTGCTCTTGGTCTCTTCCACTATTTATGCTATAGGTTCAGCACCTGGTATGTTTCACCTCTTCTGTTTGATTTAGGAAGAGAGTTCCTGGGAAATAGCAAACCTGTTGCCCCATGCGGTCTGATGCACTTAACTTTTTTTTAGCGTTTGAGGTCTTTTGTTTTTGTGATGCACTGTTTATGGAATGAACTGTTTTCCCCTGAATCTGGCTCTTTATTGTTTTGAGCAAGCTTTAGAACATTTGTATGACATGCATTTGAACCTTTGAAATTCTAAACATCAATATTTACAAATCAAACAATGGATGCATCCACTCCAAAAACAAAGAGGCTTTTAGCTAATTGTAGCAGTGGTAGGGGTAGAGAGCTAAAGGCTGAATCACATTATGGGGCAAAACTACTACTCACTAAATTCCGAAGTGCTGCTACCCCTGCATGCTACAGTTTATATAATTTATGTTTGTATAGACTATTATGTCCAACTGGGAAGTCACGGGTGCTTTTCTGTCATTCATGAGACATGGGACGAAACATGATGCAGGTTAGGAAACAATAAACTTTATGCCATGAAAAATTACACTGTAGTTTATATTGTTCAACATATACTAATGGACAGAGATTTTGATACAACCAACCATCTTATTTATATTTGATCAAAATATACCTTTTTTTGGTCAACACTGTCAAACAACAACAACAACAAAACAAATACAAATACATTTGAACAACTTACATCCTCATCATGGAGTTGACATTTTCTGATGAAGTTGATGCAGGTCTAGCGGTGGTAAACACCTGTGATTTAGTCATTTGAATTCTGTAATGTTTTGAATTAATCAATTGATTGGTTTGGAATGGATGACTAAATTGATGAATTAGGGTGACCAAATTGTGTCCTGTTTGGTTTGTGAAAAAGAGGACACAAGAGAAAACACTGCCTCAAAAGGCTATTTAAAATAATTTGTGAACGACAGAGGTAAACACAATGCATATTCGCTGTAAAAACATTTGAGGCTCTAGAAGAACAACATCCTGGACAATTTTTAGGTCTCAAAAGAGGACATGTCCTAGAAAAAGAGGACATCTGGTCACCCTAGATTAATTGAATTGATGAGTGTGAAGGTATCAAAGTGACATTGCACATGAAACAAAATGGTGCGAACAACGCAACTCACAGGTGGTATGAATTTCAATTGAGACATGAAGGAAGTTGTGTTAAGAAGTTGCTGCAGATTTATTTTATTTTTTTAAAGCACTCAAAGGTGCTGAAACTGGTTTGGCAACTTCAAGTAGCTAATGCACAGAGCCCAAAGTGTGCCTGCTTTAGTAAGCACACTAATTGCCTGATAGTTTATAGACTACAATTGGAGGACATGCTTTCTCCTATATCTGAATGACTGCAGCCTGTGCTACATTCTCATTGCACATTTTGGGATAGGCTAAGACAAGTGGCCAATCAGACAAAGCAATGTTAACATGTTTGTTGTACCGACACCTCTCTGATTTGTTTCAATGATAAGTCATGATGTTAGTCTACCTGACCATTCCAGTCAATGTCATATTAGGATCCACTTCTTTTAAATGAGCTAAATCAAACCAAGTCTAGAACCCTTTCGGCAGCAGCAGAACTTGGATCGTTGCGCCATCGTGTGTACAAAAGGTGGTACTGCCTGAAATTGGCCAATGACTTTTCAGCCATTTTGATGTGGCTTGGCTTTGCCCTTATGCTATGGCGGAGATGGATGACGGTGACGAGCCGAGTTTGGTTCACACGCACAGTGGTTCATCATCTGGGTCAAAATCTAGTGGGGACAAGATGTTTTCTTTGAAGAAATGGAATGCTGTTGCTATGTGGAGCTGGGATGTCGAATGTGATACGTGTGCCATTTGTCGGGTTCAGGTTATGGGTAAGTAAACGCTGGCTAGCTAGCTGCTAACTGACCTAACTACAACCAAGCCCCCCCAACTCTCGGTTAGCCCCTTAGCTAACAAACCACCCTGTTTGATACATATGACTGGTGCTTGTGTGTCTGCTAATATTTTTACCAAGGAGCTATTTTAAGTTAGCTCATTTGTCATGTTAGCTTGATCAAAGACTAACATTAACGCTAAATTGTAGCAGCTATTCCCTGCAGATAGTCATTTGTCTGTTTGCAAGGTTTCCTGTCAGCAAGCTAGCTAACGTTATCCTTGGTAATTCAGCTAAGTATAATCAGAGAATGTCTAATAAGAAAGTAGACGGGCTCTGGTATAATCCTATTTGGAATCGAGTAAACCATTCGAGCTAGTCGGCTAGGAGAGGTTGTGTCAACATGTGAGCTATTTATTAAAAGACAACCGAAGCCCAGTCATAAAGTAGCGTTAAGCATGACGCAAACTAGGTTGCAAGCAAGCCGGTTAGCTTGGTCTGAGAGTGATAGCCTACTGGCCGGCAGGCACATCAACATGGTGCTCATGCTACAGACCAATTTGGAGTCAACGTCACCGTTATGAATGACATTATATTATATAACTGGTGACAAAGAGTATAGATACTCTTTGCTGGTGATACTGATCTGGTAGGTCTGGACTGCCAATATCACGATGTCTGCCTACATTAGGGCTGTGTCATGGCGTGTATCGTGAGCATTCTATATAATAAGTATGTTTCGTATTGCAATATTGACTTTGTAGCATGATAATGGTTTTGCATAGCTTTGTGCACAATTTGCACCTTTCTCTAATGCCATGCAGAACTGTGAGTTAAGTGTTTTTGTTTTTTAACCGAACACAACAATGATATGATGATAACATTGTATAGCCTAACTGAACATTTTAATTTTATTATATTGTATCATATCACCATTTCTCCTCAGCAAATCTGCGTTTTAAGCCATATCTCCCAGTCCTAGCCTGTAAGGTGTTTTTATTATATCTATTGATGTGAGATCATTCATCACTAGACTAACCTTTTGACCCCCCATATCAGTTTAACAGTCTTTAGCAGTCTTGAGCCAGGTACACACTAAAAAGTGAAACTCATTCCTGATCCTGACCATCATCAGCTATTATCTCACACATAGTTTTTGAACTCCAACAGCCTTTCCCCCTCGTTCTCTATGTGAGCAGCCCAAGTTGCAGCAACAAAGCATGTTAAGGTTGCAACATTTCATGAACTGCATCATTAATATTGTTCTTATTATGGGGATGAATTATGTAGGTAGAGTATGTTATGAACAATGGCACACCCCCATAATCAACCTTATATGTAAGTGCTTCAAAACAATAGTCGTACACGTAGCAGGGTTTTCACTCATCCTGGAAAACTTGACATTTTAATGGACTAGTTTTCCAGTCATGGAAAGTACTTGGAATTTAAATAAAATGACCAGGGCCCGTATTCTCAAAGAGTCTTGCAGCTAAAAGTAGCTTCCAACTGGTGAATTTAGGAGAAACTCCAAAAAATAATGGTTGTGTGTGTCAGTCTTAACTGACTAACAGTCAGCCTCCTAATTTTTTGACCAAGAGTAATGTACAAAGCTTTAGTAGTGCTAAAAGTAGCATCTAAGTCTGGGGGAGCTTAGAAGTAGTTGGGAGGACTCCTAACTCACTAAGACCAATTAACAAGAGATCTGAAAGCAGCAGTTTGTATCAGTTGGTCGCAACGTTTTTAAATGCAGCTTGTAAGGGATACGATAACACCACAAACAAAACCAAAACCATTCATTATTGAAATGTAAACTAAATTTATTTTTATTGTTAATCAAATTAAATTAGGCTATTTCATGTCAGTGCAAACATGTCATGCATTTTATGGACTTTGCAAACCTACTGTGTCAAGCCGTAGCACATTCCGTTACAGTTTCATTGGTAGCCTGTCATCTTTATTTATTTATCCATCTATCTCTGGTCCTTTTTGGTACCACCAGTGTTGTCTAATGCCGCAGAATGAGCAAATCAATGGTTGTGGATTAAAAGAAAGGACACCATCTAGGCAGAGCAGTAGAAAACAGAACGACTATCCCATAGGAGACCGTGGAAAGAAATGGCAGCACTTTTCTATGGAGTTTTGGAACTTTTTAAAACGGCCAATCACTTGTCCAGTTGTCAATGAGTTAATTGATTACTCCCTCCAGCATCCAGAAATACATCCCACCTTCCTGCGATTCAGCCATTTAGTTCAGTTTTTTTTTTTTTACTTTTGATCATGTGGAGGCGACATCAAAAGTGTCGCAACTCTCTTTCTATGGCTCTGCATCTGGGCTCCTGTCCAATACCAAAATAACCATCCATAGCATGGACTTCACTGCCCCCTGCTGGTGAAACACAGCAGTTTACACCTGGATTCTGCAACATTACTAGGTCTCTACTACAAAGAGCGGAAGGAGCAAAGGCAGGTGGGGGTGTACCATGTCAGATGTCGCCGATGTGCCCTCTGGAGGTGTAGTGGACCTGACATCGAAACACCAAAGGAGAGTGCCTACCCTTATGAAGCCCTCGCCCCAACTGCTGGCAGACCCGTCCCCCAATCAGATCTCAGTACTCGTTACCATGTAACAATTTGGGATAATAACGCCTCATCCTTATTTCCACTGTGGTCACAATGGGCCGCGTCCTTTTAATGAACAACTGACATAGATCCTTAGCATTAGTGCCAATCTTTTCGCCATGGAATATTCCATCCCAGTAGTCACTTTGTTTTGTTTGACTACCAACAGAAGTGACGTATCCCCGCTATCGCTGATACAACCTTTAATCAGAGAGCTAGCTCGCTACACCCTCCCCCTCCCTCCCGTGCAATTAAAACTCTCCTAAGCGCGCATCTCGTCATTGGTTAAAACACTTTATTTTGCCTTTGAGTGGGGTGCCAACCCTTGTTGGTAGCAATTGTTTTTGTGTACAGATCTTGGAGCCTAAGCTGCCTACAGAGGCGCGTTTATTTTTTTTGTGATCAACTGTTTATTGAGTTATATAAACGGGGGGGGGGGGGCAATACGGTTACATGAAATAATAAAATGATACATGATATATAAAAGCATACACCTACCTAATCATGTTAAAAAGAAGAGATTAAAATGCAAAATGATAAAAAAAAGATATTTACAGAAAAAGAGAAAAAAAGAGCACTCAGAGACGCGTTTTTTTGACGGCCTGCTTATGGGGCAGACAGCTAGCGGATCGTTAGGAAAGATTAGATGAATGTGATAATTTATGTTTGGGCCTTTTTTGGGCCTGAAATCGCTGATACAACTTTTAAATTGACCTTGATCCGTGTCTCAAACTATGTAGGGTCATTGAATTTCAGGGAAAATGGTGTGGAAAAATATACATGATGCATGATATAAGTCTATCAGGCAGTTGACCATAGCAGGTATACATGCTAGTGTTCACTTACCAATATCTTCTTTCCACTCTGTTTTAGATGCGTGCTTGAGGTGTCAAGCAGAAAACAAGCAGGAGGACTGTGTTGGTAAGCTTGTCATTATCTCCTAATCCAAAGATGGGTCTCCATTCAGCTCATTTATCGGAACGTCATATATTACCAACCGTCACGAATGTCCAATCTCTTACATGTATGTCACTTAATATTCATTTCTATACAAACCAAGACGGCGGATTCCTAAAGAAACGCAAGCACCCACACCATAAGTTTATCTAAATTATCTATGTACCAAAAATGACATTTTATCGTGACTCGAATAGCTGTAAACAGTGTTGTAAGGCTGCGTGTACAAATCCGCTTGGAGCTCCAGTGGAATTTTGAATTGCTGGCGAGAATTCTCGGGCTAACCATTGATGTGCCGTGAGAAAGGTTGGGAATAAGCACCCACCAGCCCAGCACTAAACTCCGAGCGTGGTAAACAAAATCGGATATTTCAGGCAGTAATAGCAAAGTCCTTTTAGGCAAGTCCTTCCACTTGGCGGCCATATAGCAACGCTTTTTGGGCACTCATCGGGCATCCTATTCAGCAGAAATGCGCGTGCGCAAGGCTTCACGACACCAATCTTGCTCCAGCGGCGAGTTTACAACACATGATTGGCAAGATATCTTCACAACACACCATATGATTGGCTCAATGTATTCACATGTCGACGTTTTGCTTAGGAAGGGGTGGGATATGTGTAGACAACGGCCATAACAGCCATCGTTACAAACTAACCCCATGCATTTCTATGGAGGATTTTTTGAGTGCTGTGTCTCCTCATTAGAAAGTCTCTGGTAAAAGCCCCGGTAAGAACCAAACTAGATTTTGTTCAAATCTACACACCTATGGCTACTGAAAAATGTAAGGTTCATTTAGCAAATTTTATTTTGAAGTATTAAAAAACATTGTTTTAGAATTTTCAAACGAAATGGTTGGTAATTACCACGTTTACGATACATATTCTAAGCACATTAATGAAAATCCGGCTAAAGAAATGTGCAGTGTGTGCATTTCCATACATTGTGTTATTTTAATTAAGATTTGACATTCTCATAATCAAGGGGCTATTTCTGAACAGCTGTGGGATCAAAACAAACAGGGAAACTTTTAAGAAATGTCACTACATGTTTTTCAACCATATCTCTAAGTATGTGATGAATAAATATCCTTGAAACATGCAAGTAGAAATGCAAACAGACTGTTTCCATCAACTTTAATCACAATAAACCTATGTGAATTGCAAATAATCCCCCCCCCCCCCCCAGTGAACAACCTTGTATGCACACAAACTGAAACCACCCTAAACAATTAAATTCAAATAAGTTGACCCTTGACTACTAAACTAGCCTATACATTTTTAAAATAGCTCATTTATATGGTAGATAAGAACTGATTGCTCATTTATTGATTGGCATTATGCAAAACCAACCTACACAAAAGCTTGTGGAGATATAACCCATGGGAAACTTGAGTTTCAGTTATAAAACCTTTCCCTGTGCATTTAGGAAACACCATAACATTATCCTATGGATAAGGAGTAAGAAATTATGTTGTAATGTCAGGGATTGCACAGTGTGCATAATTCAGTGCCGATTTGATCGTATATCTATTTTTCTTTTAGATTAATAGATCTTTGGTATTGAAATCCTGGACTGCTAGACGTGTAGTGTCCTTGTGTATAGCTTGATGCACTTTTGACTACTCCTCAAACACCTCTCTCTCTCTCTCTCTCTCCAGTGGTGTGGGGCGAGTGCAACCACTCTTTCCACAACTGTTGCATGTCCCTGTGGGTGAAACAGAACAATCGCTGCCCACTGTGCCAGCAGGACTGGGTGGTGCAGAGGATCGGCAAGTGAGGACGGGCGATGCCAGCGCAAAATAGCTGGCCAGCCTCCCACCTTGCCAACTATGCCCAATCATCACCAGCCTCCGTCCCGATTGGCTCTCACCCCAAGCGGGGTGACAGGACTCTTTAACACCCCACCTCTTCCCACAGTTCTTTATCTCTCTTTTGCTGTCTCCCCCAACTGTGTGTGTGTGTGTGGTGTGTATATTTGTGTATGATTGTGTGTGTGATTGCACCCATCACTGTATGAGTCAGGGGTGGGCAAGGCAGTCCTGGAGGTTTCTCAGTGAACACCCTGTGTCACTAATGCCCACCCCACCTCTGTGATGGGATACAGGGCTCAAGGTGGGAAGATCAAAGACATGTTACACATCAGTGGTATGTTGTTAATAGGGAAGTGTGTGTTTTTCTTTGTTGCACTGCACATCGAGTAATAAACTGAGTGACTGGAGATGCTATACATGTCATTAATTTGTCATCTAAGGACTTCAGCCGTGTGTGTGCATTGTTGAAATTGAGTAATTTAAAATGTTATCACACACATTTTGATTTTGTAATCATGAAAATAAGTGCATTATGCATAATAGGTAGCCTGGAAGCCGTCGCTGAATTTAAGCCTGAAATTTGGTCCGACATTGCTCCATTGACAAGCATATATGCCCATATCAGAATCAGCCGTCCAATAAAATCTTCTGGGCAGGCTTTATTCCAGGGATGCGGCATGCGGCCCTTCTCACTTAGTACGGCTCACGAATCAATTTTGAAATGTCATTAAAATGTTCGTTTCACGTGGTTTTTACTGTACCTCACCTGAACATCCTTATTGTAGTGATACGGTCCACCGATAGGGGCGCTTCCTATATAAAAAATCCAGCCGAGTCGAGCTTTCTTCACTACAGCCAGCGAGCGGCTTATAAAGAAAACTCAGAATCGTAGCCTACTTTTCAGACAAGGTGGGAAACATCTTATTACAGAATTCAAAGTCAACTTATGTGTTCAGTAGGCTATGCTTAAAAACGAAATCAGCCGTGAAAGATTTCAACTTAAGTCACCTACTGTACAACACCATGCAAGAAGATAACTAAAAGTAGGCTACATCGGAGCTGCTAGAGCCGCTGTAGTTCCCACGGGTCATGGAATTTCAAGAATACCATCAGCATTTTAATAAAGTCATAGATATAAAACGTCAGGGAATTATATCTTTGGGGGGCAAAGTCATGGAATATCAGGGAATTTTGTTGTAGGAGTTTAAAATTGTCAAACTTGTCAAAATACATGAATACAAATACTGTATATTGGTGTTTATTGAGTTATTAGCTTTTTCCATTACTACTTGCTTGAGTGGTTGTAGTTAGACCTACCTGTTTTTTTCAATGCCCTTTTTTTAATTTCCTGATTGGTCATGGAAATTTAGGATTTTTGTCATGGAATTTTACATTTACTTAGAGTGGGAAGTGAACCCTGGTAAAGATACACTAACAACAGAGCCTTTTTACAAGTCACTATGACCAGTCACAGTGGAAAAAAGGTTTATTGTGAATGTGTAATATTTTTTAGTTTATTTCAAGTTCATTGGTGAATAGAAGCAATATTAAAATGCATTTGAGTATAGAACATATTAAATGAATGCATGTTAACAAATTAATGTTGGTTTAATAAACCATACAGACATAGGCTACTGTGTATACAGTATATTTACTGAATCCTGATATCCAAGTGGCCGTGTGTGGTCACATCTGGCCCTCTGACAGCGACAAGAAAATGTTGTGGCCCTCTTTCATCAAAGTTGCCCATCCCTGATCTAAAACAAGGTTTATGCCCTCAGGGTTTATTAACTCTGACTGTGGGGCAACTCCAGACAGCCCTCCAGAGCCAGAACAAGGGCGTTCAAGGTTAGAAGATAGAGTTGAATCATCAGCTATGTGGGTTAGGTAGAATCTGGATTTGGATAAACATAGGCTAGATTATTTACTCACTGTGCATGTACAACCCCTAAACAGAAAAAGTTGGGACATTGTGTAAAATGTAAAAACAGAATGTAATAATCTACAAATCTCTTAAACTCATATTTAGTTGCAAAAAGGACACAGACAACATATCAAATGTTGAAAATGACAAATTTGACTATTTCATGGAAAATATATGTTAATTTCAAATTTGATACCAGCAACATGTTTAAAAAAAAAAGTTGGGATGGGGTAACAAAATGCTGGAAAAGTTGTGTAATGAAGAAAACAAAAGGAAGAATGTTTCACAACTAGTTAGGGTAACTGGCAACACGATTGGGTATGAAAAAGAGCATCCTATAGAGGCAGGGTGTCTTAGAAGTAAAGATGTAGGGGGTATTTATTTATCTCTGTGTAAACTTGTGCACAAATGATGAAACAATGTCATTTTAATGCTTCTTAACATAAAATTGTGACGTATTTGGGGAGTTAATCATCTACAGGACATAATATTATTAAAACATTCAGAGAATCCAGAGAAATCTTTGCAAACAAGGGAAAGAGCTGAAAAAAAAGTGGATGTCCGTAGTCTTTTGGACCTCAGATGGCACTGCATCAATACCAGACCTGTTTCCAGACCTGTCATTGTATGGGCTCAGGAAGACCTCTGATAACCATTGTCTATGTGCACAGTTTGATACTCAATTAAAAAACTGCAGCCAAAATTGTAACAGCTAAAATTGTGACATGATACAGAAAATACCACCCTCTTATCTGGGCCTGAGCTTGTTTAAAATGGACTGAGGTCCTGTGGTTAGACCAATCAAAGTTTGTCATTCCTTTTGGAAATCATGGACTCATGTGGGCTAAAGAGGAGAGGGCCTATCCAAGTATCCAACTTGTTTTAGTGCTCAGTTCGAAACCCAACATCTATGATGGTGTGGAGGTGCATTAGTGCCTACAGCATGGGGATCTTGCACATTTGGCAAAGCACAATCAATTCTGAATGATGTATACAGGTTTTGAGCAAAATATACTGCCATACAGACAATGTCTTTTCCAGGGACGACCTTGAATATTTCAGGAAAACAATGCCAAAAGGAATTCTGCACACCCAACACGCCACCCAATGTCAGTACTAATATATGTTCTTACCTTAACTTTCACGAGTTGAATCATACCTCTCCCGTGTCGGTACGTACACTCAAACGCTCTGGCGCGCGGCGCGAATTTGTTAGCATGTTGCTTTGCTAGTGGCCATGTAGCCATGTAGCCATAGAGGGAGGACGATAGCAGCAAACAAACACATCCACGTTTTCCCTACTTAAATACAGTTGCACGAGTAGTTGATACAAATGTGTAAGGTCACACAACATGAAACGTGGCGATTTTCCAAGCGAATAAACAGGATAACTACAATGTGTGGCGCAATAGCACTTGGGAGTACTTCGACGTTAGCGTTAGTAATCTTAACACCTAAATGTAGATCCTATCCATGATTGATCGACCCCTCACCCTCCCTCTCTCCTCACACACACACTCACTTTCGTAAATAGAACCAACTTGACGTTGACTTCAACCTGTGCTAGGAAGCACTAAGAAATTATTTGCAATTGCTGACTTAATAGACGATAACGACTGGCTTGTAACAGGCCAGAACCATATTTGTTTGAACCCGAATACACAGAGGAGGAACTAGCTCTTATTATCGTGATAGGCAGGAAATATATGAGGCTGATTCGCTGTCTTGTTATCGTGAAAGGCAGGAAATATATGAGGCGAATCAGCCTCATATATTTCCTGCCTATCACGATAATAAGAGCTAGTTCCTCCTCTGTGTATTCGGGTTCAAACAAATATGTGGTCTGGTGGTGGTGCAGGTGTGGCTGTTGCCAACAGATGCCGACAGAATTGGAGAGCCTGTGCTGTCGAGAATTGGGTCTATAGTTGCCATCGGTAGCGGGGGTCATAGAAGACCCTGGCTGTGCCACAGAAAGCGATGCGTTTGCAGCAATGATTCACCCGGCCGTCGTTGACTTTTTTTTCCGACGTGACAAAGTTAATTGGAAGAAACGACCCACATCGATTGGATGACAACTATCCCCTGAGTAAGTGCCTGCTGAAACCATTCAAATATGCCTATCTAACGTAACATGCTACTGTTTATGTGCATTATACTTAGCCTATCTTCTCCTGTCTTCTCAGTCTAACTCGGTGTCCTACCGGATCGTGCTTGAATGGGCCCTACAGGGAGACATTTTGGGCAAAGAGCATCGGAAACCACTACCATCATGTGTTGTTGTTGCCATAAGACGAAAATATCCTTCTGAATCAGGTGTTTATATTGGATTCCAAGAAGTAAATGAGGCAGTGGACATAGGCCTACTGTAAATGGATGATGTGCTGGACATCTGCTTACATTTTCCACTATCTGTGGGACACACACTGCACCTTATGTCAGTAGGCTACCTGTTTGTATTTTTCCATATTATTACTAGCATTACTGTCTCACCATCACTTTATTTTCATTTTCCCCTTTTGTATGACATTGCACATCATTAGTTAGTCTGTACATTACCCTGCTCTCTGAATCGATAGGCTATAAATAAATCTTTGAACCTACATGGCTTCAATTATTATCAGTCATAGAACATCAAGGATCTTTTAAATCTGCTTGGAGCTTTACCTGGAGAACATGTAACTTGTTGAATTTGTTCAAACATAGTTTGTGACCTCATTTGAGAAAATATGTAATTTATTTCCATAACATAAAAACAAAAAGATTGCCCTCATGTCATGAAGGGTAGAGGGCAATGAAACCAAGGCACACATGCATGGGTATATTAGGGCTGTCTTGTTTTCAACAACATAAAATGTAAAATGTAGACTGTGAATGTCCATCCACTGAAAAACCAAAACGTTGTGACATGCTAAACTGCAGAAAAAAAAGGCGCAAGTGAAAGTCACAATGCACAATGTAGAACAAACATATAGCCCTCTTAGCACAATATAACAGGCACAAGTATGGCACAAGGTTCCTTCTTGTGATTTGTGAAGGATACAGGTTCTAACAAACAGCTGTTAGAAAGGATTTGATGGACCTTTGAATCTTGAGGTGTGTGCTTGTATGAACTCCTCTTTGTTCGGCTTTGGTATTACTGCAATGTTAGAAGCCAGGCGAGGTACCTGGATACGGGATGATGCATCTTTTAATCTGATGGTGGGGTCGAGTCTTCTTTGGATCATTCTGTCAATGAGGTCATCCCTGAATTTTTGAGTTGTCTCCACATAGGTTGGTCTAGCAATCCACTGTTTTGATTGCTTTTGAAAGACAACACTGTGTCTTGGAAGGCCTGAAATCAAAACTAGTATGAATGAAGGTGTTGGAAGTATAGTATGGTTATGATTGGGACTTCTGTTGTTATTACAGATCTGTTAGAACTGTGGCTGTTGTTTATGTGACGCCCCAGCTCTACCTGCTGGGTCTTCCTCTTTCTCCCTGATATTGTGTGTGGCTTGATCTTGTCTGTTCCTGTCTTGGCCTGTAGGAGGAGCCGTGGAGGTTCTATCGAGGTGGCTAATTGATGGCCTAATTGGAGGCTGCATAAAATCAGTGTATATTTATACTTTCGTTTAAAATATACTTTGGTGTGGTCTCCCCTTCGTGTCGTGCTCACTCCGAGCCAAGTGGTCGCGACATTTATATTGTAATATATATATATATATATAATAATATAACATATATATATAATGCTACTGTTTAAAAAACAAAACAAAAAAATCAGTCACATCAACACAAGTTAGACTCAGATATGTGAAGATCAAATTCATCCATGAATGAAACTTCGAAATCTGCAGGGAAGACATGTCATTACAGTAATTTGAATTTCTTTAGTACTCACCAGCTGCTGTTAAAGCCTGCTGCCGCTTTGTGTTGTGATTCTCGTTGAGATCCATAATGGCTAGCATAGTGCGTGCCTGCATTGATGGGAATTGAAAGTGAAGTCGCTTTGGACAGTACTTCAAAAGTGCATTATGGAACACCTCAAGTTGGCCTCAAAAATAAAACAGAAAAAGCTTTTGACTAAGTCAGGGATTCCCAAACTGTGGTACGCGTACCCCTGGTGGTACGCGAGCTGCAACTAGGGGGTACGCGAGATGAAAAGGGCAATGGCGGAAAGGAGTTAAAAATGATTAATTAATTAATACTCTAATTAATTAATAAATAATACATAATTTCGAATCGGCTTATAATGATATGGAAACGTGAAATTAAAGGAAATCATTTGTAAACTCTATAATAGGCTATGTCTTCATTAAAAAAATAAGCTACACACAATACATGTGATTTCATGCGGGCAGCCAAAATATCTGGCGCGTAGTTTCGTTGAAGTATAGGCTAGGTAGAACGCTGCGTAAACATGGAAAAGTGGCTAAAAACTGGGACACTGTCCAAAAGGCCTAATTAAAGCGATCGAAGAGGAGAAGCAAGAGAAACAGAGCAGGACACAGGTAACGATGGGATGGGGGCAGACTAATGAAGGTGGAGATGAAGCGCAGGGGGATAAAAGAAAGAACGAGACAGAAAAGACTGCGCGAAGAAAGCAAAAGTATGATGAGGCATACAGTATAGTCCTAGGCTTCACGTGGATTGGGAGACAGACTGCCCAAAGCCACAGTGCGTAGTCTGCAGTGAGATGCTACCTAACCATTCTAATGTGGTTCTCCACACTGTTTTTTTTTTAACGTGAGAGCTCATAGACCAGTTGTACATTTTGATTATGTTATCATGTAGGGCGGCTAATTAAACAACGATGCCTGGAATGCGTCAATAATGTGTTACTTTTTTTATGTGTTGGATGGTGGGGGTACGCGAGCCGAGTCAGGATGTAGAAGGTGGTCCGCGGGGAAAAAAGTTTGGGAACCACTGGACTAAGTGATCCCTATATCAATCTTGTGTAACCATTTTGAAATCATAATTCAACTGAGTGATCAATATATCTATTGTGTACAGAGTTTCCGCTAGAAAAAAAATGGTGCCGGTCATTTAGAGGTTTCGTTTTCCGGACATTTTGATGATATGCCGGTCAAATATCCTATTATCCCTTCTTAATTAGTCAAATTTAGGAAAACTGGAGACAGGCTATGTAGCTTAAAGAATGACATAATCAGGCTGTATAGAATGCAACATGTTCATTAGCCCAATTTAAACATGCCTAACAAGATCTAGCCAGTATAGCTTACTTTTAGGCTTATTACGGCTTATTCTCAAATTCAGATTGCGTTAGGGGACGGGATTATTAGCCAATTTCAATCGGACAATTTGACCGGAGAGATTTAATTTTGTCGGACATTTCATTTTTTTTCCGGCCAATGTCCGGTAATTACCGGACAACGGAAACCCTGATTCTGTATAACAATTTTGTAATGAATTGAATTCAACTCAGAGCATAAGTCTGTGTAAGGTGACATCAAGTAGAAAGCCCCTGCAGTGATGAAAGTTGGGGAAGATCGTGTTTGAATGCACATTTGTGCTCCAGATGATTTGGTGTACCTGATATATTGTGTGTGATAAGCATAGTCTTTCATGGTGGATCGAAATATCCTCCTTATTAAAATGTATTATCAAAAGATATTAAAATGTTGGGGAGTTTTTTTCGCCTTTTGGGTTTGATGTTTTCAAGTGATTTTACTCTGACTTCCTCTATGGAAGGAATGTCCTGTTCCTTTTTTACTCTCTTTGATTTGTAGTCTTTTCTTTTTAGCACTATTGCAGTCCACTATTTTTACATTGTAATCCTATAGAACTCCCCTCAAGTTGGGTAACGCCAGATACTGTCCCTTCCAGGCAAGCCACATACCATGCAAAATGATAGCTTACTTACAGTGTTGGATGACGATCCACTTTGCTCCGTAGATGATTTGAAAATCACTGGTGTGGCCGAATCTTTTAGGCGAAGACTGATGTGGTGTAATCCTCCAGTGAGAAATGCTGAGAGCAAACACGCTAACTCCACTGTTGTTGTAAGATCAATGTTCAAAGCAGCTAGCCATGCTTTCCGCCGTTTGCAGCAAAGCGGAATTCTACGAAACATGACATCACTATAATGCTTCTGTTGTTATCACAACCCTTCACAATGCATGTTATAATCATGATTGTTCACAATCTATTTTACCACTACCTGCTACTTTGCTAAGTCAGCTCAAACTATTTGGTTCTATTTACACAAGTGAGTGTGTGTGTGAGGAGAGAGAGAGAGGCAGAGGGGAGGGTGAGGGGTCGATCAAGCATGGATAGGATCTACATTTAGGTGTTAAGATATTACTACGCTAACGTCAAAGTACTCCCAAGTGCTATTGCGCCAGACATTGTAGTTATCCTGTTTATTCGCATGGAAAATCGCCATGTTTCATGTTGTGTGATCTTACACAGTTTTATCAACTACTCGTGCACCTGTATTTAAGTAGGGAAAATGTGGATGTGTTTGTTTGCTGCTATCTTCCTCCCTCTATGGCTACGTCTGAGCCCACTAGCAAAGCAACATGCTAACAAATTCGCGCCGCGCGCCAGAGCGTTTGAGTGCACGTACCGACACGGGAGAGGTATGATTCAACTTGTGAAAGTTAAGGTAAGAACATACTGTATATTAATACTGACATTGGGTGGCGTGTTCCTTTAAACAGTATTTCTCCATAGAGGAAGTGCTAAAATGGCCTGTCTGCAGTCCAGATTTGTCAAATTAGGTGCATAATGGAATGAAAAACATGACTAAGAATACCCCATACTGTTGAGCAACTGAAATCCTATATTGGGAAGTAATGGGACAACATTTCATTCTCAAAACTCTAGCAAATGGTCTCCTCAGTTCCTAAACATTTACTGAATGTTGTTAAATGAAGATGTGAAGAAGCACAGTGGTAAACATGCTCCCATCCCAACTTTTTTTGAAACGTTGCTGGCATCAAATTCAAAATTAACATATATTTTCCATGAAATAGTCCAAATTTTCATTGTTCATGTTGTCTATGTCCTTTTTGCTGCTAAATGTGGGTTTACGAGATTTGTCACATTCTGTTTTTATTAGCATTTTACACAACGTCCCAACTTTTTCTGTTTTGTATGTCGATGCGAAATAAAGCGCTTTAATCAACGCCGACAGTCTGATTGCGTGCAGCTCTAGAACGATACTTTCGCACCCGGTGAAGAGATGTATCAATTCAGGGTGCAGGGGGGCTGCGTTCGTCTAGTTTGAAAGAAACAAAGTAACAAAAGCGAGGAGCAAGTTTAAATGCTGCGGCCGAAGCGTCGCTTTAGTCAGAGGGAGAAGCCGCAAGGAAAAGGAAGACTAGGTGAAAAACTGCAGAATGGCCAGCCTGGCAAAACAAGCCGATTTGGAGAGCGCGGTCGGATACCTTCACTGCGTGTCCCCGATAAAGACCTCCAAGAGGAATGTGAGGTATTTTGACGCCAATTTGCAGACCAGCCATCAAGAGTACCATCGGCTGGTGGCGTTTTCACCAGACAAGAGGCCGGCGTTCGCGCAGTAGTCACTGGCGAAGCGACTAATCAAGCTGACCAACGTGAGGAAAACCGTCAGTAAGTAGCCCGCAGCTGTTGTGATTTAATTTACTTTACGTTGTGTCCAACGAGACGATCAGTGATGTAACTTTGGCATGCGTTTCTGTACAGGTTGCAGCGATTCCGCCGGCTTCGATATACTCTTCTCAAACGCCAGCGGTTTGGACGCGGTGGACACGGCACCCTTCATCTGGAGGGAGCCCCCCAGCATGACCCGCCTGCGGATCGCAGACGTGTTGTCACTGGGCCCAAGACAAAAAGTAAGTGGAGAGCGCCATGAGTCGCACAGCCAACAGTCTTCCTGGACACACCGCTGTTCTCCCCTGCGGCTCACTAACTCTTTTTGCCTTTGTTGTGTTTTGTTACAGGTGGGCAAGTTG
The DNA here is from genome assembly GCF_046254945.1 of Alosa pseudoharengus. Classification (NCBI taxonomy): domain Eukaryota; kingdom Metazoa; phylum Chordata; class Actinopteri; order Clupeiformes; family Clupeidae; genus Alosa; species Alosa pseudoharengus. The sequence continues at coordinate 13,565,394 of NW_027468598.1, read as the reverse complement.
CACGTAAAGATACTGGCTGACGACGTCGTGAGCCGGGTGGTGTCGGTGGACGGGGTGACCCTAGCGGCTAGTCTAGCAACTCTCCGTTGGCTTGTGAGCTCCAGAAATCGAAACTCAATCAGGCCAATGAAATCGTGTAGAGTCGTTAGGTGGGCTTAACATAATGATTGATGGCAGAGTTGCAACGGTTTGGCTTGAATTCCCTGCTACTTGAAAACAAATAAGATGGATGTTGCTGTTGGCGAACAGTGTGACACGAGTTAAGCTTTTATTAAGTTGGCAAACGTTTGAACTAGCCAACTAGCTCCGCTGGTGGGAAACGCATGGGACTCATAGCGCTGCCGCTGTCCTATTGCGTGCAGAGGGAATTTGAAAGACAACTGATTATCCCGCCCCCCGGACTGAGCACTGCGAACGGTGACCCTACATTTTAATGTAGGTCTGGCTCGTCAGGCTAGTAAATAGCTCCAATCAACTTGAGAAATACTGTGTTGAGAAACTGAACTTAATTGAACCTGTTGAGTATTCCCAGGTAAAAAAGTAGTATACTTTAGTGTGTTAGAAATATGATTAAAGTACATGAAGTATAAAGCAAGTATGCTTACACTTTTTGTACTTTATGTAAAGTATGTTTAATGTGTACTTTTAGAAAGTATACTTCAAAGTAGATGTTATTAAGTTCAACTTCAGTGTACTAAAATTAAATATACTTATTGTGCAATATTCAAAGTGTTTTTGTACTGTACTTTTTAAAAGTGTACTTTGTTGTTAGTGTATTTTAAATGGTAAAGAAGTTTATTTAGTTTAAGTGTATTCAATTGCTAATACTTAGAGTTGTAATATAGTGTACTTATGGAAAGTATATTTTTTTGGTAGGCCTAATACATTGTTTGTATAGTTTCATAGTCATCTCACCTTTAATAAAATACTAATGTGTGTAGCTTTTAGGCCTGATACGTCAGCCGCATGGATGGCAATGTGCAATAACCTAGCCTAGACACACTGATCTATCAGTTTTGGTCATCAAATAATATTTTTTCTTTTGTTGATTTTGTGTCTTAGCAAGGTAGTAGCCTATACGTTTGTGATGTAGTAGAGGTTGTGAGAGGATGAATGTGGCATTTTGTTAAATTTATTCACCTTATTCCGCGCGCATACATGGGGGCGCTAGCTTTGCCCACATTGTCTCCGAACTTCCGTTTGAGCAGTAGCATCCATTGCGATACATTGAGATAGCAGAGCTCTATCGAGATGACGGGCATCATATGTTATGGGTCATCCTAAAGTTAGGAACGTTTATTTAGGATTTTGGTGACTTAAGACATTTCTGTTATACACCTTTCCTATCTGAAGTTAGGAAAACACAGACTTTGGAGCGGCTGTTCTGTAATGACTTTCTAAACTAGTTACCATAGTTACCAAACAGATACGGATTTGCAAGTTTCTCCATGATACAGCGGCCACTGCCGCATATCGTCTACCCACTCCATAGGGGTGAATAGCCTTGGGTAGCGAAGTACAATTGCAAATCTGACCTCCTGATGGCATTTGTCGTTTTCCTCCCAAGATAGCCTCTCTATCCTCTTCTGCTGTGTTATCCCAATGAAGCTAACTAGATGTAGCTAACCGACCGGAAGTTTAAAGACAATGTGGAATTTTAAAAAATGGGCGGGGCTGAATAAGGTGAATAGGCAACACAGTTAAATGTATAGGCAGTCCAGTTGACCAATAACATGGTTGTTTGAATTTGAAATGGAGTGGGCGGATCTGTGCAACTTTCGAGCAAAACGTGGTGTGAGCAAACATTAACGTTATTTTATACAGTCTATGCTTGTAACTTTATTTGCAAGACAGATGGACTGTAGAGACCAGAAAATGCATACGTTTACGGTCCGTATAAGGTTACAGGTTTGTCCAAATTAAAGATACCATAAATTCTAGTCATGCCAGAGACGTTGGTCCTACAGAGCCAGAAGGACTCGTCATATGAGATAACAAGGGCTGAAGCCAGTTGGATCTAAAGTGCCAAGTTATTTGTTATCAGGTGAGTCCCAAAGCATATTGTTAAATGATTCTGATGTAGCTTACTCTTTATGACCTTCGGTAGTCTTTGGAGAAGTTAAATTGATGGCTTAGCAATCTTTCAAGAGTTTGTTTTTATCCTTGCTAGTACAAGCTAGCAATGCCAGATCACGTTAGCTAATTTAGCTAACGTTAACGTCATACACGTCGACCCAGATCCCTATCAAGAAGAAAACTACATTAGCCTGCTTTGTGTTTGTGGGATTATTGACAAGCGTTGGCTAGCACTAACGTTAGACAAACTATGATGGAAGAAAGTGTGTTCTTTATTAAGCAACGTTTGCCTAAAGTTCACCAATGTTCTTTAATATTATGTGTGGTGTAGGCTACCTCACAGAAAGGAGGATAGTCACACTTCACAGGCTAGGCTAGTCACACTTCACACTTCACATTCATTAGGCATGCTAATGACATTGTAGCTGTTTTTTCTTTAATCGTGGAGACATCTTTTAAAATGAGTCTACAGGACAAATTGCATGCATTTTATGAAGTAGAACGTTTTTTTCCACCATTGATATTAGAGGGGGAATTAAACCTGGTGTTCTAAGTTAGTGCTATGAAGCTTAGGCTACATGATTGATATTGTGCCTTGGTTTATGCGATAGATTTAGATTTTTTTTAAATTATTTGTGTTTGACAGAGCATTCAAGTTCATTTCATGGTAGTGTTTGTAATTTACCTAGTTTTAATCTGTAGCCTAACTATGCTTTTACAGGTGTTCCTGGACAGTTTTGAAACCGAGATGTCTGAACGCCTCAAATAATCAGCAGTAAAGGTAAATATTCTTCATTCAGGACCTTGTCCCATTACTCTTAAAGCATAACTCAAGCCAAAATGCAACCTAGGGTCTTTTTGTGAATGTACCTGAGTCAAACTTTCGTTTGAAAGCATAATTAAGTCAGAAGCGCCACCATTAAGCTTGACTGTATTGTTGTTTCTGGGTCAAATGGCATTTTGAATGGGAGTCGTAGGGGCAGAACTATTTGATGATTTTGATTCATGCATCAAAATAATAGGCTAGTGCCCCTACGACTCCCATTTAAAATGCCATTTGACCCGAAAACGATAATACGGTTGTATTGGAAACAAAGGAATCTAAGGTAATCAAATGCAGAAAACAGGGTGGTTGCACTGATATCGGTGCCAAGGTGCACAACGCTTTAAGGAAAGACTACCTGGCCAGGTCTACCCATACCAGGATGGCAAACAGATGGTGTCAATACCAATTTGACCCATAAAAAGTAAATGGCAAATAGGTACAGATAATCTGTATTAATCTCATCATTGCCAATGGATTTCTGTGTAAAATATTGTTTATCTTGTAAAATGTTGTCCATCTTCTTTCTGTTCACAGACAACAGAGACAAATTCTCTAATACCAAGGTCAATGCATTTGACTGCTGTCCAGCCCCGGGTTGCCACCGAAAACTTTATGCATCTTGGACTGGAAGATGGTGTGCTAGTAAGGAAGCTAGCTACCACAGCCTTTGCCACCACATCTCAGTGTTGGGAGGGAAGTTCACTCACTGCACAACTCTACCAGCTGTACCTTTCCTCCTCAGCCATGATCCGTAACCACCATGGTTTTCTTTCTGGGCCAGAAGACTTTGCAAACAAATAAGCAATAAATGATCATGCATTACAAATTTAGCCATGTTAGACTGTTAAGTTGTTGGCTTGTAGGCTGGGTGTCCAGTAAACAATTTCAAGCTTAGAGGGCAAATTCTCTCACCTAGGAGGGTAAACAACTTTTGTTTTTCATGAAATCTGCATTTTGAATTGATGGTCTACCAATGAGGCTGTAGAGTATCGCGACACAATAGTGGCAAAAAGCACTTGCGCGATGAAACATGCATTCGGGTGTATTATATTATATATTATTTCACACACGTAGATATTAAATGTGTGCGCACAAATTCTCTCTGCGCGTGCGCACTCAGAGGAAACTGCTCCCCAAGCATGGAAGAAAATGCTGCGAGCGAGGAGGAATCTGACCAGCGCTCCAAACAGCCACTCGAAAAATCTATGCATGTGAAATAATATAATACGCCCAAATGCATGTTTTATCGCGTTACCACATCCAACTTGAAAAGATATGCTCAAGAGATCCATACAGTGGGCAGTGCTTCGACTTGGCCAGCTTCACTCGCGGTCCGCGCGTGGGATCACGCGGTGTCACGCGACTTTAATTTGTATTTTCCCAGTGAGACGCTGCAACAACCCAAACAACCGGTAGATGGCTCAAGTGAGAAGGGTGTCTCGTAAAAAGAAATGGAGCCTGGAAAACCCTACACAGACTTCACTACAGACTTTAGCAGACTGGTTTGGAAAATGTAATAGCCAGAAATATGCCTGCCCTGCCCTAATAAAGAAATATTTGGTTAACTTCGAGTGAATCCCGTTTGCAGCTGTAGAAGAAACGCAGGACAAATTAAACATTCTGGTTTTCTCCGAGTGCAACGATGATAGACAGACATCATTTGGACAAAATATAGAGCATATTAACCTCCGTTGCTCAGCCAAATGCCTTCCTGTTACGTCCTGTTATCACGGAGTTACAGGAGATAAACGAATTTTGATGGTCACTAGTTTACTTCATTAGCGGTTTATTTTTTTGATTATTAAAGTGTTTCATTTAAAGGTTTGACTTCGTGCTTATTCAGAGCATTTAGTGCTCTTCCCAATCCCAGACGTTCACATTGCATGTTTGTTTGTCATGGATGCAACCGCGAGATACGTTTGTCATAGGCGCCGATACCGTGGGTGCTCCGTCTCTCGGGCACCCACTGAAAACATCGATCACCCACGTGTGCCAGCTTACAGTCCCGGCTAAATTTATATTAATTTAAAATCAAACATCGCAGTTTATGTTAAATTCAGCATCTCTCATAATGTGATTGGATATGTTGCTGTCAATTCCCTATACTAACCACCAATGAGAGCGTCTCTCGTATGAAAATTCCTGACACTTCCCATCTGAAGAATTAACGCAAGGCTTTGTCGGGTCTTCAGCCCCGAATGTTTAAAATGTATATAGCCCTGAATATCATTTTAAAAGTAATAAGTAAGTCTGACAAAGCTTATTGTTTTGTGACACAGCTAAACACTGGTACCTCATAGAACGTCTATAACATAGCCTAGGTGGTCGCAACTCACAAAAGTAAAGCAGATAGAAAGAACTCACGCAAATCTAGCCTACAACACGCAGACAGCTTCATGCGCAGGGGAGAGAGCGCGCGCGCGCACAGGTGCTTTATGATTTTTGGCTTCTGATGGTATCTTGCTAATTCACTGAACTGCATTAGGTGACACAAATGGTATTGCCTTTATCTTATAACTCCTTGTCTGAGCGACTACCAGGCCTATGGTTTTTAAAAGTCAGATGTTCCCTGACAAATACATTCGAAAATTAAGAATGTTTATTGACTTGAAAAATACACTATTTTTTGCAAACTCCCTTCATTCAACCCTTGAAGACATCGCGGTCTGGTGCAGTGTTGCGCGGGTTTGGTCACAAGCGGCCCGCGGTCGCCCGATATTTTAATCAACCCGACCGCAACTCGGACCGCGAATATTAATTAGGACAAAATTATACCCGACCCGCGATCCGACCCGCTTATTTACAAAATGTGTGCTTTTGGTTATAGCCTGCATGCAGTGTGACAGTAGGCCATTTCTGTAAAACAAACTAATTTATTTGCGAAACTTTATGCAGTAGGCATGCAGGACATAATGTTTGCGCAGGAGAGAGAATGAGAATAAGAGCGCAAGCACGCACGCAAACACCAAGGATTAGTACACTATAGGATACGATTTGAAGGCCATGGACATACATCTTTCTTTCGAAAACAGAAATGGTGAGGCAAGGTATAGGCAAGACTGAGATACATTGCTGGTCAAAACGTTAGCGTAAGAACTGGTTTATAATGCTGAATGAAGCACAAAGCACATTTACTAAAGCGCATCCACTGTTTAAAGTCACAATCACAACGAACTAAGGTAACTTTTATGCATGCGCGAACCTATACATACCGGTAGATTTATTCCTGCAGGCTGCCCGTTTTGGCTGTCATACTTTTAAATGGCTTCGCAAGAAGTAGGCCTACATAGACCATAACTTGTACTACTGTCATCTTCTTTAAGAACTTTTCCCAATATTTCCCATAGCCTATATCGCTTTTCCTGAAGGGGTGTCTTTATTATTTTAACTCGCGTCTTCAGCTTCTTTACTGTTGACTTTACTTGATGCTTTACTGTATTGAGGCTAATTTCGGGCAGACCGCGCCACACTGTGCGCTATGTAGATCGTTTCTCGTACCATTTAATTTCTCAGAATTTAGGTCTACTAGGCCTACAATAACGTCATCACCAAATACATCTTTTATTTTTAGTTGATCAACCACATAGAGCATAGGCCTACAGTGCACGACTGTAGCAGCCCAAGGTAACCAGTTGTTGTAGATGAGAGGCAACCCCTTGTTTCAGATAGCCTGGACAACATGTTACCTGGGTGTTGCCTACGTTATTAATTAATGGTAGCCTACAATAGTTAATTGATTCGCGTAACATATTAGTTGGCTCAAAGAGTAGGGAATCAGGATGGAGAGAGTCACGCGTGTGTTGCTTTTGCGGGAACGAATCCAGTTTAATGCTAGTTTTCAAAACATATATTTTTTTACATGTCTTTTGTCCGAGTGGCTGTAATGTAGCCGAGCGCTCATGGCGTATGAAAAGCGACTTCAAATCGCCTTAAACAACTTGTTTGTGAATGTCTGACAACTGCTGCAGCGTATGCACGCACAAGGAAACCAGTAGGTGGAGAAACCAGAAGGCACACAACACCGGAACGATTTTAAGGCTATTTCGCATAGGCTACTCAATGGTGCTATTTCACACGCATTATAGCGACCCCCACTCACCGGGGTTAGGTGGAAGGTGTTAATAGACGATTGGCGTAGCCTACAGTGGACTAGGGCTGTCAAAATTGCTCAAAAATGACGTTCGAATATCCCCTCTAAAATAAACACATGTATTCGAATATATTGGAATATATAGGCTATATTATTTGTGCATTATGTCAGTGACGCGAATCATGTCATCTGTTTTTAACTTTTTGTATGGTTATTGCTTGACAGGGGGGGATCCCAAGCAGCTTTCAGCCATAAGGCATTTCCTAATTCACCCGACACTGATGCTGAAACTATTTCGGCATAGCATAAGCAGTTTAATTAAATGTAATGTTAGTTGTAAACAAACGGGCTATTTGGTGAGGCTTGGCCTCACAGATAGGCCTATTAACTGACCGCCAGATTCACGTTGGCTGGGGGGCAGGGGGGGCCATCAGACATTTGTTCCCAAGGCCAAGGGTCTATGATATGTTAATTCGGCCCTGCCCCCAACGAACGCAACTTTCCACCTCTGAGACAGCTTAAAAGAAGTCTAGAGGACTCCTAACTCACTGACCTACTTACTGTAGGCTGCGCAAACCACAGGCCTTTTTTTGGGCAAGCTTGCATTCGAGGCAGGCCTTCTGTTTTTATATAATTTTATATAAATCCTGCGCTAACAGTAATCCTCCTACCCCCGCTACCACAGCTGTGGATAGTGTGGCATGCTCACGCTTTATGTTTCCTTCTTGCAAACTAGGCCTATAGCCCAACGATTTACAGTACGTCTTCAAAAAATAACAACTTGCCAGATATGCCTTCATATCTTTGGGCTTCATTCAGCATTTTGTTCTTCCACTGGAAATTACTCTTCTATATTTGCTGCCTGCTGCATTCTGTTTGTATTGTTTAGAAAAGGTTTGACGTCTTGAGTTAATGCATTAAACATTGTTTGCTGGTAACCAGCCACAAATAGCCTACAGATTCTTGCGTGCGTACATTCTCTATTCTCTCCAAAATGTGCCCGTTCTATAGGCTGGCCAAGTGCGTAATTCTGCGGCATAAAGCAGATGTATTTGTTTATTGTACAGAAAAATAAAAATAACCTGTCAAGCAGTCAATTGACTAGATTGCAGTCAATAAGTAGGGCAAATTACGAAACCAAAACGTGGGTCATAGTTGTCTAAGCCTCTGCTGTGAGGCCAAACCCATGAACAAAGACGCATTGATATCTGCAATAGAGTTTAATGTCGGGGCTGCGTATGGGAGGGTTCCCGCAAACTTCAGAATGCTGAGAGGACTTGGGCTATTTTATTTCTTTGTTCCAACTTCCAAGTGGCCTAGGCTACGTTAGTCATGAATAAATGATGCTAAATGTTACTCATTCTTGACAAAAGGCAAAAGAGCTGCGTGCGTGCGGACATTTGAATAATGTCGGGCTGTAAACGGGTTCGGGCTTTTAAAAAGCTGTCAGTCTCGGGCTCGGTCAGGGCTCGGGCTGATTTCTGTGGGGCTCGGGTCTTGTCGGGCCTAAATTTAAAGGCCGATTATAGCTCTACTTCACTGAGCAACAGTGGGTGGAGACCTTTAGATTCACAAGTCAGGGTTTGAAGAATTATGACGAATGATAGACCTGGCTGTTGCCCCGAGTACTCGTTGTCGGATGCCTATCCCAACAAACAAGCCATCGCATCTATCTATCCATAAATTGCAGGAATGTCTGTCTGACTGTCTGTCTGCGTGTCGTTGGTCCGTTTGATTTCAAACTTAGCAGGTGTCTTGCTACTGGCATGAGTAGTGTCTTGCTACTGGCATGAGTAAGTGCAGTGCATAGTTTGACATTGTTTGGATAAGAAAAGCTAAATATATCGTTATATAGCCTATCGGTAAAAGAAACACACGTTGGCTTTCTCCGCTCTACCATAGCCACCCTCTCACACAGAACTGCGCGCAGGACCAGAGAGAGGATAAGCGGAGATTTGGCAGCACCAAATCACGGTTAAAATGCAAGATATTTGATTATCATCTCTGATCTCAACAATAAAGACTTCCTGTATGTTTACTTGCATAAAATGATTACGCGGATTTTGCAACAACAGGCCAACAAACACGGGTATGTAGTTCTATTCAAAATTACATGAAAAGTATGTGCAATAAACTGATGCTTTGAATGAACAAACTACATTTCCGACTGCATGGTCCCAAATTGAAACAAGCGATGGGCTAATGGTCCCGAATTTAGTTTCAGAAGACGTTAAAGACGAAGTGGCAGACAGAGAAACGTCACTTATGCTACCAAACACTGCTTTTGAGTCACACACTGCTTTTGCAAATGTCAAACGATCACAAAATGGCTTGTCTTCACTATCGGGAAAGTTATGCAATAAGCTAGGCCTATAGCCTTAACTCAAAACATTTGTTATCCCATTCCGATCTGTAGAAATCACATGCAGTCATGCCTAAATTCTTCTTAGGCTACTGCACATTAATTATAGGCTTAAAGGCTAATATATTATGATATTCAGTATACATTATTGAATGCTTAGCTGGAATGATGTTTTTCCCTATCATCCTATTGTTAAAGCAGGCATACCTGCGGGCATGTATCGGGCTACAGGTTTTCTACAGGAATGGCATGTTTGAACGGGCACTGCACTAGTTGTATAAACTTGCGATGTGTGCCAATCGAGTTGTTGGCGAAAACTTTAGCGTCAGCAAAACAGCTGTGCACCGATGCGTGTATTCAGTTTTATTCTACGAAACAAGCAAGTGAACACATCAAGTTGCCTAATGTTATAGGGAAGCGCCAGAGATTGCTGAGATTCTCTGAAGGTTACGTCACACGATGCGAATAAACCGTTTCCATCAACTATATTCGCATTATACCTTATGCGCATCGAGAGTTAATCCACCCCCCTCTAGATTTTTGATGGGCATTTCACGTGTTTCCAACCGGGATTTCTTATTCGAATAGATTAAATGCGTATTAGGAAGAGTTGGATGGAAACACGCTAATAGTTGTCTAAGCCTCTATAGCGTAGCCTGTTAAAAACGTTGCAGAAGCTGGCTACAGATTAATTCTGAACAGTTATTTCTCTACTGGCTCAATTATCACACCACTGTTTTGATTTGCGTAGTTGCGTTAACCCAACACTGACAATAATGTAGACAGCAAATTTCGATTTCGATTTTCGTTACCACCGTGTAGTCAAGCCTTAAGACATACCCAAGTAGCCTAAATCGAGGTAATGTTTAATTATGCATGATTTATTTTGTTATTGAATTCGTAGGCTGGGATTACTCTTGGCAAGTCTCCTGCTTTTTCAGAAGGGGGGCGGCAGGCAGAGCGATGTACAGTGGCAGAGCGACGCACAGTGGCTGAAAGTGGTACTAAAGCTTCACGCAGCTTCACGGCCTCGTAATGCGTGAATGAAGTGGTCATTTGAAAGCGATGCCCACTGTAACTTTCAGAAAAATGTTTTACTTTTGTTATGGATGAATATTATTTTTTGTTTTCATTCATGTCAATAAAATGTTTTTCTCATAATCAAAGTGTAATTTGTCATGTAACAGAATAGGTAGGAGAGTACTAATAGTACAATTTTAAATCACACTAATATTATACTTAAATTGTATGCCTTTATAATGCTTAAAGTATCTTAAGACTATACTTTTATTAACATAACTGCACACTTTCAAGGCACTTATTGTAGTCAGGAAGTACATTTGAAGTTAATTTAAAATATTGCAGAAGCATGCCAAATGAACAGAAATGAGGATGATATGAGTGTATTCAAAATACACTACTACACTATTATTAGTTATACTGTAATGCCTTTTAAGTACATTTCCAATACACTTGGGATGTTACAAAATTGTACTGCGACTGTTTCGAATGCTCATAAAATCTCTTTTTGTATAATGTATTTAAGAACACTTAAAGTTAGAAAAAAGTTGTTCCATTTTAGCACACTAATTACACTCAAAGTATAGTCAAGTTGGTATTAAGTTGAACTTAATACATAATTCAATACACTTAATTACACTTGGATTTGACGAAAAAAGTACACACGGTACTTAGTACACTTTCAAAAAGTACACTTTTAATAGTTTTTTTTTTTACCTGGGATTGTTTGGGCATAGACTATAATACTGGGAAAAAAGATACATTTCAGTATATTCCAATACTCAAGGTATTGAGTTTAGTGTGTAATGACGAAACCAAATTGCAACATATCTTCAAACCAGATACTCAAGCTACTGACGGCTTGACAGATTTCAGTGATGGCAAAATCTTTCAAGAAAATAGTTTTTTCAATACAAGTGAACCGTGTTTGACAATACAATTGTATAATGATGAGTTTGAAGTTGCAAATCCCTTAGGGTCCAGGAGACTTACATAAAATATCTGTCTTTTATTTCTCTATCGGAAATCTCCCAGTGAAATACAGATCTGCCTTAAGACATATCCATTTGTTAATTATTGTAAAGCACAGGCTGGTGAAGACCTATGGGTTTGAAATTTTTCATGACTTACAGAAATTGCAATCAGATGGTATTGAGCTGTGTTTTGAGGGAAGGAAATATAACATTAAAGGTGGCCTAGCCACTATATCTCTCATCTCATGCCCTTGAAGGTTTTAGCTGTTTGTTTAGTAGTGGGAGGGTGTGCTAATTTTGTATGTGTCACTATAAAGACTTGTCTGTAATGGGAATACATTTTAGAGTTTCAGGACTGGTTTCGGTTTCAGGACTGGTTTCGGTGGCCATGCGGCCCCTCTAGGCATTAAACAAAGACACCCTCCCCTCCCCCAATGAAATGCTAATGTACTGGTTCCAAGGGCTATCATATCCACAAGACAAAGGATGTTACCTTGCTATATACTGTATCCATATGTCATGCAATGTAAATGTATTCATGTTTGGTATCATTGTAATAGTCTCAGTACAAGGATTGTAATGATTTAATTGTAAGAATGTTTGGAACATTCTATAAGTGATATTTCTGATATACAAGATATCTCTCCTCATGCTATTCCGATAAGAATGCGTAGGTGTGATACAGGTGTGAGTAGGCGTGTCTGATGCCATCTGGAGAACCAACCACGTTGGCTTGTATTGCCGCCAACTTCTTTCTTTGTTTAACCCATGCAAAAGTGACTAACTTGCATTGTTAGTCAGAACGAGAACTAGATGGAGAACTGAAGAAGAGAGAGAGAGGTTAATCCAACAGAGGCCTACATAGACCACAGACCATTTTTTTACCCTCTCTGCTTGTAACAGAATAAACCTGATTCCTGAGTTTTCCTGAAGTTTGCCAGTCTAAGTTAATATTAAGTAATTATTCACCACAATTACTTTCATCTGACACAATAAGTGAGGAGGACTGTACACTCAGAACAAGAACCACTCATTCCCATCACCTGGAGTGTGTAAAAGCAGATCCAAAATCCAAGTCTGTGTATGGTGTAAATGGACCATGTCTTTTCAGCCACTTGAAATATTTTGAAACCACACAGGCCTTCCTGCCTGATGTTATGCATGACTTTCTTGAGGGCATTGCTCCCCTTGTTTTGAAGTCTCTTTTGAAGGCCTTGCACAAGTTAAAAACAGTGAATATTCAAGAGGTCAATGTAATTTTAAAGACATTTTCTTTTGGTCGGAATGATTGTTCATCAAAACCATCTGAAATACCAGAGAAAGTTGTGCTTGATTATCAAAACATTTCTGGCACTGCTGTTCAGAAATGGACCCTATTTAGGACTCTTCCTTTCCTCAATGGACATAAAGTTGAGGAGGGCAACAAGTTCTGGCAGCTGTACCTTTTAGCAAGAGAGATAGGAGAAGTAATTCACGCACCAACCATCAGCGTTTATTGGCTTAGCCATTTGGATTCTTTGATTAACCAGTTCCTCACAGGTTTCAACAATCTTTTCCCTGGATCCTTCACACCGAAACTGCATTTTTTGCATTATCCCAGTCTTATCCTCGAGTATGGACCACCTCGCTCTCATTGGTGCATGAGATATGAGGCCAAGCACCTCTATTTTAAGAGGGTTGCCGGAATCACCAATAACTTCATGCATTGTTCAGCGGCAAAGAGAAATCAGCTCCGACAGTGTTGGGATTGGCAATCTCAGTCTGTCTCAGATAACACACAGGATAACAAACAGGCAGCAGCTTCTGAGTCTTCCTTGCAAGAACTACCTCTACATGTGCAAGCTCATCTTCAAGCGTTGGACATTTCTGTTGGAGAGAAAATATGGAAATCTAAATTCATCGTTGTGAACTCTATTACCTATGCTGTTGGGGACTACTTCATTCTAGACCTAATGCATGAGGAACAGATACCTTTGTTTGATAACTTTGATTTTGAACATACGGGCAAATTGGTTTCTAGTTGGAAACCTGCACACCAACAGTAGCGTTTCTAAGTCATCTCCACGCATACCACATTGAAGATACAGGTGACAGTCTCTTGCTTAAATTGGTTCAGATCTTACTTAACTGATAGATCTTTTTCAGTGCATTTAGGCAATGCTTCATCATCATTTGCTCCCATTAAGTGTGGTGTCCCCCAGGGTTCTATTTTAGGGCCTCTATTATTTTCTTTATACATGCTTCCCCTGGGCTCCATTTTCAATCAATACAATATTCGTTACCACTGCTACGCAGATGATACCCAATTTTATATACCGGTGGCCCCTGAAAATTCCTGCTCATTGACCAACCTTTTTATTTGTCTTAATGACATTTAATGACTTTTTACAGCTAAATGACAGCAAAACAGAAGTAATCATTTTTGGACCACCAAATTCTGTCAACAATGTAAGCGGCTCTTGGCCCTCTGTCTGTTAACCATCACAGTGTGGTCAAGAACCTAGGTGTTTTCCTAGACTCTTCTCTGACTTTTAATAAGCAAGTCAACAGCGTTGTCAAGGGACGTTTTTTCAAACTTAGAACAATAGCAAAGCTCAAGTCTTCTCTCTCCTACAGTGATTTAGAAATCCTTATACATGCCTTTATTTTTTCTCTAGGCTTGATTACTGCAACTCACTGTATGTAGGTGTAACTAAATCTACCTTAAACAGACTCCAGCTGGTGCAAAATGCTGCAGCCAGATTACTGACTGGATCTAAGAAACGTGACCACATTTCACCTGTGTTGGCTAAACTGCACTGGCTTCCTGTGGAACACAGAATTAATTTTAAAATTCTTCTGTTTGTTTTCAAAGCTTTACATGGTTTAACATCTCAGTATTTATGTGATCTTTTAATTCCTTACTGTCCTCCTAGACCTCTTCGATCATCTTCCCAGTGTCTTCTTTGTGTTCCTTCTGCCTCTCTTAAATCCAAAGGTGACAGAGCTTTCTCTGTCTATGCTCCCCAGCTTTGGAATAGCCTTCCTGATGTTGTAAAATCCTGCCCCACTATTAGTAGTTTTAAATCCAACCTAAAGACCTACCTCTTCTCCCTAGCTTTTAACACTCCCTGACCCCCTCACCGCTCCATTATTTTATATGTTTATATGTATGTGTATGTTATCCAGGGAAGGGTATTTTGGGTAGGGGAACGTTCTATGGGTTAATGTTGCAGTTAGTAGGCCTATAGCTTGACATTAGTGAGGAAATTAAACTCTGTGTGATCGATTTTGTTTAATTACCAATTATGAGCTTTAATTAACTAATGAATATGATAATGAACTCCGTCTGTCATTGTTTTTGTTAGATGGACGTGACGCTCTGTGTGAATAACATTATGTTTTACATGAATTTATCAACAAAGACAGGGTAGTGGGTGCGTGCGAGGCAGTTACACGGGTAACCCAGGTTCGCATCCCGTGAGATGCGACAATTCAGCCGTGGATGTGTTTTTTTTTTTTGCAAACGAACATCGAAGCTAACGTGTTTCAGTCTAAAAAAACTTTCCTACGACAAAACCCATCACAAATGAGCACATTCCAAATAACGTAAGAGGAGGAGACACACACAATATGCCCCCTACGCATTCACTCACACACAGAGGAGCATAGAGAACAGCTCAACACTAGCGTCAATGAACTGGTGATGTTGGATTGTGTAGCGACAAGTAGCGTCAATATTTTGGTCACTAATGACTTAGCACAAGCCTCCTTAAAAGTCATCCATGCACCTCTACATGTGTATCGTCGGACTAATGGAATGTCGGACAAATGGGCTTCTTTTTTTCGGACTAATGGTATGTCGGACTTATGGGATCTCTCCTCAATGGGTCATTTTCGGACTAATGGGATGTCGGACTAATGGGATGTCGAACCAATGATACGGAACCGTGCTGCAGCAGCCCTTTCACCAGCCCTGCTAATCAGCAATCAGAGCTTAGGGCCTGTGACTCAATGCTGTTACTCAGGTATGTTGCCACTCCACGTATCAGTTACATGATTAATGCAAGGCACATTTTAAAGTAGATATTTTATGTATTTCAGGGAGAGCTATTTAGCCGTGGTGCGACCGCCAGTTAGCTACATCGGTGCTGAACGGCTGCTGCTTTGCTTAGATGCTTTCCACGCTACGTTTTGTCTATGGGTGGCTTCGTTGCACCCGGCCTGGGTTGTCTGGAGGCCATTTTCATGCTGTTGATAGCCAAGGGGATTGGCTTGTTTTGTGATTTACTCTTTTGTTGCCCTGATTTGTCCACACTGACGGGAGACCTTAGAAGTTGCTGATCCTCAGCGTGGCTGTTTTTGTTTCTTGTTGTGTATCGTCTATGTATGTTTATTTTGGTTTATTGCGTGATCGCTCACCTCGTGTTAGCCATATACCCTGGGCTCTAGAACAGGTGGTCTACTAGCCACCTGTTTACTCCAACTTATGCATGTGTGAACATCTGTAACTTTCACCTGTTCCCTTTCTATTTAGGTGCTGAGGGTTGCCAGTGGGAGCAGTGTCCTTGCGGTGGTGGCCTTTGGTGTGCAGTGGCTGTGTTCACCACGTGTGGCTGTCTCCCTTGCGGTTTGTGTGTGTGTGCGTGTGTGAGGTGTTTTCTATGGATGCTCATTGCTTGAGCCATAGCCTCCCACCAGTAAGCTTCAGCCCTATTCTCCCTCTCCCTCCTGTGTGTGCGTCTGTGCACGTTGTTTATATTGTAGTAAGTGTTTGTGCCTTGTTTGATTTGGTGTGCAGTGCCATTGGTTGCTGTGAATTCCCATGTTTGCTGTGAGATCCAATCGCATGTTGAGTAAATTACTGTGTGTGCTCCTTGGTTTTATAAAGAAAAAAAATCTGTTTTTGTACTGGACTACTGTCTCTGGCTAATCCATCAACGAACCTGGGTGCCTTTGCTAGAATAAGAGAACTAATTATTTGGGTGCAAGTCCCATCAGGGCGTAGTCTGCTACTTGTCTGGGCCTAAGCCCTGTTAGTTGTTTTCCACTTGCCACACTGGGATGCCGTCTGGCCCTGTTGCCTTGCCAGGTTTGCACCTGGCCAGCTGCTGTCGGACATCCTCCTCTGTGAAGGGGGGTACGTGGGGTCTTAGTGAGGGAGCTGAGCAAATCCTCACGTGGCAGAGTAATTGTGGGTGTCGAACCGGGCAAAGATGCTGTTAGGGTGTTGGCAGAGGTTAATGGGTCTGGTGCTGTGATACAGTATGGTTCTGTTTTTGTTCCTGTCTGGTTAATATTTTGACTCTTTGATAAGCTTGTTTTGTGTTCATGTTACTAAATTCCTGCTCCAGTTTATCTTTGTATTTCATTTTGTGTCCGTCTATTGAATAGTTTGAGAGCTCCTTGAATGCTTTTTGTTTTTCTTTAAGGGGGTGCTTGATATGGAGGGGTGATCCAGGGTTTAGAATTTGGGTAACTGGTGATGGGTTTTGTCGGAATAGTGGTGGTGATGCAGAACTTTGCAGAACTCAGTGTGATCCGCTCATCCAAACTTCCCTGGAAAATGCCCCCGTCAGTGCAGGAGAGAGAGCCCTGCAGCTGTGCGATGGCCTCCGACCAATGCGTTCCGATCCAATGTGTTTCAGTTCCGGTTTGTATTGCGGGAGGAGGAACACAACATTGTGGTAAACAAAATTACGACTTTTATGTTTTTGTCAAATGACAAAACAAAACCCATGATAGCATATGCCATATCTGCGATGAGTGGTTTCATTTTGACTGCGTCACTGTAGACACTGATTCTGTAGGATTTATTTGTGCTTCTATTTCGTGCAAAATACAAATAAATCCACAAAAGAATGGATATATACAATAATAAAATGTCCCAACACTGTCAACTACAGTGGGTCAAATATGTGATGTAAGCATGACTTCAGACAAGTATGACTTTAGGCAGGCTAGTATAACAAGCATTAATAGTCAAACTTTGGTGATTCGGGTGCTGATGGCATAGGCCAAAACAAACACATCACAAATACACCAGCATGCACACCACCATCTTCACCTGTATGCACACCAAAAACCAGACACACCGACAGACACACTTACAGGGAAGAGGAGACAGGAGATGCAGCGTTTGGAAAAACTGAAATTAGTGAAGAAACTGTTAAATGCCTTTTATCCAATTAAGCTCGTCTTAAACCATTTTCAAAATCTGTTCCAGGAAACGGTGTATTTACACGTCCTCTGGACAATGTCATAAATATAGAAATGGTAGATATTTTCCAAAACATTTTTGGCAACAACGATTTACTTCAGAGATTTCTGAATTTAACCCATACTGTCCAATAGTATTTAAAAGTCATCAATTTACTATAGCAGAAAAAAGATGAACACCATATCTAATAATTGAAGGCTACTGCTTTCATAAAGAATGTGCCATGACATTCAGTATAATAATGAGACAAAAAACAGAGCCAACATTTTAAATTTACTTTGAGGGTCATATATTTAATTCTGGAGAGAAACTTAAAGCTTGACCATTTAGGGAGCCAGAAAGAAAAAAGCTTGCTGCTGCTGCAATGAAAAACATTCCAGCTTACAAACTATATAATAACCTTTTGGCAGAGGCAAATGTAAAATCACTGGTGGCACAAAATAGGAGTGGGATAGGAACAGACTCATCAATTTTGGGGAAAATTAAATCAGAACTAGTTACTTAGATACAAAAAGAGTTACTTGGATATAGATGAAATTAAGTCTCTGCAGCTTCTGAAAAATAAAATGGAGGTAGATGACGTGTCCAATGAAAAGATTAAAGGATCCATACAAAGCATTCAACTTTACCCATTTGGGGTTATCTGTTTTACTGAAGGTGGCATAAGACTCTGGCATGAGGTAACATGATTTCCTCCATTAGAAGACTATTAGTTCTTCTTCAACTCCTCATGCGTCTGCTCCAATTGGCTTTAAGATAACAGATGACCATACACAGAGTTCAGCAGAACATCTTTTAGAAATTTTGAGATGAAGTTGTTTAGCTTCTTACTTACTGACTTTTTTTTCTCGAAAAATTAGTCTTTTATCTCTAAAATTTTGACTTTTTTCTGAGAAATTCTGACTTTAACCTCAGAAATTCTTTCTTACTTTGTTTCTTGCAAATTTGTAATTTTAATCTCAAAATGTGTTGGTACTGTATTGGTACTGTATCTTTAGTCTTTTAAAGGGGTCATAGAATGCAAAACCGAGTTTACCTCGTCATAGATGAATAGCGATAGTTCAGTGGGTGAAATGGAGATACAGAGAACTTCAAAACCCCATCAACACCTCCTTCCTATGCAAATCTCACAATTCGAAACTCTTGCCATAAAACGGGCGAATCTCAACGAAGCTGCGAGTTTACGCAAACTCGCAGGTGGTACCTTATTTGGCTCTGGCCTGTACGGGGTTCACTCTTTATTACGACATCCCGTTATTACGACAACCCTCTATTACGACAACCCTCTATTACGACATACCGTTATTACGACATGCCCCTACTCCGACTTTTTTTAGTACCGCTATTCCGACATTACCAATCCTCATTTTCAATTTATCTCAGTTCCTGTATCCTATCAAATTCCAACATCCTAGATCATGGATGAGCTGTAGTCATGTCATCTGCACCTGCAGCTACTGTACATCAACAATCCACCCACCATCCACTCCAAACAATGTTTTTCCCAATAATTGATATCGGCACACATTTCAGTCAAAACCTTAGGTGATTTTGGACTGGCCATGTGAATAAATGTTACACATTATATGTAAAACACAGGTAGCTCTCCTCATTTTATTCTCTAAGCTCTCAGGGGAAAACGGTCAAAAACTCCATGCATCAAACAAACTCTGTGCGTGCAGGCCACCTATATTAATTCATTAATGGCCGTCAATGGCCGTCTTGCTCCAGTAGCCTAAACCACTTCAGTGAACGTTCAAATAACCCCCAGAGTTCAGTGTCCATCAGGGTGTTCAAACTGGGTGTGCGATATATTCAAGTTGCTTATATTGCATTTTAGAGGACAATGATAAAGCCATGTGCAACGCATTTTGGCTTGCCAGCAGGTTGGATAAACTCAATTTACTACACAATAATGTAGGCTAGGAATATATATTTTATATGTCATGCGTGCAGTTGTTGAATTGCACATAACATGTCTGCATATTTATTTAGTCTTTCTCTCGACTCTAGGCTAGCGCATGCATTAGGCCTATCATGGCCCTATAATTGTGCAAAGACAGGCGGGATATCCGATCGCTCCTTTTACAGTAAACCACTTCACAACGAACGTTCAAATAACCCCCAGAGTTCAGTGTCCATCTGTCCCAACATTTAGAAACATAATCGAAAAGTCCAAGCGTGAATTGGGTGTGTTTTGATTTTGAGAGAGACTGGAGAAGGGCCGTATGTCTCACAGCAACTGCGATAAGGCTATAACCTCCAAATATCCACATCTAATGAGGGTCGGAGACTATCCAATACCCAATACTATTTGCAATACCCTCGATATGCATATTATTGGAAAGTTTAGTTTATGGCCGTTCGTGTGAGTACAATAACTTAATTTTGTAAATTTTACCAAAACGACTGGTTTCGCCTTGCAGGGTCACATTTCATTTGTTGTCTTATCTTTTTTTATTCAAAACAATTCGTAGGTATCTATACTCAAGTCTAATTACCACCAGACACAAATAATCATCACCTAGGTTAAATTTTCTCTCTCTCTCCAAAATCTCTTCCTCTGAGATGCACGCGCTATAGGCTATAGTTTAGACTACCCGACATTTCAAATGTGACTCTCTAATCAACTTGTTTTAGCTCTTAAACACGAAAAATACAATGTTCAACGGAGCTGTGTGTGAGGCGCACTCTTAAAGACGCGACTAACTTTCGGTTTCATTCGGTTAAAGTTCTTGTGCGTAGGCTATTATAGAATCCAATCCTGTCGATGGCCCTGCTATTCATCAATGTAGCCTTTTATTGTTTTTTTGCCATGAATCGTCTGAGCTGTGATGAAATCGTGTGTTGTTTAAAGTTGGGAAGATTACTGTAGGCCTAGGCTATACTGCCCATATTGGAATAAAAAAATAAAGGCCTACTTCGCAAAAGTCCACTCCGTTGAAAAATCCTGGCTATGGCACTGTTAATGACCTCGTGTCGGAATGGCAGGACGTTTGAAAAAAGGTCAAGTGCCGCTACTCCGACAATGAAAAAAAAAATGTCGCAGTAGTGGGACGCTTGAAAATGAATGTTATGCCGCCACTTCGACAATTAGACGCCAATGTCTAAGTAGCGGCATGTCGGAATAGCAGCATGTAACCGGCCTGTACATTTGTCACGCCTCAAAATTTACATACAGACCATCCCACTGGTGCTCTGAGCCCAGGAACGTGAGTGGAGAGCGAAGATGAGACAAACACTAGTTTAGCTGCCTGCTCGTTTACATCCACAGGAATTATAAAGCAGACAGTTCTTCAAGGATATCGAAAATGAGCCACGGTCGTAAATGCAGTGTTCCAGGCTGAAACTAGGCTACAAAGAAAGACTTTCCATAGTCTTCCCAAGGATTCAAAAGTTCAAGGGGCATGGATAATGTTTTTCTACCAGAAGATCCCTGCAAAGGTCGACACTCCGTTATTAATTTGCAAAACATTTAATCGAAGGCAGTTTTTAAAACCTTGGACAGTTTAAAGATGGATTTCCTAAGCTGCTGTTACTGAAACGAGGGGCTGTTCCCATGGCTGTTCCGACCGTAAGGTCATCACAACCGCATGCTGTACTGTAAGTATTATTTTGTCGCTAAGCAGTTATGCTAACGTGTATCTAGCAAGTAGAATGTGTGATTTAACATTAGCTCATTGACAAGGCTATTTAAATTTCCTGTGTGTCATTCGGATAAAACCTGTGTTGTCATGTTAACCTACATTTTACTATGCATGTTTGTCGAGATCTCTGACAGATTATGTTCTCAGCAAGATAGCTTACTGAAGCTGAGTAACACGATAGTTTGGTTGCTAAGCTGTAATATAACCCACATACGTTTTTGACGTCAGAAGTGGAAACAACTTCACGTTATCAATTCAAATGATATCTAGTCGATATGTTGAAAACTGTGTTGTCTAAATACAATGGATTTATTTGCACGTTCTTATTTTAGAATGCCAAACAGATGCTCCCCAAGTGTGGCATCTTGCGGGGCTTAGAATATTAGCAAATGCTTTTGCTGTGAGTTAACAGCTTGGTGTGTGCATGCAAAAGTGACTTTCACTTGTGTTATAACATTTCTGTTGTTTGGTTTAGGTTTTATCTTGCAGTCATGCACTTCAATGAGAATGCTGAGTCCCCACAACGGAAGACAGCCAAAGAGAAACTATGTACAGACTTGCCAAACAATTTGTAAGTTTAATAAAATATACTTTTTTATTGCAAACAACAAATCAAAATGTGCAACAGTATAGGCACTAAAAGTAACTTATCGATTCACACACAACAGGCTGTCTTAGACCTGATGCTACTGGTGTCAATCATCATCAGTACTGTAAACAAAGCACAATGTTCAGGGCCATACAATTTTTTTATTGTACAGTAAACAGCCTACAATGCACTGTATTACAGTATCCAATATAAGTCCTCTTTCTTTTCCTCTTCGAGATCATCAAAGACCCTGTTCCTTATTGGGATGCCGTCCAGCGGATTCCTGTGCCCCAGGACTTGTGTGCTCAGCTTGACAGACCTTCCATGGAGGATGCTGTTGCTGAACATGAGTCACGGTTCAGTCGACAAGGGGTCTGAATCCAACGTACTGCCCTGAAGTATCCGGACGCTCCCTCCATATGCGTAGCACCACACACGAGGGTATCATGACACGGACGCTTCTTCTAAGGAAACCCCAGCACCTGCTCACAAAAGACCTGTAGGCCAAGTCACTTCATTGCCTGCAACGAGAACAGGGTGGAAAAGCAAATTTTTTACTATAAAAAATCTTTTACATTAGAGTATCACTGGACGATTGTTGAAAAAAAAATAATAAAGTTTGTCATTTTGTGGTGTTGATCAAACTGTGTTTTTGCAATATGCTGAACCAATAATGAATGTGTATTGGTTACAAATATTTTATTTATATACTGTAACTGCTAACACTTGTATCAAATTGTCCTCACCTTTCCATCCCTCTGATTCTCAAACGGCCATGGTCAGCTCTGTAAATATTTATTGCATTTTGCAAAGAATAAATATAGAGGCACAACGGATCGAGGCCATGATGGTCATTCAGGTCAGCTCCTCAGGAACCTGGCCCATTCTTTTCATAACCTGTAAAAACAAACATAATTTCCCTGCTGTTATTTCGTAAGTAAATGTCTCCAGTTTTAGTTACCAGAGTTGTAAGATCACATATTAGGTTACTACATGGAAAGAAGGTAATAATCTCAATCAGATGTCAGCAGGATAGTTACAAGATTACATTAGACCTACTGACTGTACCTACTGTATTTTAAACAGTGATATTTATAGGATTTTTGATTATTGTACTCTACTCCATGGTATGTAAATTGCCCCTTGGGGATAAATAAAAGTGTTTTTGAATTGACACAAACGAGAGTAGGCCTAGTAATATTTTCGTTGACCTCGTTTCACTTCAGCCATTGGCTACAAACTGCACAGAGCTCCTGCCCAGCTAACTGGACGTCCCGTTGTAAGATCATACATTACTACATGGAAAGAAGGTAAAAATCTCGATAATCAGATGACTTAATCAGCAGGATAGTAGTTACACGAGTACATTAGACCTACTGACACAAACGTAATATTTTCATTGACGCGAGCAGTAGGCTACTCGTTTCACTTCAGCCATATAGCCTACAAACTGCACAGAGCTCCTGCCCAGCTAACTGGACGTCCTGTTGTAAGATCGCATATTACCACTACAATAATGTATGTAACTCCTAATCAGATGACCTATTCAGCAGGAGAATATACTTACTGACTAAAACGAGTAGCACTGCTAGCAGCTACTTTCCTTGCAAGCAGCACTCCTTTCACTACAGCATAGCCTGAACTGCCCACGACAGGCTACGAACTTTTCAGCTAGCTTCTAACTGGACATCTTGACAAAAATTGCACAAGGGTACAAGTTGTAAAACATTTTTGTTTGTGTGCAAATTAATAACTTCTGTTGTTTACAATGCTAAAACGAACCTAATACAATGTTTAGCTTAGTCTACGACACTAACGTGCGAGTATTGCATTAGTATTACAGCTAGCTAACTGGGCTACGTGTGGCAAACTCAAGTAAATGACAAAACTTACCAATCTGACGTAGTCATTTCCAATCTATGGGCGACTGGTTGCTCCTCTATTTCAGATTCTTCCTCTGATTCAGGGTCAAATATGCTGTTCAACACCTATGTCTCCATAGTATTTCCACCTTGGCTGCTTCAGTGAGTGCTGTCGGCCATGTTTGTGTCTTTGCTCCGGTACTCCGCTCGTTGTAAACCAACCAATCAGCACGCAGTTGATCTAAATATTCATGAGCATACCATAAAAGGAAGAAAACCTCTCATTTCATTCTAGGGCTTTTAACCAGGCTTGCATTAGGGCAAATAGAACAGCACATATGCCATTTTCAGCCCAACCAATGTTACACACCCTATTCAGAGACCTTAAGGACCAGCACAAAATACCCTATATCATCATTCTATCACCCCTTTAACAAATGTTAAATCACTTGATGAAGCTAAAAACTTAATTGTCTTGGAGTGCAGAGACTACTCAGAAGTGGTAGGGAAAAGTACAACCAATTCAGAGAGAAAAGTTAAGAGCTTAGGGTCTGAAGATCACAGCCTATCAGGGGACATTTTTTAAGTAGTCACACATCAATCACCATTTCTTAATTATTTCAATCAAATTCGCAATGAAGCACGGAAACAGCTGACCTTTATAAAAAGCGCAAACTTTGAAAACTGAAAATTTTACTTTCACCCTATGTTACCTGAGAAATTATTCAATAATTGTCTACCGGTGATTCCAATTTGGTCAGATATGATTCAGGCACATTTATCAAAGATGGAAAGATTCCACAATAAACATTCTAGATAAAACCACTTAAATTTCAGGTCACTTTCAAAAACACTACTAAAACATTGTTTTTTAAATAACAAGGAATTTGTTTGAGGAACTATATTAAATATATAAAGCATGTGAGAGAGACTTCTGTGAGAAAGTTAAACTGAAAAGGTTTAGAGACTTACAAGAACCCGAGGAGTCATGGAACAAGATAAAACATGTACCAAAGTACCATCAGAATACACTTCAAAAGCCCCCAAAAGAGAACACAAAGTTATGCTGCATTAATAATAAAACAAAATCACTGTTATTTAACTGTATCAGGTGTGCAGAAAACGAGAGAAGTAACCACACAAACAAAATTCTAATCTCATTACCTTCAGATGTCAAAAAAAGCCAATAAACAACTTTTTCATTAATCAAGCTTTAAATGAAAATTAGAAATAAGACAGACAATTGTAAATCCTGTGGAGTCATACTGTGCCAGAAACTTTACTAATCAATTTGCAGTCCCTTTTCATATTAGCATAACCCCAACACGCCACCCAATGTCAGTAGTAATATATGTTCTTACCTTAAAGGAATTATCCGGAGTAAAATGCACTTTAGATCGATTTCCGGATGATTGGGGGTACATACGTTGAGTTGACATCAAAATTATGTCATTCGGATGTGTTTTGAGAAAGTTCGATTGTACCGTTTTTAGTCACAACTCGTAGCCTGGAAGTGAGCGGGGCATTTCAATTGCGCCGCTTCAAAACGCTATTTTTGTACCTCTTCTACAGTTCCAAACAACATAACACTTACGTGGTAGTGAGTAGAGGGCAAACCGAAGTATCCCGAGGTCTTTATGTGGTCGAATAGAGTCCAGAATGAATTTCATCAAGCCAGTACCTTTCCCAGAATGTTGCCATCTTTGCCGCCACCTTGAGGGGAAAGTCCGTAGGAGTCTTATTGCTGTGTAACACGCTCTGGAAATTCACAATTTCGTCGCCGTTTTTAAAAAAAAAAAAACATAGTCCAGTCCATACAACTTCATTTCAATTTCGAAAGAAATACTGGACTATGTTTTTTTTTTTTTTTTAAACGGCGACGAAATTGTGAATTTCCAGAGCGTGTTACACACTCAGCAATAAGACTCCTACGGACTTTCCCCTCAAGGTGGCGGCAAAGATGGCAACATTTCTGTAAAGGTACTGGCTTGATGAAATTCATTCTGGACTCTCTATTCGACCACATAAAGACCTCGGGATACTTCGGTTTGGCTTTAGGGACCCTCTGCTCACTACCACGTAAGTGTTATGTTGTTTGGAACTGTAGAAGAGGTACAAAAATAGCGTTTTGAAGCGGCACAATTGACTTCCAGGCTACGAGTTGTGACTGAAAACGGTACAATCGAACTTTCTCAAAACACATCCGAATGACATAATTTTTAATGTCAACTCAACGTATGTATCCCCAATCATCCGGAAATCGATCTAAAGTGCATTTTACTCCGGATAATTCCTTTAACTTTCACGAGTTGAGTCATACCTCTCCCGTGTCGGTACGTGCACTCAAACACTCTGGTGCGCGGCGCAAATGTGTTAGCATGTTGCTATGCTAGCGGGCTCAGACGTAGCCATACACTCTAAGAAATGGAAGTACCAGTGTGTACCTAAGTCGGTACAAATGCTTGTCGCTGGGGCAGTACCCTTTTGAAGTACAATACTGTACCTATGAATGCAGGTACATTTGTGTACCCTAGCCATCTGTACCCATCAAGGTACACTTGTGTACCTGCAATGACTAAAATGTACCTGTATATATCATTATCACATAGTACCCTTAAAAGGTACTATTCTGTACTTCAAGGGTACAACCCCAGTGAAAATTTAAGGTGGTATAACTAAAATATATGCACAACCAATAAGTACATTTAAATGTTTATTCTGGGGGGATATTACACACAATACTTCACATGAATACAGGTACAATAAATGTTAACATGTTCATATTAAAAACACATTCATATCAAAACATCAAAATATCTTATATCCATATCAATATACATATTCACGTAAAACATGTTATGACTCTTAATGTAAGTGTAAATAATAAAACACTTTGGTTTACAATATTTTGCCTGAATAGCCACATTGTGTTTATACGCAGAAGGAAAAAAATATATTAATTTGCACGATAGCACTAATAACACCTTTATATGATCTATAAAATACCAATATTTGAGCTAGTAATTACTCCAACAAACCTTGTATGCTTTCAAGTTCATGTTAATACTCGTGTATGTGACAGTGATGAAAATACAGTATCTGCTTGCCATAACCATTACACGTTGCAAAATTAACAAAGTCCTTGCAGTAACTTAGTAGCTATGATCTTAGATCTCATTCACAGTGCATACACCATAGAATTGAGTGAACGATATGTGTGATGTAATGAGTCATATAGCGACATTTTAGAGTAGTATCTCAGAAAACAATGTGCAAGCCTTTGGGAAATATTAGCAAGCCTGTAAAAATGTACAATATATTGTTACAATGTTCATTACCTCACCAATAAATCAATCAATCAGAAAACACACTCCAATCCTTCCAATCATGAGGCGAGCCACTAAAAAGGCAAGAGTCTCAAAATGCACCAAAGTTCAATTTCAAAAACTGGCAGAAATCCAACATATTCTTCAGGAGAGTGTGCTAAGTAAAGGTCAACAGCAGTAGAGGCTGCTGTTTTCCCCCTCTTCAACTTCTGTTCCTCTGCATATATCCACTTTGACTTAGACTGGAACCTTACTTGATCTACAGGACGTTCACATATTTTCAATAGCAGTGGTAGCCTCACCAATGACAGCAGGGGTTTTACATCTGTTGGAAGCAAAATGCAAACACAAACCTCAGAATAAGATTTTTTTCAACCACACAAATAAATAGCCTCAGACAGATTGTGTAAAATACCTTGTCTAATACATGTATGTAACTATATGAATCTGCTCACCTGGCATAGATCAGCGTTGATTCATTACAAGTTCCATGGACCGGCTGACTCTCCCAAACTTCTCCTTACTCCTTTTCACCGTATCTTCATGAACAAAAGCTGCCTGCTCCACTATGTGTTTGAGAGACAAATGCCATGCAATAGAATAATATAATTAAACAAAATGACACAACAATGAAATAGCACAAAGATAATCTTAACCAATATATAAATTGCTATTGGACAAAAAAAAAAATCTAAAAGTTGTCTGTATTATTATAATTTGCATAATTTATTATGCAATACTTTTCTATATGTATTTAACATCAATAAGAAAAATACCATTACAAAAAAAACACCAAGTTGGGTAACTTACGTAGCCATTAGATCCTTTAGGAAAGGTAAGCTTACTTCCAAGTGGCCATGTTCTGCCTTGGTGGGTATCTGTGAGAAGGATTAACGTTAGATTTACTTTAGACCATTATCAAGCTCTGAGTAACTTTATAACATTATAGAATGGTTCTGAGTTGCTCCCTCTAGCTTCTAACTAGATAAGCAATGACAACCAGGATGTTCTGGTGAACATAGGCAACTCAACTAATTAATTTTCACCTAAACAAAATGACAGTGTTGAGAGTGATCATGCTTACTGCATGTATGCACTTACCAGGCTTCTTTCACCTGCACTACCGTTGATATTAAACCAGCCTTTCAGGGAAGTTAGCAAGTATGTATGGCTAACAGTGCTAGGATATGCTCATATATCTATGGGCTAAGCTAGTTAGGATAATGATTGCTAGTGAAAGTTGGCTTTAATGGCTTCCACAAAAACTTAACATTGACATGGGAAATAGTAGATAAAACACACACACAAATAATTTCCTTACCATTTATCACGATAGTCATGCATTATTGAAGGAGTTTGAACTCCATTTAAAAATATCTGAATTCATAGCTAACCTAGGCTAAGTTGCTAGCGAATGCTAATGTTAGCCTTTAAGCCAACAATCTGACTCCATTACTGTAACAGTAGGCTATTTACAATGTACAAACCAAATTTCGATAAATTACAACTACACCTTACCTCTGAATAGCTTTGCCTCCTCTTCCACAAAGATTATTCCATCCTGCACATGTGTTTTCTCACACCAAGCTCCTCACTGAAAGTTGCTCCATTTCTTGGTGAGTGAGATGAACAAAGTTGAGGGGGAAAATAACGGTTGCTCCCGTCCCGAATCTCCTCCCCCAACAACTTTTGAGTGACAGGCCATGTACTTTTTGTACCCTTAGGTACAAATATGGTCCCTTTGCGAAAAGGTACATTAATGATCCAGGAACGGTACATATTAGTACTTTAGGGGCTCAATTTTGTTCCCTTTAAGGTACAGGGTCAAAAGTTGTACCTAAAAGAACAAAAATGTACCCCAACCGTACCCCTATTTTTGAGAGTGTAGATGGAAGTAATCAAAAACATCCACGTTTTCCCTACTTAAATACAGTTGCACGAGTAGTTCATAAAAATGTGTACCGTCACACAACATGAAACGTGGCGATTTTCCAAGTGAATAAACAGGATAACTACAATGTGTGGCGCAATAGCACTTGGGAGTATTTCGACCTAGCGTAGTAATATTTATTAACACCTAATTGTAGATGCTATCCACCACAGAGTTTAGAATCCATGATTGATCGACCCCTCAGCCTCCCCCTCCCCTCTGAGCGAGAGAGAGGCACACACACTAGAAATGCGCTGATGGGCTATTATTTCAACCATAACTGCATAGCAAAACTTATCATCCATCCGCCATCCTTTAGCACCAAAGTTTTTTGACCAATTTTCAAAACCGCACCCGCCCACCATCCGCTGGTTGTTTTAATGTATATGGGTGAAAGCTCTTGCCTGTTCTAGAAAGACTGATCCAATGCAGCAAATATATTAAAAGGCTAAAGTCCTACATTGGCTATGTTGTAGCCTATCCCCAGAATATCAGCAGCAAACTCAGTCTCTGTCTCGCAAAACAGTCTCCAAATAAAACGCACATCGGCCTGTTGCCTATTCTGCCTAACCTGACTCCGCCAGATGGATTTGCTCCGCATATCCATCTGGGAACTTTTCATTGAAGAACTTTTGGGAAGGGGCGGACATACTGGTTAGCTGATTGGATAAACCATCTGTCTATCACCACCTTTGTTGCTTATCGACGGGCCAAATCAACCAATTAGATGAACAAAGTATTCTTCTAATGCCGTTTAACATACAATTAAGTTAGGTAACGTGACAAACGTTAAGATGTTTTAACTTACCATTTATGAACCAAATCAACGACAATTCCCATCAAGTTTTCACGGTAGGCCCTACACTTCTGAAGATAGTATATTCCTCCATTATGAACTGGAATCAGCCGTGGAGGATGTCTGTGTCGTTCATTCCTCCCAGCTGCATGGCTGAGACTCATAGCTTCACAGTTTACCCAGGAATACTTTCTAATTTGAATAAAACTTGCGCGATAGCTATGCTCATCTCTGTGGATGCCGTCATGTTGTTCGTTGCGTCACACCTCAACCCGCCTCAAAGCCAACGCTGATTGGACGTTCGTTTGGTGAACTGCTCCAAATTTTCTTTAACGGAAAGTATCCAGACTGATCTGCGAGTGAAACCCTGAAGCTCGCGAGATCAGGATGGTCTCACGAGGCTATATTCTGCCAGCTTGTGCCAATATATCGTCCAAAATGCTTGATTGCATTGCATTTTTAGCTAAATTTTCATGTTCCACATCAGCATTTGTTCAGTGAATATTTTGTAAATTGTTTAATTAAATTATTACCTGTATGTTCTTTTTGTATAGTCTTCAATGTAGTAGATGGTAGTGTCGTTGTGAGAGCACGATGCTACCTATCTCTAAGAAAGAATCTTGCAATGTTAATAACAAACAAATGCACCTTCCTGTGTGGACTAAATAAACAGTAGCCTACATTAGGTAGTCTACCTTGCAAGTACATACCTAAAATGCAATTTTACATGAACAGCCAAGTTGGCATATGGTGATTTAAAAGCCTCATGTGTATGTCAGTCCTTCACATGATGAAATGTAAATGACACCTCAAAAAGATCCCCATGAAAAAACACCTGAGAAAGGAGCTAATTGTTAACCTTGAAATCTAGACGCACCCTAGTGGCAGCAAATGTAATTTGCAGCCAGGGTAGTCTAGCAACTAGAGGTGAATTTTATCGTTCGTTCTCATGACACAGTTCGCATCGTTCATTTCGCCAAGATGATTCATTCTGAATCGTTCATTCGAATTTCCGGTACAACCAGAGAATGTCTAATAGGAAGACGGGAAGTAGACGGACTCTGGTACAACGTAGTTCAGCGGTGAATCATGGAATGCAGGTTCTCAGCTCCTCGTTTCTGCAAACGGTCAACACAACACTGCAAATATAGGCTATAGCTGCAACTTCATGATTATGTGTACTTTTAGACAAAACAGCAGTAGCTAATGTGTTCATTCACCTTGGCATTAAATTGATATATTGAAGGTAAATAGAGTAGTATACAGCCAAGAACGAGTGACATATCTAGCCAAGAACGAGTGACTGACTTAACGAGAACGACAGACCGAAGTAAAACACAGGGTATCTGCACATTTTCCAAGTGCAAATTTAAAGACTTGTAAGACCCTTTCAAGACATCTAAATGCAAAAATTAAGACTATACCACGGCAAAAAGATATATACGACAACTTAAAACTGTTTTATGCAAAAAAAAATTTCTACTAATTGTAACCCCCACCCCATTTTGGATGTCTACAGAAGTTACCAAATATATTTTGGCGAAAGAAAAATAATTGTATGTGAATTACCTTTTAGGGTCTGGGCTGCTTGCTTTTGAAGCTGGCTGTATACATATTTGGTTGTGCTTACTGGCTGAGGCTGACTGTTCTTCACCTGTGTCTGTAGTAGCCTAGGCTACTTGCCAAAGACATATGCACTGGACTGATTCCCTTCAATATTTCTTTCAAAGTTAGACTAAGCTATTTAAATATTTTAATATATAATGTACTATGTGCATATATTGTCACCTCTCAGGTAATCAGACAACAACTGCAGTGAGTTGGGAGAGAGAAAGGAAGAACACATAGGCTACTACTGGCCAATCCTCTCCAATAGGGCTGTCACTTTTGTGAAAAAATCCTGTTCGATTTTTGAGACATGTGTTCATTGAATCGATTGTAAAATCGATTTTTTATGTCTAAAGACGTTTCCATTTTCAACGCCAAATATAGGCCAATCCACAAACAACTAACAGGCATTAGGACGAACGTAAAGAGGGCGCTTGTAGACGCAAGCCAGCAATATTTCTGATGATTTATTGGCGTGAAGTTTCGTGCACAATGACAAACAGAAGTGCAACATTCTCGAAAACCAGTAAGCCGAGTGGACTGCCATTACATCAGTGACATGACTGCAGGCTTCAACGTAGCTGTGTCTGTGTTTACGATTAGAAATGTCAAACAAATTTCGCCTACGTAGAACTCGATTGCACAGTTTGCGTAGCCTACTGCTTTGTTCTTCTCCATAGTTTGATATACCAAAAATCCAAAAAAGTACTTCCACATCGAACTCCTCAAGTTATTAGGGCCTATCACTCGTCTCTCTACATGTCGCACAGGTTGATCGCGTTGTCCTCCATTTTTTGGCAAAACACGAGCAGCACAGCAGCTGATTGAAACAGCTGTTCCCGGTGCGTAAACTTGGTGGGAATTTTCTTTTTAGCTTTCGCAATGCTTACTGCACTTCGGAATTCTTTTATATTCTTATATTCTTGTTTGTGAATTTTGTTACATCTATCTTTTTTATTTGTTTATTTCGTTTAAAATGAATAGTGTAAATATTTGGTTAAAATCGATTCCCTATTTTAGTTTTCGAAACTTGTGTTGTTTGGTCCAATCGATTGTGCAATCGATTTTCGAACGTAAAGTGACAGCCCTACTCTCCAATTGTTTAGAATTGGACTCTGGGCGTTTGGGAACAGCTGAGGGAGGAGGCTACTTGAAACTGCGAGTTTCGGTCGGTGTGAGCGAGCGGACTTTCAGTTGACAGTAATTAACACCCTTTTGAACAATCTAAGCTGTGCGAACGTCAGAGGGCGGTCTACGCTGATTCATCATTAGTGAGACACGAGGACAGCTGCATACAATTCCTGTCAGCATAACAATAGAGGCTGTTGCTGAAGCGTCAGCGTAAGCCCTCGTTTCAGCGGTACTCGTGTAAGACGGACGCGGTCAAGACGAGCAAGTTTACCTGTGCAAGTTCACCGAGCACAGGCGCCGAGAAAAATGTGCCACTCCGCCATATCTGTTATCACCGGCCATCGCAGAAAACGGCATCATGCCAAAAGGGGCAGAAACCTGCTTAACCTCCAGCAACTTAAACGGCCCTCACCTACAGAAACCTCCTTCTCCATGGGCTTGTGGAACTGTCAATCCGCAGTCAACAAAACAGACTTCATAGCTGCCTATGCCAACCACCTTTCGTTGGAACTCCTTGCTCTCACGGAGACTTGGATCACACCGGAGAACACTGCCACCCCGGCTGCACTCTCCACTAACTTTACCCTCTCCCACACCCCTCGCCCATCTGGACGAGGAGGTGGGACGGGCCTGCTGATCTCCAACAAATGGAAATTCACCCCACTACTGCCTTCAAACAAATACGTCTCATTTGAATTCCATGCCATCACAGTGATTGCCCCAGCAAAACTCTACGTGCTGGTCATCTACCGCCCTCCAGGCCAACTAGGCGACTTTACGGACGAACTTGACATTCTGCTGTCCTCCATCCCTGAGCATGACTGTCCGCTTCTCGTTCTCGGCGATATGAACATCCACTTAGATGCCCCAGGCTCCGCGGACTTTTTGGCCCTGATCCACTCCTCAAAGCCCACCTACTCACAAAGCTGGCAAAGAGCTTGACTTGATCCTCACTCGGAACTGCAGCACAAACACCCTCATGGTGACGCCTCTCCATCTTTCTGACCACTTCTTCATCCAGTTCAACGTCAGCCTGACAGAACAGCCTCCGGCTCCTCAGCCAATCGTCACGTTCCGCCGCAACATCCGGAACCTGTCTCCAACGCACCTTTCCTCTGTGGTTGCCTCTGGTCTACCTCCACTCAACACCTTCTCCTCTCTGGAGGTTAATGAGGCCACAGACTTGCTCTGCTCCACACTGAGCTCGTGTCTAGACGAGCTGTGCCCTCTTACCACAAGGCCAGCTCGATCCAAACACTCTCATCCATGGCTAAATGATACCCTCCGGTCGCAGCGCACCAAACTCAGAGCCGCGGAGAGGAAATGGCACAAATCCAAACTAACTGATGACCTCAAAAACTACCAGACACTCCTGACCTCCTTCTCAGCCAGCATCACTGCTGCTAAGACGGCTTTCTACAATGACAAAATCAACAGCGCTACAGACACTCGAAAGCTTTTCTCAACCTTCAAATTGCTACTCAACCCTCAGCTGCCTCCTCCTCCATCCAGCCTTACAGCGGACACCCTCGCCTCATTTTTTACAAACAAAGTGGCGGCAATCAGCAGTCAATTCTCTACATGCCCACACAACGCATCCGACTCGGATACCGCACTCCTACAACCTCTAGGGGCTGCTGAAACATCTTTTTCAGCATTCGCGCCTCTCTCCGAGAGTGAAGTATCTAGACTCCTGACATGCAGCCGTCCTACCACATGCTCGCTGGACCCTATACCTACGAGCCTACTTCAGTCCATCAGCCCGACCATCACACCAGCTATCACACATGTGATCAATGCCTCGCTAACCTCTGGCACATTTCCAACAGCGTTCAAAATGGCCCGGGTAACACCGTTACTTAAGAAACCTTCTCTCAACCCTGCTCAAGTCGAGAACTACCGCCCTGTCTCACTCCTGCCTTTACTATCCAAAGGCATTGAACGAGCAGTCTCCAAACAGGTCTCTGACTTCCTTTCACAGAACAACCTTCTGGATCCAAATCAGTCTGGATTCAAAAGCGGCCACTTTACCGAAACGGCTCTGCTGTCTGTAACAGAAGCCTTAAAAGAAGCCAGGGCGACCGCTCGGTCATCAGTACTCATTCTGCTTGACTTATCGGCTGCCTTTGACACGGTTAATCACCGCATCCTTCTCTCTATACTCGCTAACATGGGAATCTCCGGTTCTGCTCTCTCCTGGTTTGAATCCTACCTCACAGGACGCTCGTTTAACGTATCATGGCTTGGTCAACTATCTGCATCTCACCATAGGGGTCCCCCAGGGCTCAGTGCTGGGCCCCCTTCTCTTTGCTATCTACACTACCTCCTTGGGACAGATTATCCGTTCGCATGGCTTCTCATACCACTGCTATGCAGACGACACACAGCTCTATCTGTCCTTTCCACCTGATGACCCCTTGGTTTCAGCACGGATCTCGGACTGCCTCTCAGACATAGCTACATGGATGAAGGCACACCACCTCCAGCTGAACCTCTCAAAGACTGAACTGCTGGTCCTCCCAGCTAAACCTACCATACACCACGACATCAACATCAAATTTGACTCCCTGTCTGTTTCACCTACCAGGACTGCAAGAAATCTAGGAGTTGTTCTCGACAACCAACTGAACTTCTCAGATCATGTTGCCTCAGTCGCCTGGTCATGCCGTTTTGCACTCTACAACATACGGAAAATCAGGACTTACTTGACTCAAGATGCTACCCAACTCGTGGTTCAGGCGATAGTCATCTCACGACTCGACTACTGCAACGCCCTCCTGACAGGTCTCCCAGCCTGCGCAGTGAAACCCCTTCAGATGATCCAGAACGCGGCGGCACGCCTGGTCTACAACCAACCCAAAAGGGCACATGTTACCCCGCTACCTCATCCAGCTACACTGGCTACCTATGGCGGCCCACATCAAATTCAAGGCTCTAACCCTTGCCTTCAAAGTGGTCGGTTCTGCTCCCACCTACTTGAATGCCCTCATACAGACATACACTACCACCAGACAGCTGCGCTCCTCAGACGAACGACGTCTAGCTCTACCACCGGTACGCTCAGGCCAAACCAAACTTTTCTCATCTGTTGTTCCTCACTGGTGGAACACACTGCCAGTTCCTACAAGGGCAGGGACATCCTTCTCCATTTTCAAAAAACTCCTGAAGACCCAGCTCTTTAGAGAACATCTCCTCTCATAGCACCACTCACAACAAGTCTTGCTGATCCTAGCACTCACCAGCCGTCTTGAACTGAGACGTAACAGCACTCACCGATGCACTTATTCTTACTGTACTCTACTGTTTTTAAACTGTTCTTTAAATTGTCCTAAATTGTTGAGAATCGCTTTAAAACTTAAAATTGTTACCATGTTGTAAGTCGCTTTGGCTAAAAATGCATCAGCCAAATGTAATGTAATGTAATTGTCCCATATGCAGCACAGCAAATTAAAGTTAATCCACTACTTTACATTTTGCATACCAGTTGTAACTAAACCAACCAAAGCTTGACTGAAACATTGTAAAACCATTCACTTGTTTTAAATTAATTAAGAGACAGGTCCTCCTCACTAACCTGTCCCTAGCCAGATGAATTTTGCTCCGCCTAGCTCCGCTCATCCATCTGGAACCGATCCATTTAAGTGTTGCTTCAGAAGGCTGGGCCTAATCAAAAAATGCTTGCATATGATTGAATAAGCCACTTGTCCGTCATCTATTGACGTGCTACTTCAACCACTCACATCGAAGCCAACCCGTGACGCTAATAACAGTCTCACAGTCGCTTCTACGCTATGTCACATCTATGAAACTCCCGCCCTGCGTCCTGATTAACTGTACCATAAAATCGGTTGCAGAAATCACTCTCACTGGAAGAGGTCCCAGATGGATGTGAGTGAAGCTAGGCGGAGCTAAGCGGAACGAAATTCATCTGGCTAGGGTCAGGTTTCAGCTCAAGCACGCACGTATTATGAACGCACGTTTTTTTTATGTAGCCAGTCGGCGACATTCAAAAATATGCGGTTATAGTTCACAACTTTTCCGAAGTAGGCCTACTGGGAAACGCTGGCAAGCAAGCTGCTGACAGATATTACAGGTATAACTTAGACAGATATTTTCTTCCCTTATTATAACTTAGACAGATATTTTCTAGGCCAGAAACACACGCTGGAAAGATGCAAACAGATCAACTTAACATGTACAGTATTTCCTCCTGATTGCGAAAATGTTTCTTTTTCTGTCAGTCCGTGGTTCCTTCTAATTGTGCAGCAAATTATCAGACGAGTGACAGAAGCACTGAACATAATTTGACCAGCAGTCTTCGCGTCCATAGTTTGTGAAACGATGCTGCGTCCGAGCAAAGATGCCAAGCGCAACTCGGACTGAGCTTTTAAAATCCATATGTCCGGCCTAAATTCGAACGTATGGCCAACCTATCGCTAACTGGTTTACCAACTCTTTCTCCCGCTCATTCTACCCATAGACAGTAAAAGAAATTCTACCGCTCACGTAGGCTACCTGCGTATCTCTCAGGCCTCGGCTACACCACGAAAACGTCAGGCATATTTGTGCATTCTGTATTATTACCGTTCACACTTTTCCACACCCGTGAAAAACATCTTCACTCTGCAACCACCAAACTTCCTCCCGTAGCCTTATAGTGAGTTATACTATTGCGTTTTAAATACACGAAACCGGATGGAGACATTTAACTTGCTCTCTTGCACTCGCTGGCGGTCCCATACGCAAATTTAATACCTCCCTTTCGAAAAAAATTCAAGACATCCCAGACAATTTAAGACTTTTTTAGGCCTTAAAAACTGAAAGTTGTATTTAAGACTTTTTAAGGATCCGCGGGAACCCTGGAAACAGGTGTGGGGGTCTTGGCATGAGAACGAACGAACAACGAGACCATAGACTGTATACAGTCTATGAACGAGACAGATTGAAGAGACATTTATTAACCTGGCATGAAATGCATGCATTTACCATTAGACAGATATTTAAATGTAAATGCCAATATTGAAATGCAAAATGGAATTGTTAATGTAAACCATTATCGTAATTTTTTTATTGTAGGCCTATGCTCTCCCACTAGCCCATTTGTTTTTTTTCATGGAAACGGTTGCTATGCTTTCATGCCCCTCATTGGCTAATTTGATGAGAACCTTTTAGAAACAATACAGACAACAGCATACGATTGGTTTGGCTTTCGCCTTACGAAGCTGGGCCATAGGCATTCACAGCAGCACCAGAGCCATACGACTCTGAGCAGCACTAGGTCAGTGTGATTCAGCGACGAACGAAAGAACAAACAAGAACTGGAAAGGCGAACCAGTTCAGGTCGACGGTAATTGTAAAGCAATTTACAAAAGATTCACTGAACAAAAATGCTGATGTGGTACATGAAAATTTAGCTAACAATGTGGAGAATGCAATGCAATCAAGCATTTTGGACGATATATTGTCACAAGCTGCATGGCAGAATAGGCAACAGGCCGATGTGCGTTTTATTTGGAGACTGTTTTGCGCGACAGAGACTGAGTTTGCTGCTGATATTCTGGGGATAGGCCTAGCCAATGTACGACTTCAGCCTTTTAATATATTTGCTGCATTAGATCAGTCTTTCTAGAACAGGCAAGGGCTTTCTAGCCTCACGTCAGCAGCGCTGCATCACCCATATAGCCTACATTAAAACAACCAACGGATGGTGGGCGGGTGCAGTTTTGAAAATTGGTCAACAAACTTTGGTGCTGATGGATGGCTGATGGATGTAAAGTTTTGTTATGCAGTTATGGTTGAAATAATAGCCCATCAGCGCATCTCCAGTGTGTGTGCCTCTCTCTCGCTCAGAGGGGAGGGAGAGGCTGAGGGTCGATCCAGCATGGATTCTAAACTCTGTGGTGGATAGGATCTACAATTAGGTGTTAATAATATTACCACGCTAGGTCGAAGTACTCCCAAGTGCTATTGCGCCACACATTGTAGTTCTCCTGTTTATTCGCTTGGAAAATCGCCACGTTTCATGTTGTGTGACGTACACATTTTTATCAACTACTCGTGCAACTGTATTTAAGTAGGGAAAAAATGGAGGTGTTTGATTACTGCTATGTTCCTCTCTCTACGGCCACTGCAGAGCCCGCTAGCATAGCAACATGCTAACACATTCGCGCCGCGCGACAGAGCGTTTGAGTGCACCTACCGGCGCGGGAGAGGTATGACTCAACTCGTGAAAGTTAAGGTAAGAACACATATTACTACTGATTTTGGGTGGCGTGTTCCTTTAAGGCCATGCAAAATAGCAAAACTCCAGGCATGGATGGATACCCTATAGAGTTCTATAAAAAGTTTAGAGACCAGATTGCACCTCTCCTCTTGAAAGTTTGGTTCCTTACCCCCCACTTTCTCTCAAGCATCCATCTCACTAGATGTAGATAAAGGTAGATAAAGACCCTACCCACTGTGGATCCTACCGCCCGATATCTCTTGAACGTAGATGCTAAGATCCTGGCTAAAGTGCTGGCCAGCCGCTTGGAGGATCGACTTCCAAAAATTATTTCTGAGGACCAAACAGGGTTCATTAAAGGACGACACTCATTTTCGAATATACGCCGCCTCATTGATATAGCCTATGCAAAAAATACAGGTTGTTTGCCTGAAGCAGTAATTCATACCTTTAAACATTTAGCTTTCCAAAAATGGGAGATTTTTTTCCGGGGGGGGGGGGGGGGTGTCAGTGTTTATACCAGATCTGTGTTTGCATATTTAATACGTTTCATACACGTGTTTCAACACTGCATTTCGGTCGTTGCTTTTACCTTACCATTACCTTACGCATGCCAGTTATGTATCCACCAGCTGCCTGCCTGCAGCCTACTTCCAAAACTCCAAAGCTGCTTGCGGTCAGATTTGGTTCCGAGGGCACAAGTTCAGTGTATCAACAACACTCAATAACAATTAATGTGATGTGTTAATCAATTGAATTCCCAACAATTTCACAACAGCTAGTCCTGGAGTAGGCCATTCAACTAGCCCGCTTGCTTACGACGAGACTCAGGCTGCACAGTCGGCACCCGCTTCCTTATTTGGGTTTTGGGTTGCCAGGTTTTAGCCTATGACAAAACGGTTGAAATTGAAACTAAGTGATCGTGTATGTGTAGGGTGTATTTCATACACAATCTGGCAACCTGAATGGATCAATGATTTTAAAATGAAGTTTGATGGCCATGCAAATTACGGGAGTTTTCCAGGAGAAATAACAAAACGGGAGGGTGCTGGGAGATGACCATGAAATACGGGAGAAACCCGGGAAAAACGGGAGTGTTGACAGGTATGCAGTAATTTCTCTAGATGCAGAGAAGGCATTTGATTGTGTTGAATGGCAGTATTTATTTGCAGCTTTGGAAAAATTTGGCTTTGGTGTTAATTTCATTTCATGGATTAAGCTCTTATATAAGGCTCCCCAGGCGTGCGTTCAAACCAATGATTTGCGGTCATCTTTTTTCCCCTTGACTAGAGGCACAAGAAGACAGGGTTGCCCACTTTCCCCACTTCTATTTGCCATTGCGATTGAACCACTAGCCATTGTCCTACGAACCACAACTGCGTTTCAGGGTATAATAAGAGGGGGAATGGAACATGGTTTCCCTATATGCCGATGACTTGTTGCTATATGTCAGCCATCCAACCACCTGTGCTTCCAAAATTGTGTCTATCCTTGAGGAGTTTGGGACCTTTTCTGTATACAAACTCAATTTGCAGAAAAGTGAGTGTTTCCAACTTACTTCTCCGGTGCCCTCTGGGTTGACGCCCTTCTTCCCCTTTCATCTTTCTGATTTTGATTTCAAATACTTAGGAATTACTATTACTAAATCTTTCACCTCGCCCCAATCACCAAATTTCACAGTATTAGTTAATCAAGTGAAAGAGGACTTTAAAAGATGGTCTGCTCTGCCACTTTCTTTGTCAGGCCGTATAAATGCAGTGAAGATGACTGCTTCCAAAGTTTTTATACTTGTTTACAATGTATACAATGTTTACCCCTATTTCTTACTAAATCTTCCAATCAGCCAATCAGTCAATTGGTGAACTCATTTATCTGGGACAATAAAGCCCCTAGAGTTAAGAAAGATCTTCTTCAAAGACAACGTAGTGTTGGTGGACTTGCTTTGCCCAGTTTCATCCATTACTACTGGGCTGTGTGGTGATTTTATCTGGATATAATGCTTGTGTGTGCGTGTGCATGCTGGTTTATTAGAAACATATGTGCGCATGCTGTTATGCAACATTTACTGGAAGTCATGAGACTGGACTGGACTGAAGGAGACTAAGAGTGAAACTGGCAGTGAAAGTAGAAGCAAACAAGGCTTAGGAGAAGTGGAGGGATTTACAAGAAAAGGAGGCAGAACCAAAAGTGAAAGTACACATAGAACTGAAACAAAAGCATACTCTGCCTGGCAACAGATTACACATAGAACCTGGTCACATGTATTCTGCCCAGCAACACATATTTTTTTAATGTTTAAATGGGAAAGGTTTTCCACCAATATCTCAAGTCCAAAAACGTTCTGATTGGCTAGAAGGGGCCTGGTGACGCCCCTGGTAATGGGACGCCCCTCAGGCCCCTTGGAGCATAAAAGAGCGAGCTCAGACACATTCAGATCAGATCTCATCGGGGTAGCAGCTGCCACTCATCACTCTATTGCCTGACGGTCCAGTCCTGACGCTGTTTGGATTGTATTTTCACTGCAATACGGTGAATAAAGGATCAACAGTCTTCAGCATTTCTCGTCTTGGTGTTCTCCTTCGGGTCTTTGACTTCAAAGTGCTAGTTGGATTGGAGGTTCGGGAAAGTGGATAGTTTTTCCACGACAGCTGCAAATATCCAAAAGATACATTTTTGGTTACGCTCTCCTCATATAAATTGGTGCGTTCTTGAGGAACAGTCATGTCAGCGGTCTAGCCTTAGAGCTTTGGTTTATTCATCTCTACCTTTAAGAGCTTCTCGCTTCACTTCCCATCCTATAGTGCTCTCCACTCTTAAGATTTGGAACCAATTTTGCTCTCATTACAAATTTGTTTCTGCCTCTATCCTTGGCCCCATTCACAATAACCACCTATTCCTTCCCTCCACTATGGATCTGTCTTTTATGGAGTGGTGGAAGAGGGGTATTTATTCTTTTCAAGACCTTTACAATTCTAACGTCCTAGACAGTTATGACAATTTACAGAGACTTCATAACCTCCACAGACAATTGTTTTTTCAATACCTTCAAATACGACATTATCTCAAGATCTGCTACCCTTCCTTCCCCACCCTACCAGCACGTGAAGCCTGGGAGGAGTTAACTCTTATAGAGCCAGGAAAAGCAGTGATTTCTGTATTGTATCAGAAAATAATCTCTTTGGAAAACCACAGCCTAGCCAGGATTCGGTCTAACTGGGAGGACGAGCTAGGAGTTGATCTGGGAGAGTATTGGGAAGATGCACTAATGAGAGTCAACTCATCTTCATCTTGTGCCCGCTTGGCACTTATTCAGTTTAAAGTGCTACACAGAGCACACTACAGTAAAGCCAAGCTAGCAGAAATATATCCAGGAGCTGATGCAAGCTGTAGCAGGTGTTCTTTTTCCCCAGCTAATCTCACACTCTTTTTGGTCCTGTCCTTCCCTTGAATCATATTGGTCAGGAGTATTCAACATTTTATCTGAAGCTCTCAATATATCCATTGAACCGAACCCCTTGATTGCTATATTTGGTACTCCTTCAGAAACAGTTACTAGAGCCCAGTCTGATGTTATCGCATTCACCTATTTGCTTGCCCGCCGTAGAATCCTCCTGGGGTGGAAATCCACTACACCTCCATCACTAGCCCGTTGGCTGGAGGATGTTATGCTCTTTCTTAAGCTTGAAAATTTTAAATTTACCTTGAGAGGATCAATGAAAAACTTTTACTTGAGAGTGCAACCCTTTATCACCTACTTTGAGAACTTAAAAGAACTGGATTCCCAACCCATATGATCTACCTTGCATTTTCATTTTGTTCATTTTTTTTGAGAATGTGCGGTGTCAAATGCTCAACTCCTACTTTGATGCTATGACTCACTAAGGCTACGTTTATACAATGACGATGAAAAGAGAAGACGCAGAAGTGGCGTCTCGTCTTCATTTTTTTATTTACGTTTAGACGAGCATTCTCAGGGGGAAATCTTTGTTTATATGAAGACGCAAGAGTATGTGATATTCGATTGGATATGCATTCCAGACCACTGGGTGGTGGTGTGATAGAACCCCGGTACGTTACGCGCAGACATTCTAATTTGACAGTTTAGCCAGAGAGGTAATCAAGGATTTTGGTTTAACCGTTTAGACGGAGACGCAACCCGGGTCGTCTTCAAAACTCTACACTCTGGAAGGAGTCTTCAGATTTTTGCGTCTTCAAGCCCCGATGGCGGGGTCGCCGTGTAAACGAAAGGCACTTATGAAATAATATTTTCTCGTCTTCCTTCGCAATCGTTCTCGTATAAACGCCCCCTAAGGTTCAGACATGCAAACTGGTCAGGGGTGAAAAAGGTGAGAAGAGTGCGCGAGAAGGGAAATGGCCGTTACGTCACAAAACAAACGCGATTGACATTGAGACCAGTGCATAGTTAACTTTAACTAACAAAGAGAACAAACTACAAAATGACTCATTTAAAGAAAAGGCTTGTATTGTGGCATACCCCAACAACATATCTCAATAAAAATGGGAATTCACACTGAAGGAGAATAGTGGCATTGAATCAGTTAATAAATTAGTAAAATGTTGTAAATGTTGTGTATGGATGTAGTGTATGCAAGGCAATACTGTATAAATGTAAAAATGGCAAATAATCACATCAATCATCTCACAGTAGTCAACAATGGCAATGTAAGAGCAAGTGCAGTTCAGTTGGATTGTTCAAATAATAAGAAAAGTCCTTTTAGGTATTAAAGAAAATGTAGAAAAGTCCCTTATGGTATAAAAATAAACATTTTCAGTGTGCTCCTTTCTTCTACATCTTCTACAGTGAAATCCCTCATTCTGGAACAAAGCCATAAGAACACAGTTTAGGTTCAAGCAAAAGTGTAATTTAAATGGTCTAATATTATTTAAGCAATAAACCCTGAGAGGCCATTCTATATCGTGAATATAGCACAGCTGAGGGGTGTTGTTAGGCACTAAGCGAGCGAACATATGTGACCCTGCAAGGCGAAACCAGTCGCTTTGGTAACATTTACAAAATTAAGTTATGTGCTCACATGAACGGCCATAAACTAAGCTTTCCAACGATATGTAGCGTGACTTTGAAGCGGATGACTGAGTGCAGTTTCAACCGTGCAGTGAGTGTCTTTTTCTGCCCCCTAGTTAATACCGGGAACGGTCATAAGGGGTCACTATAGAATATACTTAATGTATTTCAGGGGAAGTAAGGGGAGAGGAAGTTCTGTGTACACAGATTGTGTATACTTTTAAAATGTGCTAGCCTACGTCAATGGAAAACTTCTTCTAGTCCCTAAAATGACGCCAGGATATTTCTAAAAGTTCGTGCTTTTGACCGTTCGTGCCCTGAAGGGCAAGTCTTTCACATTCATATTCGGTTACATCATCTGCCAAGAATGATAGAGAGCTGACGCATTGAGTAACGAGTAATGAGTAGCCTAATGAGTAAATTCTAGCTCTACCATAAAACCTTATAGCGGCGTGGACAAAGGGAATGACTGCTAATGTGTTGAATCTTCACCTAAATAAAGTAAGGTTTAACAGTGAAAACGTATGTTTATCCGTGAAATTTGTTCACAATATGAAAGTGTAGAGTAGACTGTATACCGTCGACACTGTATAACGTGGATTTTCTCAAACTAGCACTGTGCGCAAAACGACTGGTTTCGCCTTGCAGGGTCACATAATGTCATCGTAAACGTGCTAATTACCAACCATTTTGTTCGAAAATTCTTAAAACAATTACGTTTTTTAAAACTTCAAAATAACATTTGCTAAATGAACCTTACATTTTTCAGTAGCCATAGGTGTGAAGATTTGAACATATGA
The DNA here is from genome assembly GCF_046254945.1 of Alosa pseudoharengus. Lineage (NCBI taxonomy): Eukaryota > Metazoa > Chordata > Actinopteri > Clupeiformes > Clupeidae > Alosa > Alosa pseudoharengus. The sequence continues at coordinate 13,520,891 of NW_027468598.1, read as the reverse complement.
CATTATTTGTTTATTTTGTATCAATTTAAATCATGAAATTTAAACGCTATTTCATCTACAAATGTCCATTCTTCCGCGGAGTCCCCATAGAATAGCTCGTTGATTAGATGAACTCCATCTTATGTATATGCAAGGTGCCCTAGCCGCTAGCATTCAGTAGAACCTAGCTAACTTAAGACACTGGCATACATAGTAAAGTAGTGCTACGGCTAGTTCACTTTTCTTCAAGACTGTGCTTTCCTGTTTGATACAAGTCAGCAACCAAGGTTGTTTGTTTTTTATATCTTACCTCAAATTTGCTTTCCCACGTTGATTCTCGCTCTTGAAGTTCTCTTCTATCCAAGGCAGAACGCTTCTACAGCGTTTCTCGCTCGCTGCTGGTCAGCTCATTTATTGGCGCCACGCGATGTAGCAGTAGTCTATTACCGCAAGTATTCTAGAATCAGAGATGCGTTGGCTTCCAATCATGTAATATTCACGTATGTGTTCATGTTGAGTCAAGATGCACTCGTCTAGTGGACTACCCCCAAAATGCATTTCCCCGCTTCTTATAGCTACCCTAAAAGTTAGATATTTTGACGATATGAAAATGAAATTAATAACTCCAATGTCTCTTTTTAAATTATTTTGGGCTGGCTGGTCACCTGAAGATATTAAATTAGCTGCTAGCACCCAACTGTTAATAGCTCATGCTAGGCTAACAACCATTCAGTAATGTCAATGTGTCTAAAGTTATCCTATTACATTTGAGCCACAAACAAATATTTCCCATTTGAAATTGTTTAGAATTACTCAAGAAAAAAAAATCTGTCGTAAATGAACTTACCTGATACAGAGCAGTGGTGTTTGCCTCGCAGTCTCAAGGACATTGACGAACATCTGACAAAATGGCGGTTTTCAACTTTGGGTTGAAACTACCCAAGCTACCATGCTTCTGTCATAACCCAGCAGTTGGGTTACTGAAACAACCCAGCATTTTTAAGTGTGTAGGTCTCTTTCTGTACACTCATTTTTTGGGGAATTGCTATTCTGATGTCAGTGCAATGTATTATCATTTTGCAATTAGGGAACTTCAGGAAGAAGCTGGCATACTAGTCTGTTTTTTTCCTTGCTAGGGACCTTTGTCATAATGCCTTTGAAGAGTAACTTGTGGATCATAACAATAAACGTCTTCACAACATTACTCACGGTAGTGGTACCACAGCCGAACAGTGTTGCAAGATGGAGGTTTGTGTAATTCTGGCGTAATTTCATTAAAGTCATAAAAAGCTGTTTTTCAAAACTCACAGAGCGGACGACCCAGTTATCAATGTAAGACATACCATCTCTGAAGCGTGATAAAAAGCCTAGGATTACATTAAACATAGCCCTGTCTGGCAGGCCCATCTCCATTCTCAGAACTCTTTCAGACATGTCTGTTACGGAGTATACTGCTTGAGGGTACAGTACTTGCTGGTGAACATACCTCCATTGAAGGATTTGGCAACACACATGCATCATTAATCCCCACACTACGCGCTGGTGAACATACCTCCATTGAAGGACTTGGCAATACATCATCAATCTCCACACTGGAGCTGGAGGGCTCAGTACTGCCCACATTACGCGCTGGTGAACATACCTCCATTGAAGGACTTGGCAATACATCATCAATCTCCACACTGGAGCTGGAGGGCTCAGTACTGCCCACACTACACGCTGGTGAGGGCTCAATACTCGCTGGTGAACATACCTCAATTGAAGGGTTTGGCAACACACACGCATCATCACTCTCCACACAGGAGCTCTGAATCACCACCTCTGGCTGGGGGCTTCTCTGGAAAGCAGTACGTGCAACTGGAGATAGAACTGGTGGTAGGCCCAACCCTGGGAAATGGCATGAGCAGACACGGGAAGCATCAGTGGGTTTCCGGTCAGCACGTCTGTTGGCAGAAGCACATTTTGTGTAGATTCTGCATGTGTAGATTCTTAAATTGGACTAGCATTCAAATCTACATCAATGGAAATAAATATTTTTTTTAACAAAGGCTGGCTCCTCTAAGGTGTTCTTGTAGCATGTTTTTAAAGGCAAAGAAGCCCCCCTTGGCTTAAAAAGTGTTTTACTAAAAAACAAATATCTGTATATGGTACTTTCCGGATTATCCGTTACCTATTTTCTGAAGCCAAGCATGACACTTCAATACATTTTGTTGCCTGTGCTAGGATCTTAAAGGAATTATCCGGAGTAAAATGCACTTTAAATTCACAATTTCGTCGCCGTTTAAAAAAAAAAAAAAAAAACATAGTCCAGTAATTCTTTCGAAATTGAAATGAAGTTGTATGGACTGGACTATGTTTTTTTTTTTTAAAACGGCGACGAAATTGTGAATTTCCAGAGCGTGTTACACACTCAGCAATAAGACTCCTACAGACTTTCCCCTCAAGGTGGCGGCAAAGATGGCAACATTTCTGTAAAGGTACTGGCTTGATGAAATTCATTCTGGACTCTCTATTCGACCACATAAAGACCTCGGGATACTTCGGTTTGGCTTTAGGGACCCTCTACTCACTACCACGTAAGTGTTATGTTGTTTGGAACTGTAGAAGAGGTACAAAAATAGCGTTTTGTAGCGGCGCAATTGAAATGCCCCGCTCACTTCCAGGCTACGAGTTGTGACTGAAAACGGTACAATCGAACTTTCTCAAAACACAACCGAATTACATAATTTTGATGTCAACTCAACGTATGTACCCCCAATCATCCGGAAATCGATCTAAAGTGCATTTTACTCCGGATAATTCCTTTAAGTTATTACAAGGAGTCTTCATTGTTAGGAAATGGAATCATGTAATGAGTTGTTGCTAGTGTGACATTTTTTTTTGCAGTTTGCCATTAAAAGTGCAGTATGAGCATGGTAGCCACCTAGCTATCTGAATGGAATACTGTTTCAATCGGCATATGCTTAGCAAACGCTAGTTAGTCTGGTAACATGAATAACATGAACATGAAACGTGTGCTTCCAAGCACAGACGTCACACTTTAAATCCTACCTGTTGCTTTTCACCATCCACTTATTTAACTACGGTCACATCCCTTGACATGCCATCTCATTTTCCCTTTCTTTTTCTATTTTAGCCCCCGACAGCTTTTTTGCTTTATCCATCTTTTTCCATAGACGAAAACTCACTACTCGTACCTGCTCACTCAGCGCTCACGGCGCCCCCACTCCCTCTTCTATGTCAAAATTCTATGATGGTATCTTATGAGATAGGGCGCCTACTCTAGCCTGTTAGTCCTCTACAATGTTATTTAACATTGGGGAAATGCAGAAATGATTTAGAAACGTACAACAGTAGCTACATATAGAATACACCAAATATATTATTATTATTATTATTATTATTATTACCATCGCTTTGGCGCCCCCATGGTTCTGCGCCCCTATGCGCCGCATATAGCGCATACCCACTTTTTGCGCCACTGCCTCCCTTGCTTAGGTTATGGTAAAATAACGTAGAGTAATTTAGCAGTTTAGCTTTACAGGTTCACCAACGCACGTAGAGTAACTTAGCAGTCTACAGGTTCAGCAACTCATACTGACAAAAATTTATCTTTGCCTTTATTGTTTTGTGATTTACGTTACCCATCTCATATGCTCAGTGGCAGCCATTTCATTGTAATGTTAATTCATTTACGATAACATCAGCCAGCTCGCTGTAGCCTATTCTGTCAACGTGTGGTGTGAATTGATAACAAAATCGTAGTAGGGTGTACATCATTAATTATTTTGATTAACTCTTAATATCGTTTTGAAATCGCTATATTGCTCTAAAGTTGTCAGTGGTAGCTTAGATGACTTTGAAATTGGTCATCGGTGGCCATTTCACGATCCAACGTTCATGTTCGGTTAGCTTGCCTTATCCCCCCTTATTGGCTATTATCAAAACGTTAAATCCAGTTACAGTGTCTGGTGTTTGGCATAACAATGCCAATATTAGTGTACTTTGTCACTGAAGACCCATTTCAAATCGCACAACAGTACTACAGCATTGTACAACAACTGTACTTTTGTTGATTACAACATGTCTTGTTGGTTTGCATTATTGTGTTTTATTGTATAAACTTTTAAGATATATAGGTATGACTAATGAATAAATCATTGCACATAACATATGAGCCTATTGATCTAAAGCAAACAAACAAAAAACAAAGGATATTACCATTTCTGGAGCTGTAACGAGTAGTTGTGTTGCTCCGCAGAACCGACACTTTAAAAGTCACCTGCCGTGGCCTTACGCCAGGCCTTGTGCCGCGCCTCCTCCCATATGGCCTAGCACCTTCTTGCTGCCGGAATGCCTGTAAGCTACATCACCAATGTGAATTTTAATAGTGAATTTTAATAATTCATTTTGTGAATTTGAATCAATCCAATAATTAGGTAATCAGGTAATTCCAGGCTAAATTCACCGCGGTGTTGGTGTATGCGTAGCCCATTTTGACAAACTTCTTTCTTTTCAAATATTTGTTCCACCAATCAATACAATTGTAGATTCCTGTTCAATATAATTGATCCTCCTGAATCCTGCAATGACATTTCATCTTGGTTGTTAGTGGTATTTACCTCTCTAGCACAATGGTGAAACTTACCAATATTGTTTGCATCCGTTCACAGACGCCACCGAGGCCTGTAGGGTGGTAGTGCCTTTGGACCTCAGCCCTGCAGAATTTCGTCAGGCACTTCTGGACAATGTTCCTGAAGTGCCTGACAAATTTGACCTATGCAGGGTCAATGGGCAAAGGGAAATTATATGTTTGTCTGAAGACTGTCCCATGGACATCAGAAGAAGGGGAGCCTTAATGAGGTCAACCCAAGCTATGATAATATATCACAGAGTCAAATTTCTTTGGGTGATATGTCAATGTCAAAATTATGGTATATGAAATAAATGTAAAACTGTACATCAGGTTTTTAGGCCAAGTATGCTTGCGTATAAAAAGAATTTGGTCTCTGCATTCATCCCATCCATGAATTATTGAACACAGTGAGGTGAAGCACACACTAACCCATAGCAGTGAGCTGGCTTGCTACAGTGGCGCTCAGGGAGCATTGAGGGGTTAGGTGCCTTACTCAAAGGGATGTGGGCATGGGAGAGCAGTGCTCAATCATTTACCCTGCCCACATTTTTCCTACTGGTCGGGGATTGAACCAGCAACCCTTCGGTTCCAAGCTTGAAGCCCCAACCAGTAGGCCACGGCTAACCATCATTGAGAACTCAGATTTGGTGAAGGGAACAAAACACATTTTTAATATTGTCATTTCTTCTTTTAGATATCCACCAGTGAACCTGAGACAAGGCAGGTGTTATTAATTCTATCATTTTTACTTGCTGAAATAGTGTCGTGGAAAAAGTCCACTTCCGAATCCAATTTGCCAATTAACAATTACCACTTGACTATTTAGTAATTTAGCACTCTGGAACAAGGCGTCCGAAGGAGACAATGTAGACAGAAGACTTTCTGAAGACTGTTGATCTTTATTCTCCATATTGCAATGATAGTACAGCCTAACCAAAGTCCAGACCAACCATCAAAGCAATAGGGAGGAGATGTCATCAGCTGGGGCCCCCGACGAAATCTGCCTACGGAGGGCTATACACTATATTTTATACCCCTTGGCCCTCGAGAAGTGCCACCCTCTCACGTCATCCCCATATGCAAACCTGTCTAATGCATAGGAAACATATGTAAAATAGAGGTTTTCTGGTTCTTTCCAGTTTGGGGAAATAGGGCTTCTTATCTGATTCTCTTCCTAGCTGGACAGGCCCTAAATCATAAGACACAGCGGCCTCCTACTCCCTGTCCTGTCCGGTGCTCACCAGCTGGATAACACCCCCTTCCCTTGACCATGTAAGGAGGAGATGCTCTCATCCTGGTACCCCCAGTACTTTTCCACTCACCCCACTCCTCTGATAGTTGGTCTGGCCTACACAAGATACAATGACCTCACCCTGCTCACAGCACATGCAGTGACATAAAAACATATGACACTCATGACTACATTCTTCTAAAACATGAAAACCCATGCAATATTATAAACCCTTATGAAACCCGTGATTACATCCCTTTAAATCATGAAAATCCACCATATTCCCCCCTTTGAGGCTAAATTAGCCTCACTATAAAGCAAACATGAATGATCATGTCCCAACACAATATATCATGACATGTTGTATCTAAACACACGTGAACATCTACGGGGGAATATTGTAGATGATTAACACCCTTAATAAGTGAGGAGTAAATGAATTATCACTACTTATTTAATAATGACTAAGTGTAACTAGTACCTTATATATGTGAATGTCTCTGTATATATATGTATCTATGTAAATGTTAATTACGTAATCAAACCCCGGACGCCCGATCAGGTGACAGAAAGACCAATTCTTTGTTATCAACAAATGGCTAGGACCCGAGACAGATGACTATATGTCAGTCCTCTGAACATAAAATAAAATTTCATGCAACGGCCGTGATTACATCCCTTTAAATCATGAAAATCCACCATAATAGTTATTATTTGTATTATTAATTTTTTGTTACTTTTAGCATGACTACATTTCTGAAATTGTATCATTTTTATTTCACTTTAGTAATCCCCCAGACGTGGAAGCCCCCCTAGAAATAGAACAGCCAGGGGTGATGGCAAGGCAAGTGTTTAGGCTATTCAAGTACTGTGGAAGTCATTGTACACCTAGCAGATGTGTTATGTAATATAAGTCACTTTTGTAATTGGCAACATGAAACAATGTGTTGTTGTTTTTTAGTGATGTTTCCCTGGAGGAAGTCCCCCCTGGAAGGTCTGTTGACCATCCCTTAATTATGACCGCCGCGCAGCGACGGTTTTAGTCAGAATTTTTTTTTCTTTTTTTCCGTCAATGATTCCCGGGACACTGAAAGACCGGGGTACACGAAACTTGGTGGGCATGTAACCCCACATGGATAGCATGGAACCATCGTTTTTCGTTTTGATCTGTAGCCCCCCCGCTGGACTGGACCCCCCGAAAGGAGGGTAGGGCAGACACAGTTTTCTGTGAATATCTTGATAACTGTAGGGACTAGGATGACAATTTTTTTCTGTATGTTTGCCTCCAGGGGTCATGTTAACTCATTTCATGTGCACAAACAGATATACACACACACATACATTCACAGTAATCATACGTATGACACATACTCACACAGTAGACATATGTACGCTTGCATGCACAGGCACATACGCAGGCACACACACAAGCACGTACACACACACACCCATAACATTAACATGTACATGCACACAATTCAAGAATTTCTCAGAATTATGAACAGGCAAGATGGAGGTGGGGTTGTATAAAATGAATTTTACATGTGGAATCTATGAACTAATCATGTTTTGGTACTTGTTGTCTAGCAGATATCAGTGAGAATTGAGTGTGGATAATGCAATTTAGTGAGACAGTTAGAATCATATAGGCCTTTCAGCGTGATTTATTTTTGTGGAAAAAATGTGCTGGACTGGGCGGCGGTCATATTTTGTACCGCTCTGCGGTACATCTAGTTATAGAAAGGTTAGTGGTGGCAAGGCAAGTGTTTAGGCTATTCAAGTACTGTGGAAGTCATTGTACACCTAGTAGATGTGTTATGTAATATAAGTCACTTTTGTAATTGGCAACATGAAACAATGTGTTGTTGTTTTTTTAGTGATGTTTCCCTGGAGGAAGTCCCCCCTGGAAGGTCTGTTGACCATCCCTTAATTATAGAAAGGTTAGTGGTGTTTATTACCCTTTCAGTGTGCACAGAAGTTGAATTGGGCCGTGGCTTTCCAGGGCGGCGCAAATTACAATTACAAATAATGTGGTACATCTTTGAAAATAAATCAGCTCTTAATGTGAAAGATAGAAAGTAAAATAGAATACATCAAAATATACATTCATAAATGTAAGCAAAAATGTATGCCACAACCGCACACTGCAGCGGCCAGCTGCCAGACTAATCCACACATTTACCTTTCTGTTCGGTTTCTCTGGTTTCTTTTACCTATAGAGACAACTTCTACATCATCAGTGATGAGGAGGATGAAGAGGAAGTCCTCCTGGCATCCCCTGTCAGGACTGATCCTGATGTAAGCACATGAAAGCACCAAGCATATTATCATGCACTGTGATATACTCTAAATGGCAAATTATATAATTTATTACACAAGTCACATGGTCTGTTGTTGTATTCCATTATAGGAAGGAATCGACCTTGCGTCCATTTTAAATGGATTTCGAGGAGATAACGGTGACCCCAATGAATCATGTGTGGTCGTCGCAAGATGCCGCCACATACTTAAAAGTGCCTGTGCGGCATTAGCCAAATAATTTTTCCATTGGCACAGAGAACCCCACGTGGAGTTTGTGGGGTAGATGGCAGATGATTACGGTGGGCCAAGGAGAGAGTTCCTCCGGTACGCCACAATTGTTGATTGAAAGATGTTATACTGTGAAAGTGCTGTTATGAGTCTGTACTTACGCTGAAATTGATATATGTAATCCAATTACATTTTTCCCTGGACTTTTCATAACAGCTTGCTCATGATTGAGGTCCAGGGCTCCCTGGGAGTGTTTGAAGGAAGGCCGGGGGACCTCTTCTTCACATATGACCAGGAGGCCTTGAACAGCAACAAATATTACACAGCGGGTAAGCTGACGGCCTGGTCCATTGTACATAATGGACCAGGCCCACGCAGCATTAACCGTTCAGTGTATAATTTGATGTGCGGTCAGAGGCCAGACCTGGCATCCTTTGACCCTGCTCTACTGGTGAAAGAGGATGCCAGGCACAACATTGAACAGGTAATGCTATGAGTATACTTTAATGTGGTCTGAAAGCTGTTAGGATTAACAGCAATGATTTTAGTGCAAGAAAATATATTTTTATGTTATAGTACATAATAAAAAAACATAATCACAAATTATTCTGCAATTACTGCTGTTCATGCTGTTTCCAATTTCAATTTTTATACAAAATGTTGTTCTACCTTGAAAAGCTGAGGATGTGTGCCACCAATGAGGACCTCTCCAGGCTAAAGACCCTCCAGGGGGATTGGATCGCCTGTGGTGTGCCCAGCATATACACAGCAAGGATCACGGATATCCAGAGGATAACAGAGCTTATTGTGGAGCACTGTATATTTCACCGGTAAGAAATAGTATAAGTATACTCTTTTGATCCTGTGAGGGAAATTTGGTCTCTGCATTTATCCCAATCCGTGAATTAGTGAAACACACTCAGCACACAGCCAACACACAGTGAGGTGAGTGAAGCACACATTAATTTGTGTGCGTGTGATGTGAATTGTCTATTCTAGTCTGTGGTATGGACGCAGAAAACAATAACTAATTAGCAATAATGTATTCAACAGTGTTGCCAGCATGATTCATCAGTATAAGGCCGGAATGGATGCATGTGGTAAATTCTGGCAGCTGGCCGAAACATTCTCGAGGCAGTTCCTGCCAGTATTCACCCACACTGGTGAAAAATTGTCTAGGCAAAACTTCCGATCCCTATTTCGTACATTGTGGAGCCCAGAGGGCAGTAATAAGAGGGAGCTGGAGGAGTCTACAATATTTTTTTATGAGGACTGGCTTGTGTCCATTGAAGGTTGGTCATGGCAGATTTGTTATGACTTTGTTGATTTGAACATACAAATAACATGCTACACAGACAAAATTAACACACGAATGTCATATTGTCATGTCAACAGAGGGAGAGATTGAAGTCTGGAGGAGATCCTCGTCTTTGTGACGGGTGCAGACTGCCCCCCTCCACTAGGGTTCCCGCACCACTGCACGATTGATTTCTTCGACCAGGAGCCAGGTGCAAGAAGGTTGCCCTATGCATCAACCTGCAGCCTAACCCTGACACTGCCTAGAGGGGTTGAAAATGAGGCAGAGTTCAAGGAAATAATGAACTTATCGATTAATGGGTCTTCGGGGTTTGGGAAGGTTTAGGCAAAGTTTTAGTTAGGTGTAGGCTACATTGTTTTTTTGTATTAAGTGTTATTGTTATTGTTGTGTTGTTTCAATGTTTTAAAATGTTTTTATATAGTTCTTTGATGTTTTATTTGTTGATAGTGTATAGTTTTTGATGTTTTAGTTGTTGATAGGCCAACTGTTTTATGTTTGTTCAAGTATGAGTTGTGTTAATTAAAAAAAAATCTTTGAATTGCCACACTGAAGTTGATTTATGGTGGGCTAGCCTACAGTGACATCTCCCTTTGGAAGATTCTATATCTGACAGTTTTGAACATTTTGAGTTGTTGACGTATTATTCAACTAGTCTGTTAGGCTAATTGTATGCATTTTTATCATTACGGGGTTTGTCCCACTTCACTCTGTAGAATTCTAAGAAATTCTCAGAACGTAGATCGAACATTATAATTCTAAGAGGACGCACTTTGCGTAGCCTACGACATTACATTCTCCGAATGAATATTGTAAGGTGTAATATCGTTGTGTTGTTAAATTACAATGCTTCCATGAGAAGTGGCCGTTGATGAAACGTGGCTGTGCTATTCTAAATATTGAAACATGAATTTTAAGTGGGTATACTGAAATAACCAAAATTTTGAGGTGGGTATACGGCGTACCTGCGTTCTACGTAGACTACACCACTGCCTTTGTGTTACCACCACTATTAAATCGGAAATGCTCCTCTGCAAGGATGTAGTGGAGGCCAAATGCAAGTAAACGCAGTTTATCCACCTCTGAATTTTTGGAAAAGAGTTTATAGGATACACCTCTTACTAAAGTTTATCCACATATTATTGTTATAAATATTGCACAATAACCTCCACCATCATCAAACATGTTCTGAATTTCTTTTTAAAAAATCGGATAGGCTGCGGCGCAGTCCACCTCTGATCACAGAAATCAAAGTTAAGACCACCTCTATATTTTACCATCCCTGCCTCTCTCACTTAGGCTGCTCTGCAGCCGGGTCTGGTGAGTCGGATCCACATGGTTCAGGTTTGCCAGTTCGGTGCTGATGTGCTTGGCAAAGTGTCAGCGCACTCAAACACTTGCATCAACACTGTCACTGCAACTTGCTCGTCTTTGACCACAGCCTAAGTCGATGGGTGGGATGGATCTACCTACTAGACAGGGTCATCACTCATCAAGTGTCAGTTGAGAGGACAACATGGCTACAAGAAGTTTAATCTTGCGTTGCAGGAATATTATAAATGACAGCACTCGGCGTCTATTGATGAATGATGCTGGACCTGATGTGCTTCAGGCGGTATTGACACGGTAGGCTATAAATGTTAAAAATGGCAAAATTTGCAATATGTTGCAAATCTTAGAAACAATTAGACGTAGCCTAACTGAACCTCACAAACCGATATCGACTTGAGATGAATAACGTTTTTTTGTAAGCTATTGAGCCGGGGCAGTTGAAAAAGTTTTTAATTAAACGTCATTTACAAAGCATTCGTACCACACTGAAAGCTAATATTTTATAGTGACCTACAGCATTAAAAATGCATTTTTAGCTCTGAACAAAACCGTTGATTTATTAGGCTACGGAGGGACGGTTGAAACAGCATTTAAGGCAGGGGTGGCAAACTCATATCGGATTTGTTGAAATGAGACCTTGTGGGGGGCCGTCATTGTCATGGTCATTATCATTTTTCTGCATGGCTATCAGTGTTATTTGATGATATCACTTATGAGCAAACAATAGGTAAATAATGTATTGCTGTCATATCACTGTCATGTCACTGCTTGCTACAGTAAGCCTCCTCTACATTGCTGCACACTGCCCCCCGCCCCCTTACATTCACAGCACATTGTCTTCAGGATCTTCTCAAACACACATCCTCCACATACTTACAGCACACTGCCCCCACCTACCCACACACACACTACACACACAGTCACTGCTCCACTCCCCTTCCGCCCGCCCACATCTTCACATCACTCATATACATCATACATACAGTACTCTGCTTGCAATAGTAAGTCCCTTTCACCATACTTGCAGTACACTGCCCCCCCTCTCCCCTACATACACAGCACATTATTTCATCAGGAAGCTTCTCCAACACACATCCCCAACATACTTACAGCACACTGCCCCCCCTCCAAATACACAGCACATTGTCTCATGAGGAAGCTTCTCAAACACACATATTTCACACTGCCCTCTCCCCACATACACACACACTCCCTTGTCATCCCCCCAACACACACACCAAGACCCCTGGCAGTTGGGTTAGCCCCGTGAGCCATGGATCTGCCCAAGCTTTCTTCCTTGGTAAGGAAGTTTTTCTTTGCTCCTGTTGCTCTAGTCAGCACTCCATCAACATCATGCTAATTTCAGGTGGGGATGAATGAGACATAGGCCTACAGTTTTAACCCTGCTTTGTTCGAGGTAATGTGACCGATTGACAATATTGAAATATATAAAAAATATTGTTAACTTATTCTTAGGCTCCATTACTTTGTTACCACAGGGCATCTAAAACAATAACAATTTGAATGTTTTAGGCTACTTAATTTGGAGCACCGATGTGTGTGCTATATTCTAAATGACTGGCTGTTAAAAGAATGGATGAGAAAATGGTCATTGTAGGTTATAAAATTGAGTCCAGGCACATAACAGATGGACTGCATGTGTCCACAACACACACAGAAACACATCCTCACTCCCCATGGCCTGTTTGCTTAGGCCAGCCACACGAAACTTATCCTTTGACTTGCGTGACCTCAGGTCAGTGAGGCCTGCAGCAGGCCATAGCCTACATAGCAAATTGAAGTTCAAAACTGGTTATAGCCTACAATAGAAAAGTTGATACAAAGGTCTATCACAACATTAGATGATAATTTGTTAGGCCTGGATTTATAAGTTAGGCCTATAATTTAGCGGTCATTTTTAACTGGGAACACAGCATGAAACGAACACAACAGAGCATTAAGCCATAGAAACTTCCCACAACATCTATATGGTGAAGAACTTGGTTAGGCTAATTGTTGCAAAATTATGACCGTGTTACTGGTCTATTAACCATCTGTTTTCGATTGTACCGTTTTCAGTCACACAACTCGTAGCCTGGAAGTGAGCAGGGCATTTCAATTTCGCCGCTACAAAACGCTATTTTTATACCTCTTCTACAGTTCCAAACAACATAACACTTACGTGGTAGTGAGTAGAGGGTCCCTAAAGCCAAACCGAAGTATCCCGAGGTCTTTATGTGGTCGAATAGAGAGTCCAGAATGAATTTCATCAAGCCAGTACCTTTCCGGAAATGTTGCCATCTTTGCTGTAGGAGTCTTATTGCTGGGTGTGTTGTAACACGCTCTGGAAATTCACAATTTCGTCGCCGTTTAAAAAAAAAAAAAATAGTCTCCCACCCCAGAGACGGGACTTGTTAAGTGTTTATGTGTCTTGTCCTGTGTCATCTGTGCTTATCTTTTGTAACATAATTTGTCTTGTCTTACTAACCTCCCACTCGTGTCCTGTATCATACATGTACTGTACATTAATCCGTTTTCTCAGTCAATTGAGTGCATACAAATGCAATATTAAATATAACCGCAAGCGGTGATTTACGGGGTCCGAGCAAAACGAACATGATAGCATAGCTTTTTAGTTTTACATATGCTTTGATTGTTTGGGCACAATTGTTCAAAAGAAACGTGATCGGATTTCGGTTATCGGATTTCAGTTACCGGATTTCAGCTATCGGATTGGATCAAATCTTGAAAATGGGTTGTTCAAAGGGAAACAAGGATCCTGAAATTGGATTAGATCACATAATCTATTCTTGGTTTTGATCTGGATAAAACCTTCACTTTGTGTCGTTCAAAACTTTTGAGTTGGATTGGAATAAATTTGATGCATAAAATTAGGATTACCCTGTGCTGTAACATTATAGTGTGATAACCTCCACAACCCAACAGTATTCTAACAATACTTGATTCTACAGGACTATTTATTTGTTGTGGATAAGATGAAGGGTTTGATAATGGAAGGCAGTGTTTCCCACAGAATTGAATTGTATTTGTGGTGGTGGGTTCTGTGTCGGAGTCAATAAGATAAACAGCGTATAATTATACAGTTATACTTGCCTTGCACTACAAGTCCATATTGACAAGTAGCTGTAATGCTGTAATGTTATAGTGTGCTAACCTCCACAACCCAACAGCATTCTATTCTAGTATGCTAACCTCCACAACCCAACAGTATTTTAACACTAATGCTTCAGGTGGGATTTGAACTCTCAACATAAGGATGACCAGTACAAGGCATTATCCCACTAAGCCACTGTCAATCCTACATCTTTGCCAGTCACATTCACATGGTGAAAATGTGTATTGGTAAACACACAAGAAAAACTCCAAGTATACATTTGACAATAAAATGAAGGGCTTTCCTGAAAGAGAACACCTGAAAACGTTTGGAAATTCTGGGACAATTAGACATTTGTACAGAAGAACAGTAATGGATGAAATATAAATATGATAGACTTAATGATGAAGGAAAAATAGTAAACAAAGAAGTTCCCCTATATGTCTTCGAGTGTGTCGGCATTCTGATTCTTGGCAACTAATGAGTGTGAATGTTGATTGCCTGATGTCATTCAGGTGCTGTTCAATGGTGTGACTCTTCAATAACCAATAGCATGTGCATCTTGAGCCTAAAGCTCTAGCAGGATTCGAACTCTCAACCTAACAAACACCAGCACTAGGCATTATCCCTCTGAGCCACTAACAATCCAACATAATAGGCAGTCACATTCACATGGTGAAAATGTGTGTTGGTAAACACACAAGAAAAACTCCAAGTATACATTTGACAATAAAATGAAGGGCTTTCCTGAAAGAGTACACCTGAAAACTTTTGGATATTCTGGGGCAATTAGACATTTATAGAGAAGAACAGTAATGGATGAAATATAAATATGATAGACTTAATGATGAAGGAAAAATAGTAAACAAAGAAGTTCCCCTATATGTCATAGAGTGTGTCGGCATTCTGATTCTTGGCAACTAATGAGTGTGAATGTTAATTGCCTGATGTCATTCAGGTGCTGTTCAATGGTGTCAATCTTCAATAACCAATAGCATGTGCATCTTGAGCTTCAAGCTCTAGCAGGATTCGAACTCTCAACCTAACAAATACCAGCAGTAGGCTTGGGTATCGAATATCGAGTATTGGTTGGAACCGGGACTATCTTTGCGATTTTCCCGGAATCGTTCAAAAGTTTAAATTTCGATTCCTACTTTCGATTCCCAGTCTGCCGACAGGAAGAAGAAACGTCTGAACACCAACGAAGAAGCGCATAGTTAATAGAATTAAAATTCATGGAGAAGGTCAGACTATTTCATTCAGAAAGCAGGGTTCCTGAGGATCCTTAAAAAGTCTTAAATAGGCTACAACTGAATTTTCGAAAGAGAGGTATTAAATGTGCGTATGGGACCGCCAGCGAGTGCAAGAGAGCGAGTGATGTCTCCATCCAGTTTCGTGTATTTAAAACGCAATTGTATACGTGATAGGCTATTAGGCTACGGGAGGAAGTGTAGTGGTTGCAGAGTGAAGATGTTTTTCACGGGTTTGGTTAAAGGTGTGAAAACGGTAATAATACAGTAGGCCTATGTACAAAATAATATGCCTGGCGTTTTCGTGGTGTAGCTGAGGCCTGAGAGGTAGACAGGGTAGCCTACGTGGAATGAGGGAGCCTACGGTAGAATGAGCGGGAGAAAGAGTTGGTAAGCCAGTTAGCGATAGGTTGGCCATATGTTCGAATTTAGGCCGGACATATGGATTTTAAAAGCCCTGTCCGGCGTCCGGCGCAGCCTCAAGCCGGACGTTTATTTGTTCTCCTTTTTGGAGTTGCGCTTGGCATCTAAAGTCTTTGCTCGGACGCAGCATCGTTTCACAAACTATGGACGCGAAGACTGCTGGTGAAATTATGTGCAGTGCTTCGCAATCAGGAGGAAATACTGTATACCGGTATGTTAAGTTGATCTGTTTGCATCTTTCCAGCGTGTGTTGCTGGCCTAGCCTAGGGAAGAAAATATCTGTCTAAGTTATAATAGCCTACCTGTAATATCTGCCAGCAGCTTGCTTGCCAGCGTTTCCCAGTAGGCTAGGCCTACTTAGCAAAAGTTGTGAAATATAACCGCATATGTTTTGAATGTCGGCGACTGCTACATAAAAATACGTGCGTTCATACGTGCGTGCTTGAGATGAAACCAGCAGTTTTCAGCAGGATCATGCGAAGAGGACCTGTCTCTTAATTAATTTAAAACAAGTCAATGGTTTTACAATGTTTCAGTCAAGCTTTGGTTGGTTTAGATACAACTGGTATGCAAAATGTAAAGTAGTGGATTAATGCAATAGTTTTTTTTTCCTACTAATTTTAACCCCCACCCCATTTTGGATGTCTACAGAAGTTACCAAAAATATTTTGGCGAAAGAAAATAATTGTGTGTGAATTACCTTCACAGCTATAAATGCCCAATTTTAGGGTCTGGACTGCTTGCTTTTGAAGCTGGCTGTACTGTACATATTTGGTTTTGCTTACTGCTGAGGCTGTTCTTCACCTGTGTCTGTAGTAGCCTAGGGCTACTTGCCAAAGACATGTGCACTGGACTGGATTCCCTTAAATATTTTTTTCAAAGTTAACTAAGCTATTTACATATTTTAATAAGCCTACTTTATATAATTTACTATGTGCATCTATTGTCCATATGCAGCACAGCAAATTAAAGTTAAACAGTCTTATATATCTTTTTGCCGTGGTATAGTCTTAATTTTCATTTAGATGTCTTGAAAAGGTCTTAAAAGTCTTTAAATTTGCACTTGGAAAATGTGCAGATACCCTGAGAAAGACCGTTGGTTAGCTAGCTCATTTAAAATATCCTAAACTTTTTTTGACCCTGCCTTTAAAAAAAATCGGAATCGAGAATCGTTAGGAACCGGAATCGAAATAAGAAATCGGAATTGGAATCGGAATCGTTCAAATTGAAACGATACCCAACCCTAACCAGCAGTGTGTAATGAGTGTGAATGTTAATTGCCTGATGTCATTCAGGTGCTGTTCAATGGTGTGACTCAGAAGGATCAATGGTATGGAGTGATGACACGGAGATGGCAGGTTTCGGTGCAACACAAGTTAACTTTATTTGAGTTTCAATTCATCTGTTCTTTTGTTCTTTACTTGTATGTGTGCTGCATCAAAGAGGAAACAAACAGAAAATGGAGTAATCAGTGAAATGGGGTAAATCAGTACAGATCCCAACTCACAAACAAACCAATTGACATTTGAACAATAAACTGAAATCATATGGCTATATAAGGTACAACTAAACAATACTTGACATCCCAAGTCAACCAACATCACCTAATCATCTCTCACATGGGACTCCAACACACCAAACCAACAAACAAAGACCTTAACTTTACACATGATGGCAGAGCTACTCTACAAACTGATAAACATCACAAAAGTCATAGTGAGGGTCATTAAAGTGATGATTAAAGTGATGACTTACGTTAACTCAAAGACGCACACAGAGCAGGACACACTGGAGTGCTGGGTTGAGATGAACAAAAGAGCGAACTGAGGGCGAGCAAACAATTTATCCTGGTCTGAGCCCCTGCTCCGGAGCTACAGGGTTTCCCAGCAGGTAAACTTTGGAAAGATTTGCAAAGATTTGGAAAAGATTTTTGAAAGACTACAGTCTCAGACCCTCTCACATCTAAAGACAAGTAGTAGAGTTTTAAGTCACAGACTATGATTTTGCAATGACTAGGGATCTTGCAGGGTCACTATTTACAAGACTGCAACACGATTCCTTTAAATTATTACCCATTGTGCAATAGATAAACAGGAACTGAAAATTATAGCCTACTAAACTCAAAGTCGTATTTTCGTGTTTCTGCAGCATTGTTTCATGCGTGACATCCTTAACCGATATAGAGTTGTTCTGTCAAGTGGAAGAGCCGACTAAATATGTATAAGAAATGACAAATATTATAAGAATAACAAATAATTATAGGCTACAGCTTATAATTATACAGTAATACTTGCCTTGCACTACAAGTCCATATTGACAAGTAGCTGTAATGTTATAGTGTGTTAACCTCCACAACCCAACAGCATTCTATTGTAGTATGCTAACATCCACAACCCACTAATGCTTCAAGTGGGATTTGAACTCTCAACCTAAGGATCACCAGTACAAGGCATTATCCCACTGAGCCACTGTCAATCCTACATGTTGGCCAGTCACATTCACATGTTGAAAATGTGTATTGGTAAACACACAAGAAAAACTCCAAGCATGGAGGGGCGATTAGACATTTGTAGAGATGAACACTAATAGATTAAATATACATATGATAGACTTAATGATGAAGGAAAAATAGTAAACAAAGAAGTTCCCCTGAATGTCATAGAGTGTCTCGGCATTCTGATTCTTGGCAACTGATGAGTGTGAATGTTGATTGCCTGATGTCATTCAGGTGCTGTTCAATGGTGTGAATCTTCAATAACCAATAGTATTCGAGCTAGAGCCTAAAGCACTACCGGGGATTCGAACCCTCAACCTAACAAACACCAGCACTCGGCATTATCCCACTGAGCCACTGACAATCCTACATATTGGGTAGTCACATTCACATGGTGAAAATGTGTGTTGGTAAACACACAAGAAAAACTCCAAGTATACATTTGACAATAAAATGAAGGGCTTTCCTGAAAGAGTACACCTGAAAACTTTTGGATATTCTGGGGCAATTAGACATTTATAGAGAAGAACAGTAATGGATGAAATATAAATATGATAGACTTAATGATGAAGGAAAAATAGTAAACAAAGAAGTTCCCCTATATGTCATAGAGTGTGTCGGCATTCTGATTCTTGGCAACTAATGAGTGTGAATGTTAATTGTCTGATGTCATTCAGGTGCTGTTCAATAGTGTGAATCTTCAATAACCAATAGCATGTGCATCTTGAGCCTAAAGCTCTAGCAGGATTCAAACTCTCAACCTAACAAACACCAGCACTAGGCATTATCCCACTCTGCCACTGACAATCATACACATTCAGCAGTCACATTCAAATGGTGAAAATGTGTGTTGGTAAACACACAAGAAAAACTCCAAGTATACATTTGACAATAAAATGAAGGGCTTTCCTGAAAGAGTACACCTGAAAACTTTTGGATATTCTGGGGCAATTAGACATTTATAGAGAAGAACAGTAATGGATGAAATATAAATATGATAGACTTAATGATGAAGGAAAAATAGTAAACAAAGAAGTTCCCCTATATGTCATAGAGTGTGTCGGCATTCTGATTCTTGGCAACTAATGAGTGTGAATGTTAATTGTCTGATGTCATTCAGGTGCTGTTCAATAGTGTGAATCTTCAATAACTAATAGCATGTGCATCTTGAGCCTAAAGCTCAAAGGATTTGAACTCTCAACCTAACAAACACCAGCACTAGGCATTATCCCACTCAGCCACTGACAATCATACACATTGAGCAGTCACATTCAAATGGTGAAAATGTGTGTTGGCAAACACACAACATCAAGAAAATTCCTAGCATACATTTGACAATAGAATTAAGGGCTTTATAAAAAAGAGTACATATCTGAAAATGTGCACTGTTAATGGTATCCACCTAATGATGGTTGTATGGTTGTTATCCAAGAAAAAAAAATTACTCATATAGGAATATAGGTGATATAGGAGAAATGGGCTGAGTGGTCGAACTTTATTGGCCTATATCTCTGAAATGGAACAACGTATCCAAATTCTTTTGATAACTTTTGTGAGGCTTTGTCTAAACATTGTCTGTGAGAATTTTGGTGAAGATTTGATAATTTTTGAAGCCTGTGAAACTTTTTATGATGTTTGGCTTTTCTCTGAAATTGTGGCAAAAGTAAACATTTTTAGAGCATAAGACCAGGGTGAAAAAGATGCATCTGAATGTAGAGATTAATATGATGAAATAATTTTGAGTCTAGGTGAATCTGGTAAGGAGAAATAAGCGTTTTTGACAAGAGCGCCACCTTTGGGTGCAGTACCCCAAATTTGGGTTATGGGTAGTGGGGGGTACTGGTAACAATACTTGAAAATGTCAAGTTTCTAGGACTTACGGTTTATAGGAATATAGGTGATCTAGGAAAAAAGGCCTAAGTGGTCTAACTTTATTGGCCTATATCTCTGAAATGGAACAAAATATCAAAATTCTGAGCGATAACTTTTGTGAGGCTTGGTCTAAACATTGTCTGTGAGAATTTTGGTGAAGATTCGATTATTTTTGAAGAGTGTGAAACTTTTTATAATGTTTGGCTTTTCCATGAAATTGTGGAAAAAGTAAACATTTGTAGACCATAAGACCAGGGCCAAAAAGATGCATCTGAGTTTAGAGATTAATATTCTGAAATAATTTTGAGTCTAGGTGAATCTGGTAAGGAGAAATAAGCATAATTAACTTTTTTTTTTCAATAGCGCCACCTTTGGGTGCAGTACCCCAAATTTTGGGTTATGGGTAGAGGGGGGTACTGGTAACCATACCTGAAAATTTCAAGAGTTTTGGAGTTACGGTTTAGGCTGCAGTATGACTTTTACAGAATTTTGGCCAAAAAATGAACGGTACAGAAACAATAGGGTTCCTGCAGCTACGCTGCTCGGACCCCTAATAATAAAAAAAGTCCACAGATCAGCTCAAAGGAGAGTTGAGGAGACAACAACTCAGGAAGGCTCAAAATTTATTTTGACAAAGCCCCATATCCTTAGCCCCCAGGCCTACCCTCACATTTGGAATGAGAGGTATATAGAAAGACTTTGGCCTACTCCGCAACGTTGGATACCAACGTCAGATGACTCTGCAGCGTAACACTATGGGGCGAGCATGCTTTATTGAAATAAATTGCTTACTTATCATCATTATAAGGCATATTTGCATGCAAACTGCATGTTGTTGTCTTTGTATTTGTAATCTGCACAATGACAATAAAGATGAATCTAATCTAATATAAATGTTATCATCAATGTGAAATGTCTATATGTACATATAGACAGATACAGTATGTGTCTAGATATACTCTAGCCACTTTTTAACCACTGTCTTACTGCTTCACTGTTTGCATGCTATATTAGCACATATGCTTAACCTCTCCCTCTATCCCACAGCCGGATTGTGGCCACACTTATACCTACTTAATAATTATATTACTTAATAATCACTAATTGTATAATGGCTGTAACCCTGTTACGTCAACCCATTCTTGCACTGATATAGTTTTTCTATAGTTTTTTATATTACCTTGTCTACTCTCTTATGTGTCCATATTTATTTATTTATTTATTTATTTTAATTCTTTATTTATTGGACAATAGGAATATTACAATTCAGGAGGTGTACATAAATAATACATCCACTTCAAGTTATCTCCCCTCATTGCCCTTTTTTCTGTCCCTACTATATATCACAAACAGTTCAGAACTATTTGACAAGAACAAGGGATGTAATGGTTACAGCATATTTACCACATAAGGATTTCTCTCATGACATAGGGAATAAAAAGAAAAAGGATAAAAAATAAAAATAAAAGAAAATAACATGTTTTAAGATCTGACAGTATGTTCTTCAATAATCATATAAACATAATACAAGGGTATATACAAATCAGTTAAGTACTTCAGTTCTACAAAATGCATTAGTGTGATGACCCTCCCAGTGTTTGTGTCTGTAGTATATATGAAGTCCATTCAGTCCATAATTTAACAAACTTGTTCATTTGTAACCGATGTGAGAATGTGATTTTTTCCATCAAATATATGTTATTGATTATCTCTGTCCATTCCTCTGTCGTGGGAGGGTCAGGTTGTAACCAGTGTCTAGTAAGAGTTTTCCTCCCTGCTGATATCATAACACCAAACAGATACTTATTGAAGTAAACATTCATATTTAAAAGAAAATGAGTATTTCCTAATACAATGGTACTAAACTGAAAGGGTATATTAATTTGTAATATATTCTCTATTGTTCTGTGTATCTCAGACCAGAATTGTCCTATTACGGGACACTACCAGAATATATGCCAGTGATCAGCTTCCTGATTCCCACAGAGTCGCCAACACTTAGAGTTGTCTTTTGAAATATGTATTTTCTGCTTTGGAGTGATAAAAAATATAATTAAACATTTCCACCCAAACTCTCTCCACGTATAGGAATTAGTACATTTCCACTGAAATTCACAGCAACTAGACCACTCTTCCCTTGAAATGGTCAAGTTACCTTCATTCTCCCATTTATTTTTTACATATTCTGTGGAGTGTACTTTTTTAGTCATAAAGGCTTTGTATATTCTAGATATAATACTCTTGTTTAATATAGAGTATGCTCCAAGTAAGACTTCTTTAACCACAGGATCATCATTATCTATATGGTTTTTGATAGCTTGATCAAAGTAATGGCGTAGTTGCAGGTATCTATAGAAGTCCTGCTTTTCTAGGCCATGGTTTTCCTGAAGAGTTTGGAAGTCTTTCAGTTGCCTTGTATCGATTATGGAGTAGAATGTAGTAATACCTTTGGCTATAAAGGTTTTAAATCTACCATCCATTTGGTTGGGTTTAAAATCTGGATCATAGGCACACCATTTAAGTACTTTCAATTTGTCTTGTAAATTATATTCCTCTTTCATTGTGTTCCATGTTTTAAGTTGGAATTTTAACCATGGGTTTTGGATACCATTGATGAATTTTCTTAAGTCTGTATTACCCAGTACTGTCTGTATTGGAGGGTTCCTAATCAAAAATAGTTCAATGTCTTTCCATCTGGCGTGGTAGGTTTGATTACATACATTTAGCAGAGGTCTAATCTGGGCAGAGAAAAAATAATCTCTCAGGTGGGGTACTGCCATACCTCCTTCCTCCTTTGATAGTTGCAACGTTTTGTATTTAACTCTAGGTTTTTTCCCTTGCCAAATGAATCTGGAAATCATTTTATCCCATTCTGAGAATTGTTTGGTGGCTATTTCTACAGGAAGAGACTGGAACAAAAACAACAGTCTTGGGAGAATGTTCATTTTCACAGATTCAACCCTTTGAAAAAGACTCAGGAATGGATTGGTATTCCATCTCTGTATATCTGTTTTTATTCTTGACAAAAGGGGGTCATAGTGGATCCTTGTGAGTGATGAGATTTCCCTGGGGATCAATATCCCTAGATATTTTAGTGTATTTTGGTCCCATTTCAGATTGAATTGATCCTTCAATTGTCTGGGTGGTGTGTAGTTCAGTGAGAGGAGCTGTGTTTTCTGAATATTAAGTTTGTATCCAGCATATTTTCCAAAAGTGTCCAGGAGCTTGAATAGTTCAGGAAGTTAATTAGTAGGTTCTCCCAAATATATCAAAACATCATCTGCAAACAACGCAGCCTTATGTTGGTCTCCGTTTATAAGTATGCCTCTTATGCTGTCAGTCTGTCTAATCCACTGAGCAAGGGGTTCTATGTAGAGTGCGAATAGAAGTGGTGATAATCCACAACCTTGCCTTGTACCTCGCTCTAGATTAATACTGTCTGTTAAGTATCCATTGATTTTAATTCGTGCACAAGGGTTCCTGTATAGATTGCTGATTGCTTTAACAAACTCTGTATGGAATCCAAATCTCTCAAGAACCATATATAAGTATGTCCAGCTCACTGAATCAAAGGCTTTTTCAGCGTCTAGACTAACTAGTAGAGCTTCCATCTTATTTTCTCGGATGTGGTTCGGTATATGTAGTGACCGTCTAATATTGTCGTGAGTCTGTCTCTGCAGGATAAATCCTGTTTGATCTGTGTGTATGACCTGTGGTAGAATTTTTTCAACTCTCTTTGCAAGAATTGAAGTGTATAGTTTGTAGTCTGTATTAAGTACTGATATCGGCCTATATGATCCGCATTCCAGTCTATCTTTTCCCTCCTTCGGTATCACTGAGATAGTTGCTTCTCTCCATGTTGGTGGGGTATTCCCCTCTTTTAGAGCTAAGTTAAAGGTTTTAAGTAGGCTAGGTATCAGCTCTGATCGGAAGGTCTTGTACCATTCAGAGGGAAACCCATCTGGGCCAGGTGATTTGTTTGCTTTTAGCCCGGAAATTGCATTATTGAGCTCCTCTTCAGTTATTTCAGCTATTAGTTTATTGCTTTGACTTTTTGATAGTGTAGGTATCTTGAGGGACTCCAGTAATCTTTTAATTTGACCTTCTTCTAGCTGTGGCTGTGTGTACAGATCTTTGTAATAGCTTTGGAAAGCCATTTGTATCTCATTTTGTTTATATACATTCGTTTTCGAGTTTGGATCCCTGATTTTATATATTGTGCTATCCGCATGTTGTTTTTGCAATTTCCTCGCCAAAAGCTTTGCAAACCTTGGGCCACTTTCATAGTATTTTTGTTTTGTATAAACCATATTTTTTTGTATTTCTTGTGTGTACATAACATTTATCTCATTTCTAATTTCCTTGAGCCTTGGAGGAGGGCCAGAGCTTGAGTCCCCTTTATGTTTAGCCTCAAGCTCTTTTAGTTCACTGTTTAATTCTGATATTCTTAGTTGTCTTTCTTTCTTTTTGCGTGTGCAGTAAGAAATTATTTCTCCTCTAACAACAGCTTTTAATGTGTCCCATAAAATATCTTGACCTACCTCTCCATTATCATTTTCTACCAAAGTTCTTACAATTTCTGCTTTCATTTTGGTTATGAATTGTTGATTATTCAGAATCCCTGTATTCAGTCTCCATAATGTATTTCTAGGATTGCTACTTATTTGTATTGATAGTAGAAGAGGCGCATGATCAGACAGATCAGTATTTCCTATCTCACAGTCATATATTCTGTGGCGGTCTCTTTTAAAAATAAAAAAATAATCAATTCTGGAATATACGGCATGTGGGTGTGAGTAATGAGTGTAGTCCCTACCAGTTGGGTTAAAATCTCTCCAAAGATCTATCACACCCAACTCCCCCATGAGGGCCTTACGTTTCTTATGTATGGGGGTTAAAAAAGTACCCTTTGAAGAATCTAGCCTTGGATTGAGGCGTATGTTCCAGTCTCCTCCGCAAATGACAATACCAGTTGCACCTGTCATTAAGTCAAAAATGTGTCTGTAAAAACTGAAGTCACTACCTGGTGGGGCGTATACATTCAAAAGTGTGATTTCGACCCCTTCTATTTTCCCAGTAATTAATATGTATCTTCCTTCCTTATCTTTAATTTCTGTGAGTTGTTCAAAAGGCACTTTATGAAAAATTAGGGTAGCCACTCCTCGCCTATGACCAGATTTGTACGATGAGTGATACACTCTAGAGAAACCCATTCTTTTCAACTTTTCGTGTTCAGCAGAACTAAGGTGTGTCTCTTGCAATAACACTAATTGTTCATTTTCCTTTTTCATTTTACTTAAAATCTTACTTCTCTTAATTGGGTTTAAAACCCCATTGACATTATATGAAATAACTTTTAATTTATTATCTATCCTAGCCATGGCCTCTCAGTAGTTTCAAACATAGGAATTCTCCCCGTGTGGTAATAAGCACTTAATAAAAAAAAGAAAAAGAAAAATAGGCTACATCCCTATGACTCTCCTGAACATGGAGAGGTGAGCAAAGCAACACAAGTGCATTAAACAAAACAGTTAAGATGAAATATTTACAGTCTTTTACTTCCAAAAGTGAGGCTCCTTCAAGATGAGCCTTTAAGGGGCTCTTGGTGGTATTAGAGCACCTAGAAAGGGTTAGGTCTCTCTTGCGTTGTGCAAAGAGGGCCCTTTGAGATGGCTGTGCAGTCATTTCAATCACGACTGATTCATCCTTGTGTCCCGACTATGTTACAAAAAAAAAGGCTACTTTCAAAACAACAACGTAGCCTAGGCTTCAATTAGTTCACAAGAATAAGAAGAAAAAAAACACCCACTTATCTGTATTCGCATCTAGTTTGGGTTTCTCCTAAGAAAATGTTTTCTGTCGATCCCGATTGACCTCTGATTAGCCAGGGGACGTGTTGTGTCAATTGTCGGTCAAGTTTGGAGCTCCGAGTCCGGCGCGTCGTTCTCCAACCATTTTCCACGAGGATAGGAGTTGGATCTCTCGGCTGTCTGGGCCTGGCTGAACAGGTATGACGGTAGCCTAATTGGAAATCCTCGTTGAGCCATATCTTCTGTCGCTTCTGTGGCGGTCTGGTATAGGCGTACGCCGTCATTGTAGAAAACGCGCAGCCTTGCTGGATATGGTGTTTGAAACTTAATTTGTTTTCCATTCAATATTTTCTTTGCTTCAGCATATTCCAATCGTTTCTTGAGGACCGCTGATGGGTAGTCATGATCCACGTAGAAACGGACAGACTTGTAGAGAAGCTCTTTCTTCTGCCAGGCTCTGCGGATCACCTCCTCTTTGACTTTGAAACTCGCGAACTTCACTATGATAGACCGGGGTTTTGTTTCAGGGTCGGTGGGCTTAGGAGCTAGTGTTCTGTGTGCTCTCTCAGTTCTGAGGTCCATACTTGGTGGTAGATCCACTGAGTCTCTTTAGTTGTTGCTAGTTTTTGCACGAAGTCAATCATGTTATCTCCTTCCTCTTCTTCAGCGATACCATAGATTCGTATGTTTTCTCTACGTGCCCGACCTTCCTGATCAATTAGTTTAGCTTCCATGTTAGCCTGGCGTTGGGATAGCCTTTTCAATAGTGTCGTAGCTGCCATTAGCGTCGTTTCAACTCCGTCAATCCGCTCTTCTGCTTCCTCAAGTCTATTGTTTGTTCTAGATAACTCTTTTTTGATGTCTGTAAGATGTTGTTTGTTATCCCGTCTGAAATCCTTGAGCTCATTTAATATACTTCGCAAGCTAATATCCGCGCCCTCCTCTTCACCTAGGAGCGGGGAGTTGCCTCGGCTAGCAATGTGTTGAGACAATTCTTCGGTTCGATTCATTTCTTCTTCATTCACAGATTGTAATTTCTTGCCTTTTGGGTTAACCCTGTTTTTGCTCATGTTCGCTAAATCTCACTTTAGTATAATCAAAAGTCAAACAATACCTCATTTGTAACTACCTGCAAACCATAAGCAATAAGTGACCTGATAATAACAAAAGTTATGCACATCTCTCTCATGTGCATAACTTTCGTTATTATCAGGTCACTTATTGCTCATGGTTTACACTTGTTAGTGGTATAGAAATAGCGATTTCTTTCTACTGTACGTGTGCCCCGAAGGCTAGCGTTAAACGCTAATAAGCGGTTTGCAATAAAACTGGACACATTCGACTAGCATGAAAACAAATCCCAGCGAACGGTCGAACTCGGTACACATGTGTTATTAACCCCTAGGTTCATTTTGCGCCGGAATTGTCCTTTAAACAGGATTATCAGTCCATTTAACTCTGTTTGATCTGCATTTGTTAAGGCTGTTACACAGTGTCATCAGAATGAAGATTTTCAGCGTGCTGTTCAGGCTTAACTGGATGAAAGAACTGTAGAAAAGGCACCCATCATCTGTTAACTTTAATTTCCATAGTAGAATGCAACTACATGCACTGTATGTTCTCTGTGTAAGCCTTAGACAATCACAGGTCAAACCTTGCCAATATCCTCTGCTTATGCGTTTCAAACCTAAATATGGTTCGGTACTCCTCATCTCCAAACCCATTTGGACGCAATGAGTCCAGAAAAATAGCCTCCTTCTTTGCAACAAGTAACACCTGTGAAGCATATATGCCATAAATACCAGCTATAGGGGCACCCACTGGTTTAAATAAGAGAGGAAACATTTTTAAAAAAAAGTAACTGTACATAAAGCATGTAGTGGCTAGCTGTTTTTGGCCCCCTACACAATGTAGGCAAAATTATCATATCTTTTGATTTAATGTTCTCCTATGAAAAAAGAAAACAATGTTCAGATGTAGGCTAAATAGTTATATAATGGGGAGTTTATTGTTTCGTTTTGGCAAGTAGCCGTGTAATAAGCGGGATAATGTATAGAACGCCGGTCATTATTGGGAAAATAAGTCCCTTCAGGGCGGAACAAGACCCCTCCGCTGCGCGTCGGGATCCGGTTTGCCCTGCCGGGACTTATTTTCCCAATAATGCGTTCTATATATTTTCCCCTACTTAAAGAGGTGTATCTGCTGGACACTTTATGCAACTTACTGGCAAACTGGCTTCACTACGATTCCATGTAGGGACTGTATAAAGGTCAGCAATGTGGACATCCATTCCCTGAACAATATTGTATATCCGTATTTCATACAATGCAAATTTATAAGTGAAGAATGCTATTAAAATTGTCTCCTTAATTCCAAATGGAGACACATTTGACCGAGTAGATTCCAGTGTAGTTAAGAGCAGGTAAAAACTTGAGGCTGGCTTGCGAAAGAATAGTTCTTTATTCTGGATGTAACAACAGAGTTCTGGTAACCCTGTTGTACGCACAGCACGGCACAGTGTTGCAAGGTGAAGCCAAGGTAATGAACTGAAGCCAAGATCTGGGAAACTCCTGGCTAATTATAATACCAGAATATACATTCATGTGTGGGGTCAAATTGGAGGGGGGGAAGTGGGTAGTGATATAGCCTTATTCAATTAAGATGTCTCTTGTGGGGGAACAATTATTTAGGTACACCATTTGCTATTGTAAGGTGACAACATTCTGTCTGCTTACAATAAACGTCCTGTCCCCGCAGTTTCTGCAGTATTAAACAAAGACATACAGAAAACCACTAAAATCTAACATAAGTGTACGCCATGAAAGAAAATACAAATACATACATGTCTCCTGGCTGCCTCCTCTACCAGCCTGAAGCAAGCATTCCCAATCTGAAAGCACAGAATGTTTTGCATAAATGCAATGAAGGCATTAGAACCAAACAAACTCTTCATGGCAATATCCACTTACATTGCTCTCCACCTCCTCATCCAGCCCCAAGCTCCAAAAGTCCTCTCTTCTAAGGCACATCGGGCCATCCAGAACAACAATTTCATTTGCTGGACGTGCTCTGTCCAGCACATAGGTCAGCTAGAAATAATGAAAAAAATATATATCTATGTTATGAATGAGCAATCATGCATTTATCATTTATTACCACCGGCGAGAAGAAATACTCTTTTCTGTTTGGCTGGTGAGGTGGCTATTAATTCTGAATAACGGGACACCTATGAAGTAGATCTGGTAAAAAAAGTTTAATCACTGTTCCATATCAATGCTTATGAATGGTTACTATAAAAACCATAGTAGGACGACGAGCCTGCCTTTGCAACAATGGAATCAACTGTAAACAAGCTAACTGTCCATGATTTTTCACGACATAGCTCCCCCTGCAGCTTCGGTAGCAAGTGACTGCTACACTAAACCCCCACTAGCTAGCAAGCTAGCTATCAAGAAACCAAGCTAAACACATACAGGGCTCACAATAAAACAGTCGAGCAAACACATTGTTCAAGAGACTATCAAACCACATTACAAAAACAAAGTTCACCCAAGGGTAGGCTACTTACAATTTCAGCAGCAACAAAGCCAAGTCGGAGTCCGTTTTGCAGTCTTCTTAGAAACTACAATCTTACTACATTTTCGAGGCCTTCCACCGAGTCACATCCGGATTTCTTCGGTCCGAGACCAGAAAGTTGCATATTCGGTTTTTCCACGAAGAAGCACTAGGGGGAGACGAAGCACCCACCAAACGACCCAAAAAGTGTTGTAGAACCATCAGAACGACTCTCAACCTGCATAATTAAGGTAATTTTTGCTAAAATTGTTGCATAGGGCCTCTTTAAACGGAACCGCCTGTTTCCTTTGCGTGTTATAAAGGCATGACTATTGCCTATAGTGGCAACCGGGTGATAAGCGGGATAACGGGCACCGAGGTGTCCTGTTTTACGGAATTAATGGACTTGGGCGGACGCCCTCTCGTCACCTTGGCAGCTGTTACCCCTTACTTATACCATGGTCTAGGTTGAAAAGGGTGTCGTTTAAAAAGTGATATACTACTACACCTATGAAGTAGATCTGGTAAAAGAAAAGTTTAATCGCCGTTCCATATCAATGCTTATGAATGGTAACTATAACAACGATAGTAGGACGACGGTTGAGCCTGGAGGCAGGCTTCGCAACAATGGAATCAACTGTAAACAGCTGAAAAAACTAACGATTTTAGCTCTAAAACTCATTTAGTATTAATAATAGAGATGCACCGATAGATCAGCTGGTGACCCGAATCGGCCGATTTTCACATGATCGGCCATGACCGGCGACCGGCAGGTCAGTCTGAGACATGCCGATTTTATGCCGGTCAAATACACTTGTGCGCTGTGGTGGATTTCTATGACTTAAAGGATGCATGTATGTTTTTTTTATAAACTTTGATATTACTGCAATTATTATGAGACTTCAAGGCCTGTACACATCTTAAGCAGACCAGACCAGGTGTCAAAGAGTGGGGTGAATGAGTGCACAGTGACACTGGGCCTAGACGGTCAAGAGCGAGAGGATGAGGTAATGGTAACTGGAAAAAAACAGAATCAGACAGTTTTGCATATAATTTTTATGCATGATATGACAAGGGGTCCCACCAATATCAGTAACCTTGGTGGATGCTGATAGGCCAACAGGTGTCTTTCGAGGGTGGCGAGAAGGCCCAACTTCAAGGTTAAGGAGTATAAAAGATAGGCTGCAGCCATTTTGATTTTAGATCTCATCGGGGGCCGCCATCTGATGACATCTCACCTCACCCTATTGCTTGACACCTGGTCTGAACATTGTTTAGACTGGATTATCACTGCAATACGGTGAATAAAGATTCAGCAGTCTTCAGAGATCTCCTGTCTATTCTGTCTCCTTCGGACGCCTTGTCCCAGAGTGCTAATTAGTAATAGTCAAGTGATAAATTGCTAGTGGATTCTAAAGTGGACTAGATTTTCCACGACAGCGCCGCAATTGTAACAACACCCAGCTGAGTTTGCAAAGTTTGAAGAAGCTAGCAACCAGGCCAACACTCAGGGCTGGATGTAGGGCTACAAAGAAAGCGCTGATAGGCTACTGAGGTTTTCTATGCAGCAAACGCTGTGCTTTGCCATTGGCCTACTGCGTGGAATTTACTAAGCGTTCACTTCATTAGGCTACGTAAACATCGCTTATCACCGCCCGTCACTGCCGCTAATTGCCCTAGTAGTTCTACTCAACAAATAAAATACTCAAACTATTTACTGCACGTAGACTAGGGCTATGCCTTAAAATACCCTAGTCTAGCAGATTGAGAAGTGGATGTCGTGAAAGTGAACAAACGATAGCCTATTAGAAAGGCAAACAAACGTTAAAGTTGCTTTTGACATAGTAGCCTACAATGAAGAAAACTGATGCTCTGAATAGCCTACTGAATCAGCCGTCTCTGAAAGTTTCTATAGCCTAATTGATGCATTTAACCGGATGGATTTTTTCACCGCAAAACAGACGTGCACTTTTCATATGATATTGATTTCATATTTATTTATTTTGTAAGTGACCATGGTATAAACGGGATAATGCCCTTCGATGCGTCCATTATCAGAAATAACTGGACTTCGCGGAAGCGGCCTCCACGTCGTCCATTTATTTCTGATAATGGACACCTCGTCGGGCATTATCCCTTACTTATCAACTACCTGTGTATGTCAACTATCCAGTTTAGTTTGGCACTCACCAGTTGTTCTTGCTGAGGACCCAACCTCTTGGACCACAGTGGACCTTTATTGGCATACTGGTGGTCCACCAGTCTAATGTCCTCTGCATCTACTTGGCTGCCCTCTGGGTCACAGGATTGGTCTAAACAACAGGAAAGTAAATACTAATTGTCATTGTCAAGTGTAATGTTTATATTTCAATTGCTATGGCACCAAGAAGGACTGTTACAATACCTTGTGGGCGAAAGTAGGGACTAAGCCGCGAAACATTAAGTTTTTTAATTGTCCCTGACATGGCCACACTTGCCACACCCTTCTCTGTCAGGGATGTGAGGGTGAATGGCCCCTGGTGGAGATCCTCTAAACAATTTCCCTTCTTCACCTTCTTCTTAGGCTCCCCAATTAGGACCTCGTCCCCTGCCTTCACTGTGCACTGCCGCACCCCTTTCCTTTTCTTGCTCTCAAAGGCCTTTTTTTGCTTCACCTGTGTCCTTTCAATGTTGTTCAGCACCTTACAGATAAGAACATAAATGAATATGCAAACATTCTTATTCAAATTAAACACGCCATCCACACAACTCAGAACAAACCTTTTCATTGAGGGCCTTAACTTCAGAGAGTTTTAGCTCTAGCTCCTCCTCTGGGTCCCCCAATTCAAAAGCGCCGGCGTCTGTCTCACAGGCATTTAATGCCTGTGGTAGACGGGGGTGCCGGTTGTACATTAAAAAGTACGGGCTGTATTTGGTGGATCTCTAATTTGAAACAAAAGGTTATGTTAGATTGCATTGAGCCACAAAATAAAACTCTTAAAACAAATGTTTGTTAAGTTATGTTATCTTGTCATTCTGAATAATAACCTGTTTTGCAGTGTTTATTATGACCGCCGCTAGCGAAGCTAGCGAAGCGGTCATATAGGGATTGTCAAAGTTTTTTTTTTGTTTTTTGTTTTTCCGTCATCTACTTCCTGAAATTTTGGTCAACGATACCCGGGGCACCGAAACACCGGGGCACATGAAATTTGGTGGGTATGTAGCCCCACTAGACTTTTACGGAAAAATTTCGTTTGGTCCCCGGGGGCCACTCCCCCTCCGCGCTGGGCCCCCCGAAACCCAAAAAATGCAGTTTTTCCTAAATAACTACCTGAACCGTGGCACCGAGGATGAAGACATTTTTATGGTATGTTGGTCTCAAGGGCCCACATCAACCTAGCCCATAATCACTCATTTGTGATTTGCACCCCCCCGGTAAAAAATGAAAATGCAATATCATTCTGCTTTAATCGCCCCTCTCTTCAGTAAAGACGTTCAGAACTGCACCAAATTTTATGTGTATGATTAACCTGGCATTCTCTGGGGGTATGCCAAGTTTCGTAGAATTTCATCCATGGGGGGGTCTAAAAAATTAAGTTATGTGTACATTTAGTGACTGTACACTCATTGGCCTGTAGATGGTGGTGCACACATATACACATGCACACACACACATAGGCACCCACATACTATCGGTATTAGAACGGCCGATACATAATTACAAATTCAGTAGGATTAAAAGAAAGCCAAAATAAATATTCATCATCATCATCATGGCTGCATTTCCAGTATTGGCGATAAGTAGTCGTTTGTCCACTAGATGGCGCATCGTTGCAGTGAGACGTAATTTTGTTGGAAGTTAATCTAAAGTGGGTTGGAAAGACACTATGCTTCCTACAAGGACAAGACTGTAGGCTACAGTAGTTTACCTCAGAGAACGTCTAAGGGTAGGATGATTTCTGCATGACATGTAATTCCCATTTCCTCTTGAAGCCGAAATAAATCTGAGAATGTTTATCGGACATGCTTGTTTTTTACTGCAGGTAGGCTACGTTAATCCTATCAATA
Organism: Alosa pseudoharengus; assembly: GCF_046254945.1. Classification (NCBI taxonomy): domain Eukaryota; kingdom Metazoa; phylum Chordata; class Actinopteri; order Clupeiformes; family Clupeidae; genus Alosa; species Alosa pseudoharengus. Next base: position 13,487,303 of record NW_027468598.1, on the reverse strand, counting down.
GCAGAACGTAGGTAAAATAATGTTACCGTTAGCATGGTTGAGTGATGGAGGCCAATTTGATTATTGATGTATTTGTAGAAAACCATAAATGCGTTTATAGGCTACCAAGCAAATCGATAACAGCACTAATTGTATCTTTCGACTGTCATCTCATTTGCTTATGACCATAACCTAGGCTACTAACAGTAGCTAAGTGAGTTAGCCACAACACGTTCGCTATGTGATGGTTTTTTAATGGAAAATATATAGGCTACCTGAAAGATAACCTGTCTATGATGCACCCTAAACACCGGGCTGGGACATTTCTGCTCAAGGTCTCAAAAAGCATCTGAGTCAACGTTCATTCCCAAACACCCATATAGGCTACTTCAATCCTCTATTTTCAAAGGTGATTCAAGTAAGGAAGAGCATGGCTCAAAGTAAAGTAACTGAAACTACATAAATTCGTCAAAGTGAATAATTTGTGTCAACTCGCCGCAATGTAGATTTATTAACGCACCCGTGATGATCTACATCTCCATTTAAACCAGATGTTTTAAGGCGCACGTTGAGATGTATTCAGGGCAGGGCTGTACCTACACATATTTGTTGCACGTGCTACAAAAATCATTCTTTGCGATGGATGATTTCGTACTCGTTACACCGGTCAGATACAGTTTTGCCTATGGCTATTCCGTGAGACTGAGGCGCTTTTTGTTTGTTCGAAGTGCGTGTTTAGGGTGTGAGAGGGGAGTCGATGTGCTTTGATTCCAGCTTGGTAGTTGTAGTCTATGCGATTAAAAAACACGTGTGTGTGAAGTATCCAAACAATGATAACGCTTTCATTATGGCTGCTTTAGCCACAGACCTTGAGCTACTGTACAGTGGGTTGGGTTCCATTTAGAAGTGTCCACTTCATTCGCCCTTTCCGTGATTCACAGCTACGTGAAATGTATTACTACTGATATGCAAAACTATTAACTTTTCGCCAAGAGGTGGCAGCTTGATACTGTAAGGTGTAAGCCATTGGTTCCAACGGAGATTTTATTTGGGTCGCCAGCATAGCCTAGTGACAATTTGTGTTGTGTAATAGGCCTAGCATAGGGCCTACCTTATATAGCTTATAGTTTGTTAACAGTCAAGGTTTTGTCATAACTCCCTCTATGCAATTTTGCATTTAGAATAGCTCTAAAACCGGGGGGCGAACACGTCGCAGGGGGGGCGCCAGTGCATGGATATCTCAATCGCAAAATTAAACAATATTTCTATCGGGCGCCTACCATGGAAGATTGCGTCAAAAGATTGAGCTTAACCATGGACCTCATGGTTGCAAAATGCAAGGGAACATGAATCAGCATATTATTTGCACAAACAATAACGGACAGTATCTCTTCAACTTTGCCCGTTAAAATGTGTATGAACAGTCTCGCAACGCATTTCATGAAGGCCCTTTTGGACATGTCAGTTATTGCACCACTGGGTAAAACGGCATTTTGTTTTAGACTACTGGTATTTAATTTGTGCATTGACAATAAAGCTGAATATCATTTGAACTAGATGACTAAACTTATGCATATGTAGAAGAAGAAACATTCACAAAAATCCATGACATGACCTCTCTTCTTGATAGCTGTTGAAAACTGCATGGAACTGACAGGGATTGTTTTGTTTAATAATAAATAAATAAATACATTATGCTGCTACCTTCTGCTTTTCCCAAATACAATGTAGCCTACAGGTGTACCTTTCATCAGTCCAGTTGCAATGGATGGACTGTGATGAACTGCCCTACTTGTGATTGTTTAGAGATTTTAAAGGTTTTGTAACAACGTTACAGATTTTTTGGCCCAGAAACAAATATATTCACCTTTGCAGCGCCAGTAGGCTACTTTGTGTGCGGAATGTGTGCAAACACACATTCCAAACAAGCATACACAAAAGTTTCAAGAGTGGGGGATGGAGTAGAAGATGGAGACAAATTCATTAATATGATTTATTTTCGCGGAATGGATGTGCAGGACTGAGCGGCGGTCATATTTTGTACCGCTACGCGGTACATCTAGTTCCATAAACTATGGCCTTCAGGTGGACGTCCCAATCATCCTGGGGCTGATTCACATATTTTCTAAGAGTCCTCTTCACATTTTGATTAGTTCTCTCATCCTTCAACATAACAATAGCATTACTACATGCACTTAAAGTATACATTGTACAAAGTTGACTTTACTGTTTTGAGGGTTGTCATGATAGCATGCTTACTTGGCCATTAGACTGGGGGTGGTATGCGCTTGTAACGACATGTTTGATTGTCAGTGCCGCGAATATGAGTGTGTTAAGCTGTACATAATTCAGACACATATGGTTATTTTCAATATATATTGGTCTCAGAAATGACCAATGGCCGCTTAAAACAGTGTCAATTGTGACGTTATATGACCTGTGTGAAGGGAGAGGGTAATCAGGAAACATACCTCGTTAATAAATGCACGGCCCCTGTCCGTGATGATTTTTCGGACCATGCCAAACTCGTACAGTTTTGGCACAAGTGCCTCTGCCACCTCAGTGCTGGAGCCAAACTGCAAAGGCTCAGCGATGACCCACTTGGTGAACAGGTCTGTCACCGTGAGGACGTACTGGTGGCCTTTTGCATTTTTTTTCAGTGGACCAATGAGGTCCATTCCGACCACCTCCCATGGCTCTTTCACCTGTGGAGATATGTAATATTACCATATCACCGTATATTTGTTTTTGCTTAAAATGGTACACTAAGGTAAGCCCTACCTTAATAGGGTGAAGGACAGGAGAGACAGTTTTTATGGGGTCATTCTTCTGACATCTGTGACAGCTTTTGACCTGATGGATACATTTATTATTTAGACCAGATAATAAAACTGAACTCAAACACAGCCACTAATGCAATTTATTGCCTGAGAGCCATTGTTTCATTACTTGAGAGTAAAAAAAAAATACCCAATCTGCCACATCTGCCTTTATGCTGCCCCAGTAATAGCCGGCAACAACCCTGTCTCTGGTCGCCCTCACGCCCCCGTGGTTCCCAGTGCCAGGGTTGTTGTGGCAGTCCTCTAAGACAGCCCGCCTCTGCTCATCAGATAAAACCACCAGCCTCATGTATAGCACACTGGGGTCAGTATAGAATAACTGACTTTCTGTGGAAGACAAACAAATGTTTTTGCTGCTTTGTTTGGTATTACAATACAATATAGTGTGTGCACATATGTCTGTGTTCAGGGATGCAAACACTGACTGATCAGGCTTTAAATTCAAGCTATTGAATGGACAGATGGCGCTGTCTTTCCTTTAGAATTTTTATAAACGGCACGCGCTTTAAAGCGCACTGTTTGCATCCTTGTTTGTTCCAGTTTGACGTCTGGGGGCTAGCTTATAGCTACAACACAGCTGAGCTCACTCACAATTACTTTCTTTCAACTTAGCTTTAATGAACAGATAAAGAAGTAGTCATAAACGGAAATGTGCGAAAAGATCTCTTGTCCCACAAACATTAGGTTGACGTTAGTAGCATAATAACGTTACTAATATTATTTCACAAACCCAAACTAACTTACCTCTGTTTCACCTTCTTCTGAATCGCTGGATCCACCAACCCTTCAATTAAATATTGCCTAACGGTGTTTCCACACAACGAAATTTCGCGTCGCTCTCATTGAGGTTGAATGGAGACGAAATTCGCCCTAGTTGGGCGAAATGAAAGCAAATCGCCGAGGCAGGCGAAACAAAGTTGGCCAAAGTTTAACTTTATTTAAATGAGGACCAATCGAGAACCAATCACGTACGCGTCTTTGTGTTTGGAGGCGGGAGTTACAAAAAAGTCTGACCAAGATGGCGGAGACTACCTGAGCTGTAACACGAACATTTGTATGTAATTAAAATGTTTCTACACGAACATTGGCACTTGTATCAACACGAATTGTGGTTTATATGCCACACAAACTTAGTCAGAGCACATACACCACTAAATAGACCACTATATATGTTAGTTTAAGCACTCGATCTTTTTAGCTAGCTGACAGGCGAAATGCTAGTATTTTAGGACATTGGATTGCATTGTAAACCTAGCTAGACAGCTAGGCTACATGCTGCAACACAGGTATGAAATATATTATGTCTTATTGACCTTGTTGTTTCTATGAACATGAATTGTTGTTTATAGGCAACATCAACTTAGTCGAGGCATAAAGACCCCTGGATATCTTCATTAAGTACTTAAACGTTTGAATTAGCTGATTAGCCTAATTAGCTCGCTTGCCACCACTGGCTAGACACTGCAGTCAAAAGGTTAGCGGTTTCACCGTCACGCCCCCGAGGCGAAATTTCGCTGGCCGAAAATCGCGAGGTGTTTCGCTGTGTGGAAACACACCGTAAGGGCAACGTAAAGGGCGAATTTCTGATTCTGAAACAATTTTTGTACAAATTGTAAACTTCTCTTCGCAACTTCTTCACTGCTGACCGTCCGTCTTCAAAAGAAACACTATACCAGATCGCCAATGAAACTCCCACGGTGCGCAAGCGTGGAATAGATCGGGCAGTGTCGTAAATGGCTGCCATTAGGCCAAGCAGCCTCCGACTGGACTTCACAGATATTTGCTTTGCCCCTAGAAGATGGGACAAGCTCTTCCTCAACACAAGCTTCCTCCGAGGAGATAGCCAGGCTCTCATTGTGGTGGAATCTAGCACCAGACCCAGGTACTCTACTGTGGTGCAGGGAACCAGCACTCTTCTCCCTGTTCAGCGCCAAGCCCAACTCGAAGAGGTGTGCCAACACCACCTCTGTGTCGCTCTCTGCCCACTCATTGGTTGGGGCACAAATCAACCAGTCGTCCAGATAGTTCAGGACGCAACTTTGTACTGGTATGCCGCCCCTTGAAAGAAAAAGCGGAGGTACTTCCTGTGGTCTCTGGATTGGGATATGGAAGTAAGCATCCCGTAGGTCCACTGTTGTGAACCAATCTTAAGGACGAACAAAAGTGAGGACTGTTGACAGACGCAGCATCCTGAATGGGAGGCGCTGTAAGTGATGATTAAACCTCCTCGGATTGAGAATGGGGCGCAAGCCACCATCCTTCTTCGGAATGAGGAAATAAGTGGAGTAATACCCCTGCCTTATCTCGTCTCGTCGGAGTGTTACTGCCCCTTTCCCCAAAAGAACAGAAACTTCCTTTGACAAGGAATCGTGCTCGGCATTGTCCTTTAAGACAGTAGGGACAACCTTGAGAAAACGTGGGGGTCTGGTTTTGAACTGCAGCCTGTACCCTGACTCCAGGGTGCTTAGCACCCAAGGGCAATGAATACACTGGCGCCAATGGGCAAGGAGTTGAGGTGTGAAGTGGGAAGTCGGAGGCTGGCAACTGTCAGCGACGCAATGCCCGTCTAGGTTGCCTACCGCTTGCAGGCCGGACGCTCCTTTGCTGGCGAAAGGGACAATAGGCAGACTGGCTTGGACCTGCTGTGGCAGCCTGAGCTGGTGCATGCCTTGGACCAGTCCAGGTCAGTTAGCTTTTTTCCTCACAGACAAAGAGGCTCCCAGAGGCATACAAGTACACAATACTTACGTATAAAAAAAAATATGTAAACTAGACACTCTGCCACGAATCTGCTACACTATGGCGAGCCCTCAACAACAATGAAACACAAAGAGATTTTTTTGCGGTTGCGAGCTGTTAATCGCTAATCGCAACAGGAATAAGTTTTTAAGCAGCGACTTACTCCCTCTCGAGAGCAAATGCCCTACTTTAGCAACAATCCCAATATAGATTTTGAAAAAACTCACGTCTCGCTTCAGCTTACCGTCTTCAAGAGGCAAAAAGAGAAAGTGCCGGCGTGCCTGCACCTGTATATGTAGACTGAGGCTGATTGCATGCACGTAGCGGGGAGTGGTTAATTTGCTATTCTGTCTCCTAACCATGGAGGTATTATATATAACTGGAGAGAGTGACTAAGTCCCGCCCTCCATACAAATGAATGGTGGAGGCTAGGCTAGTAAATCCGGCCAATTCATAGTCAACGCCATATTGAACACTGGGGCTCGGATCCAGCGCCAGTCGGCTCTGACCATGCGCCAAGTTCTAAAGCTGGAAATGACGCATGAACCACGTAGATTTTTATTGGATATTCTGTAAAAAGAGAGTTGTCCTCCAGTAAGAGGGTGGCGATAATGCACATACTTTGCTTGCCACGTAACAAGAAGAAGAAAAAGTTGCTCGGGAACGCGCATGGAGTCCGAGTGGAGTCGCCCTGAAGCGCAACTTAATTTCATTGGATAACACAGTGGCTCTAACTAAGAGCGGTCTGCTTGCTGTCCTGCTGCAAATATGCATTCGAACTTGACGTGAAATATCAGTAGTCGAACTATAAATAAACTATTCGGTTTTTAGTGCCAAGTGTAGCGCATTTTTACAGTCTATGATTAGTTTGTTTTTTATTTTATTGTTTGCCATCTCATAGCGGGCGCTCTAAACGTATTCTAGCGTTGGCCCATGACCAAATCAAGCCAATAATAGCTAGTAGCCACAATAATGACTGGAGCCAGAGCCCTCAATAGCCACCCTGTTTTGAAAATTATATTGAAGATATTCAATATTATTGAAGATAGTATTGAAGATAACGCACAGAACGGTCAGCCTGAGCGGACAATTACGTCCCCAACTCATCTAAAATGTGGTGTCTTTACTTTGAGTTGTACACCGCAGATGGTAAAGTAACGGTTAAAGAGAATGTTGTCTGCGGACTCAGCAAAAAACAGTTTACTTATGCATCCACGACGTCCAATCTTCGCGCTCACCTGTGGAGTTACCATCCAAATGAGGCAGCGGTGTCAGAGGCACAGTAGACGGCCAGAGCATCGCCAGGCGTCCAACATCGTATGATTGCATTTCCGTAAATCCTAAATTATTTCCAGGGTCTGCTATTTACTTAGGCTGCAAAGCACAGGTATTTATTTGAGGTATGCTTATTCGAGGCAGACCTTTATTTCTTACATTGTACGTTATTGTGAGACATGCGTTTTGTTTGGAGTGGCATACCAGGCTATCAAACGCAGACGATTTTCGGTTTTGGTATGGGATTTAATTTACTTTTTGACTTTTATTATATAGTTAAATGTTGAGGCTGATGGGCATTTAAATCTAGAGGGTATTTGATGATCACTGTAAAGTTTCGTGTAGTTGAAAAAGTGTTGGAATTTCCAGCTGTTTATTGCGAGACAAGGCCTTTTTCATTCATTGAACGTGCACTGTGCTCTAATGGAATCCTTATTGCATAGCGAAGTAGCCTAAATTGAGTTTTTTTTATTATGCATGGTTTACTTTTTATTAAATTCGTAGGCTGGAATGCCTCGCGGCAATAATTGTGTTTAAATGTAGTAGCCTAGTGCTTCAGCCTCTGGCAAGCTCCAAAGGGGGCGGCTATAGGTTGAGAGCAACGTGTTGGAGACCCATGGTGTAACGAGACAAGGTCTTTATGCCGCTGTTGTGTAATTTATTGTCTTTAATCATGTTTAGGCTACGTTTGTTCAGGACAAACAACAACGAAACAAGATCAATACAATTTTCTTTATTTGTCATATGATGGATAAACAACCATAATATGCACGTCTTCTCATAGGATCCTCAAGAAATACGCACTGAATAACGTTTGGCTGTAGCCGCCGGATAGGTACCCGCCCACCAACATGTACGCGCATGAGAGCTCGTGCCCAACATGGATTTTCGTGCATGGAGCTGGTTCCAAATGCTCCATGCAGCGCCATATTTGAAAATGGCGTATGCTAACATGCCGAAGCTAATCTGCACGCTCTTGAAGTAACAGCAAAATAATAACTTCATATAACTCCATTTTTCTGTGTTTTTGTGGCAAAGCATGTTTATAATCCAACCCATCATGTGTTCCTCTATGGCAAAGCGTGTTCATAATCCGGTTTTGAGATCCTATCAAATTCCTGCATGGTATCAAATTCAAGGCTCGCATTGCATCCCAATTTGTTTGACAAAGAAATACCTTTTTTGCCTTCACTTTGTTCATGGCAATGTAGTAAAAAGTTGGTGTTGTGTTGTGAGAATCATCATGAGTGTACACACAGGCTAACACGCAAACGCGGGTCAAGTCAGGTCAGATCAGTTTGTGTCCCAGATACGGAACGCAGAAAAGTCATTTTTCATCAGTAAATAAAAATGGCATTTATTTCTGTAAGGCACACACCTCATACAGTATGTCTGCAGTATGCAGTATGTCATGTCCAGCTGGCAGCTTGCTGTGGTGAGATGTAAGAAAATGTAAGAATTGTATAATTTTATAATAGATTGTATAATAGATTTTTGTCTTTGTATTATTTAAAAATCAAATCAATATAAGTACTAATATATGAAATGGTGGCAGATCTGGGTAGCCTATTGTGCTGAAAATAAATATAGCATGTGCAAATGACACCAGGATAAATGCTTATAACTAAAGGTAGTGAGAAACATAGAGTAGGGCTTAGTGTTGCGTGAGTCAACCCGTTACCCGCGGGTCGGGCGGATGCGGGTAAGCTTGATCGGAAAATAACGCAAAATATACAAAGGATAGCCTAGGCTATAGGCACTTTTTTTTTTGTCAGGTCGGGTTCGGGTCGTTAATCAGCGCATATTTTTGAGGGTCGGGTGGGTGCGGATGAACCTTAACCCGCGCAACACTAGTAGGGCTCAAAGGGCTAAATAAAAAATGGCATTTATTTCCCTAAGGCACACACCACATATTTATCACATTTGCTCAGCCTCAGATAATCCCTCCACCATGGCATTGATATTGCCAGATTCAGTAGTCTGCCCTACATACATGAAAGGCAAACCGAGCTGCCATCTTGCAGTGGTGAGATACATATCAAAATATAAGAATTTTTATAATACGCTTTTCGTATTTTTATTATTTAAAAATCAAAATTAAATCAATGCAAGGCAAGCCTGATGCTTTTTCTCTACGAAGCTCCCCCTAGTGTCTGTATGTGTGCAAGCCCTCGCTCGGTCTGAAGCTCTTTTCCTTTTCATTGCATCTTCCATCAAGGGTTTTCGCTGCTTCTTCGCTGGCTCTCCATTATGCACGGTTGCAACAATTGCTAGCGTTTCGTTAGCCTGCCTCTGTGCTGGGGATGCAGGATGTAAACTGATCCCGCTTCTCGCGATATCTGAGACTTTGTGAGACTGAAGGTCGGCGGGTACGATACACCAAACTTGCAAGCGGGATATTCTTCCTACAGGCAGTAGGGGTGGGCAAGAGAGTCTTCATTCGCCCTGTAATGAGTAATTTAACCATATACCGACTTATGAAGATGATTAATTAACACGAAAACGTTGCCTGGTGTCCCTTTAATACATGAAATGTTGGCAGATTTGGGTAGCCTAGACTCTGCCGAAAAAAAACAATATTTATTTATATTTATATTTTATATTACAATGACCTTGATAAATGCTTCTAACTATGGTGAAAATGCCCTTAAATCAGTCTAGGGTTCTAAGGGTTAAGAACACTTACCAACTGTCCCCCTTCCAGCTCCTCAGCTAATCCACTGTTTGCGATTAAGCAAACATGCATTCAATAGCCATAACATTCAACTACAGCCACTGAATTCTGATAAACAATTACAAGAATCAACTCTTTCATTAGCCTGACGAGCCAGACCCACATTAAAATGTAGGGTCTGGGCACTCACCGTTCGCAGTGCTCAGTCCGAGGGGCGGGATAATCAGTTGTCTTTTAAATTCCCTCTGCACGCAATAGGACAGCGGCAGCGCTATGAGTCCCATGCGTTTCCCACCAGCGGAGCTAGTTGGCTAGTTCAAACGTTTGCCAACTTAATAAAAGCTTAACTCGTGTCACACTGTTCGCCAACAGCAACATCCATCATTTGTTTTCAAGTAGCAGGGAATTCAAGCCAAACCGTTGCAACTCTGCCAACAATCATTATGTTAAGGCCACCTAACGACTCTATACACGATTTCATTGGCCTGATTGAGTTTCGATTTCTGGAGCTCACAAGCCAACGGAGAGTTGCTAGACTAGCCCTGGCAGCAATATAATTTGCTGCCGCTAGGCGCGCGTCTAGATTTCTAGGCTATGGAAATATGGATTTGCCATTCGAAATGTAGTTTATTACGCTCAATCATAGTCAGAATTTTGTTAAAAACCGACAAAAGGTCAAAGTCTGGTAAATTGTGATATAAATACTGTAACTCTAAGGCCTAGGCCTGCTCATTAAAATCAATAGAGAGCCTACTATATTGTAAATCAAAGCTTAAAGAAACTGTATGTAAGATTGTGGCCAAAACTGGTACTGCAATCACTTTCAAACTACTGTAGAGCGGTGTATCCCCTTCCCCTCCCCTCTGACTGGCAGAGCTGGCAACACGGATGCCGAAACACTATTAGTAGATAGGTGGAGGGTGGCGCATCAGGCCAAAACACAACATGACAACATCAATATCAGTTGAGGGCTGCAACTCCACTTTTTAAATGACAATATCTTGGCCAGACTACTGTTGTCAGTGATATAAGTATTTGAAATAACATGATTTCTTAATGTCTAGTGACATATCAGGGGCATTTATGATTAATTGAAATACATTTCTTACATACGGTTCCTTTAATAAAGACATGTCAAGATGGTGGCCTACTGACCATTTTGGTGCCCTAAGTGAGTGGTTTTGAGTGAGTGACATTTAAATGAAGTACCTAAAGTAAAATAAAAGGTATATTATTTACAGACCATTACTGTGTGTTTTTAAACATTCATGCTGTTTTCTTATAAATGGTGCACTGTCACTTTAAGAGCATTGATCTTTACGTTCTCATAATGCCTTTTTGCCAGCTCTTGTTTACAAGCCTTGTTTGTTGAGTTACATTGATAGCACAATATTAACAATAATATGCACAATGTTAAGTTGTTTTAAGCAGCCTTCATTGCTTTGGAAAGTATGTAATAACATGTTGCTTCACATTTCGTTTTGCAAATAAAAGTGAATTATGAGCCTGGTATCCACCTAGCTATCTGAATGGATTATTTTTTGTCAACTCGGCATATCATGTGCTTCATGTAAATGCTTGGAAAACTAATTATTGAAGACCCACTAATTCCATTCTAGCACTACGTGGTTGAGATTGAGAGAACCCAAAAAGTATCAAACTTGCATGTACCATGGTGTTAGTGCATTGTGACATTGTAAACGTTATTGATGAAGAGTGAAATGCAGTTTGCAGTAAAGCTACTATTCATTGGTTACATGTGGGTGTCCCCTCTGTCCTTTGGTGCCCTACGCAAAGTGCGTGATGCACGTGGTGGGAGCGGTGGCACTGCCAGGCTACACAATCTTTTTTCTTTTAAGTTTAATCAAGTTCACAGCTCAAAGCTGACATGCACTAGAAGTTTGTGTTTAATCAAGAATCAAAAAGATTAGCGTGGCACCACTTTAGATGTTTCATTAAATGACTTGTGCTATTTCGCGAGGCATAGTGAGATCTTTCGGTTTCGCACAAAGTGCACTAACTATTATGTTTTTCATATCCTTGTCTCTGAGCGTAGGCTTATGTCCATCCCGCAAATAGAGTCCGCTGCAGCCACAGTCATCTTCAACCAGTATCAGGAGATAACGTTCTACTATTTTGCGCGGATTTTTTCTCCTCTGTTGTTCTCGCAGTGGTGTTTGCGAATATGTATCAAAACAAAACACTGCTTAATTTTGGATTAAAATGCATTGTAATGCGCGTTACTGAAGTTTGTACCGAGTAAAATATTACCCAATTTTTTTTTGTAATGCCTTACATTACCGCGTTACCGCAAACAGCAATATATTACACTAATTACATTACTTTTGTAACGCATTACTCCCAACACTGCTATACACCAACTGGCCTGTAGGTGGCCGGAGACAGTTTTCTGTGAATATCTCGAGAACCGTAGGGCCTAGGAGGTCCACCTTTTTTTTGTATGTTGGTCTTAAGGGGGCATGTCAACCCATCCCATTACTACTTATTTCATGTATAGCGCCACCTAGTTAAAAATTAAAAAGCAAAAAATTAAGTGTTTTCATCACAATATCTCTGGCTGACATGGTCAAAACTGCACGAAATTGAAAGTGTAGGATCATTATGACACCCTCCAAATGCATGCCAAGTTTTGTGAACTTTCGTTCATGGGGGGCCTTACAATAAAATAATTTATGTGTACATTTAGTGACCGTACACCAACAAGGATTCCCGGGACACTGAAAGACCGGGGTACACGAAACATGGTGGGCATGTAACCCCACATGGATAGCATGGAACCGTCGTTTTTCGTTTTGATCTGTAGCCCCCCCGCTGTACTGGACCCCCGAAAGGAGGGTAGGGCAGACACAGTTTTCTGTGAATATCTTGAGAACCGTAGGGCCTAGGATGACCAATTTTTTCCGTATGTTTGCCTCCAGGGGTCATGTTAACCCATTCCATGTGCACACATGTGCATAAACAGATACACACGCACACACATACATTCACAGTAATCATACGTATGACACATACTCACACAGTAGACATATGTACGCATACATGCACATGCACAAACACACATACGCAGGCAAACACACAAGCACGCACACACACACCCACACACATGAACATAAACGTGTACACGCACACATGCACACAATTCAAGAATTTCTCAGAATTATGAACAGGCAAGATGCACATGCACAAACACACATACGCAGGCAAACACACAAGCACGCACACACACACACACACACACCCACACACATAAACATAAACGTGTACACGCACACATGCACACAATTCAAGAATTTCTCAGAATTATGAACAGGCAAGATGGGGGTGGGGTTGTATAAAATGAATTTTACATGTGAAATCTATGAACTAATCATGTTTTGGTACTTGTTGTCTAGCAGATATCAGTGAGAATTAAGTGTGGCTAATGCAATTTAGTGAGACAGTTAGAATCATATAGGCCTTTCAGCGTGATTTATTTTTGTGGAAAAAATGTGCTGGACTGGGCGGCGGTCATATTTTGTACCACTCTGCGGTACATCTAGTTATTTTAAATGCTTACGAAAATTTGACCGGATCTGACTGTATATTTGTGGTATGCTAGCTCTGTTTATTTACCCGCCACAGGGGCTGGTAAGTTGGCCAAATTCACCCGCCAGTACACAAATTCACCCGTATTTGGTGGACGGGTGCTAATTTCCATCCCTGTTATACACGCATGTTAAACATTATGATGCTCCGGACCTTTGCTTGACGAAATTTTCCGTAACTGGACCTCGCTGAAGTTTAATTGAATACCCCTGGTTTAAAGGATGTAATGCCCAAAACACACCCATGACTGATTAAGAAACAGATGAACAATGCGCCCGGCGTCTGATCACGCAGAATGTGGACTGGACACGCCCTAAATGTTTTTAAGCTTGGCACCTCTGACCATCCGTTTCTGATCGCCAAGATAGTTTGGAAGCTTACAGAGCTTACTCTTTAGGTTAGGTAAAATGTATGGACTAAAAACCACCATTGTATGGCAAAATACACCTTCTCTATATAAATTTCCAGAAATATATTCAATACCATAAAACACACAGTTTCATAACAAGGCAATCTTATTATATCGTTTCATAACCTAATACATAGCCTAATTATCAGAATGCCCAAACACCACTCTTGGCCTGCGCACTTGACCTCTGCTCCTCTATGACGTCACACTCCACAAACTTCAAATGTTCCTTGCAACTTACCGTCGGGTTTTTTCACAGTTCGCAGCCCAGGAACAGTGTTGCCACAGTTACCTTGAAAAAGTAATCTGATTACTGATTACTCCTTTAAAAAGTAACTTAGTTACTTTACTGATTACTTGATTTTAAAAGTAACTAAGTTAGATTACAAGTTACTTTATTAGTTACTTTCAGCAGCTGCCGACAACACCCCCACCGCCTCAACATAAAAATGATAACCGGTTTTGCCAATACTCACTATACTGGAAGTGCATTTTAACAGTAATGCCAACAATGTATAGCAGACATCCCAACCTAACCTACTTAGATACTGAAATGCAGATGTTTGTTCAATAATGTCTAGTCAGTACACCAAATAAGGAAGACAAAAATAGTAACGCTTTAGATAAGTAACTTTAATCTGATTACTGGTTTGTAAATAGTAGCGCGTTAGATGGTCAAAATAGACTAACGCGTTACTAAGTAACGCGTTACTGGCATCACTGCCCAGGAAGTAAACAGACAACTACAATGTGAGTATCCTCTGCTATTGTCTGACACAATGAAAATGTCCGTATTCCCTAAACCTTCAGTTGGCCACCCTGAAAGTAAGGCTCTTAACTAATATTGTCCCGTATGCATTTGTGTTTTGCAGTTACCGTTACAACCATGCTGGAAGCCGTTTGTGTATGTGTGTGCAAATAAAGTGTGTTTATAAATCACGTTGTCTTTTTCTCTCTTATTTTCCACCCTTCTGTTCTTTCCTCTGTTTCTTGGAAGCCTTTTTCTCTTCCACTTTTTCTTCTCTGTCATCTCCTTTCTCTGTCTTCCTCTCCTCAACCTTTTTTTCTCAGCTTTTTCGTGATTATTTTTCAGCTATTTCTTCTGTCCTTCCTTCCTCCATTTCTCTCCATCTAGGAAACACTTCCTCATTTCCTCCTACCTTTTTCAGATCTTTTCCCTTGCTGCCAAATATTTTTTGTGTGTTTGGGTATCATGTGATGTGTGTGGGTGTATGTATTTTGAGAAAATTGTTGACATTTAGACACCGAATTAAGCATTGGAAGTTTCTTCCTCTCCCATTTTTCTTCTCTCCTATCTCATCCATGTCTCTTTTTCCCTTGCTTCCACTTATTCATTGCAAAAATATATGTGGTTATTTGTGCAATTAGTGTGATGTGTATAGGTGGGTGCATGTATTTTTGTGACATTGTCTCTGAAGATTTAGACAATGGAGGCCTTTCTCTCCTCCTTCTCCCTCTTCTTCCTCTCTTCAATCTCCTCTTTCATTCTCTTTTTCTCATCTTTCACTTTGTCTTTGGCATCAGCGATTTCTTTAGCCAGCCTTTTCTTCTCCTCTTTCTTCCTCATTTCCTTCTCCAACTTTTTCTGCTCTTTCTCTTCCTGTTTCTTTGCTGCCAACTCTTCCTTCTCTCTCTTTTTCCTTGCTGCCAGCTCTTCCTTCTCTCTCTTTTTCTTCACTGCCAGTTCTTCCTTCTCTCTCTTCTCCTTCTCTGCAAGTTCCTTCTCCAGTCTCTTCTTTTCTTCTTTTGCCCTCTTTCTCTCCATTCCTAGTGTTTTCTTTTCCTCAGAGGCCTTGCGCTTCTCCAGTTTCTTCATTGCTGTTATGAGCTGCTTTTCTTCATCGGCGAGTCGCCTTCTCTCTTGCTTTTCTTTAGCCTTCTGTTCCCTCTGCAGGATCTTCATCATCCGTCTATATTTCTTTTCCTCCACTTTCACCTTCCCAACACATTTAGGACACTTCAGCTCCACAGCTTTCAGAGTGTTTTGGCACACTAGGATGGTGGGAGGACCATGACATGTGTGTCCCACAGGGACACCACCCTCATATTCCACTTTGTGTGGGACAGAGCAACAGTCCAGGCAGATGTTGAGTTCACTAATATTAGCACTGAACTCGAGGACAGACTCAGCAACGTCAGGGTACTCGTGACCCACCAGGTCATCTTCACAAGCTTTCACCATCTCCTCTCTCAATCTCTTCAGCTGCTCCTGAGTGTTCAGCTGGGGGTCTCTGGATGCATCCCCGGACAGAACAGGTTTGATCTTGGTGGGACGGGGCTGGACCTGCTTAGGCCCATTAGCACTGAACTCAAAGACAGACTCATTGACAGACAGACTGTCAATGGCGGAACCCACCAGATCATTTTGGGAGGATTTCGAAAGTGTCTCCTCTTTTTTTCTCCTCAGTCCAATGTCTAACTGGACGACCACTTCAGGGCAAGAGGCAGCTCTAGAATTCAAGGCAGCCAGGGCAGAAGGTGCCCTGGGTGGCTCGTTGTTGAACAGCTGTGGTGCTGGAACAGGAGGCCGCTCAGCCAAAGAGGGCTCAGATTGAGTTTTCCCGACGCTCAGAGTGCTGCTTGGGCAGAATGCATCCCTCAGCACCTCTGGATGTGATGGGGGCGCATTAGCGCTAGGCTGGACGTTCACCTCTGCGTACGAAGCAGCCTGGGGGACAGGCAGAGGAGCTGATGTCAGGCCTGCAGTGCACAGCTTGTTCCCAGCGATCTCACATGCAAAAGCATGTAGTGTGGTATCCAGTGAGGGCTCTGAGTGGTATATACAAGCCTTCACATAGCTGGAGGGGCAGGCGACACCATGAATACGCCTGCTTAAAACTGACCCCCTACAACTCGGCCGAAACTGCAGGGTGGTGCGCACAGGAAATCTTGGACGCACAGAGTGGGGAACCACCTCCCTAGCAGCATCCCAGATGGGAACCGGAACAGTCAAGGCTGATGATGTTCCCTCATGTCTCATCTGAGTTGAAGACAGAAGAACACATTTGAAACTGATATATTAATCTTGATTTACTTCCACAAGGTGACAGAATATCATTTGTTTAGTTGGCTCAGAGCATAAAATGGTCCTTGTTCTCTCACCTGTAACAGAGAGCGCAGTCTCCCCACCTCTGCCCAGAGACTCTGGTTCTCCAGGCGCATCGTCTGGCACCAGGTCAGCAGCTGTCTCCACATCACCTCTGAGTCGGCCATGGGCTCTCCTTGCAGGAGGGCTTCTAATGCCTGGCCAATGGTCCTCGAGGAGAGGAAGGGTGCTACAGTCTGCAAATCAAAGTTTATTTATGTGACACACACACACACACACACACACTCATACACGCACACACAGTTTTCATACCTCATCCACTTCTCCCTCCGATAGTTCAGCGTCATCATCTGACTGCAAAGTTTAAGTAGACTACTTGTTAACGCCCAGGGAAAAGGGGAAATATAAGGAAATGCTAGTGTGCAAATATTATTTCTTTTCAACGATTAAAAAGTGAGACATACTTGATATGGCTGAACATGTTGTGGTTGATCACAAGAAGACATCCTCTAGTGAAATCTAAGGAGAAAATTAGATGTATTTGGGATTATTACAAAGTGCAACAAACATTATTGGTGTGTGTGTGAGAGAGAGAGATGGTATAAGAACATATGCAAGTTATGCGTATGTTCTTATACCATCTCTCACACACACAACCACCTAAGCATACATTGTGTCTATCAAGTGACCTAATGTATCGCTCACATTTCATAATGTTCCTATTCGTTCAACGTTGTGGTTCATAGGTCATTTAAAACAATTTACTTAAATCCCATACACTTGTCTACACTACCTCTCGAAATCATTGGTCAAAATAAATCTACAACGTCTATGTCCGCTGTCTAATATACTTCCTACACGTAAATATACTATTTTAACTAGGCCTACTTTTGACTTACCACAAACGCAGTCGCGTTATTTCTTTTGTATGTCGTTCGTTATATGGTCCTATCGTGCAGTTCTAACTTCTCTAACTTTCCAAGTGAAGCAACAACCTTGTCAAATAAATTATAAAGGAATTGTATCATTATGACGTTGAAATTGTGTAATCCTTACCTGGACAACAGGTGGCGTCACAAACATTGACAGTAGACAGACACGCGTTCTACGAGCTCTATAGGCTACATTGTTCAGTCCTGCCATGTAAAATTAGATAACAGCCTACAGTGAAAGGCCATCATCATATTACAGTTTTAACACCTAGACCTAAGCCGCTTCCACCCCACATATGGTTGTTATAAAACGTGGCTGTGAAGTTCAGAGTGAGCGCTTGAATTAAATTCGGCATCTTTTGTCTTGTGTGTCATTTGTTATTTTGTAAATTTGTTTGATTATGTCTTGGTGTCGCGGGTACGCTGGCGACTACGCCGCTCCGCCGGGCATCTTTTGCCTTTTGTGTCAATGTCTTATGTGTGGAGCGCTTTGGGTTGCACTCTGTGCATGTGAAATGCGCTATACAAATAAACTGACTTGACTTAAATATGAATAGCATAGGCTACACTACGTTATCTGTAGCCTACTGGCCTTGACACGTTTTCACTGTAGGCTAGCCTATACTTAACGCAATTATCGGAGCACATAACTTAAGAGGCCTGTGGAAATTCATCTGCCAAATCTCTGACATTTTAAAAACATATTATTCATATTTGCAATGACTGCGACGCTCTCTTCAGTCACGCAGGTTACTTACCCCTTTTGAAACTGATCATGACGGATGTTGTATGAAATTGATGTATAGCTTTTTAATCAAAGAGCAGCATGCGCCTGTTTTGCATTTCGAACATCTGTAGTATATTACGATGTTAAACCAACACAATAAATCCAAACCCACTCGATTTTAGATGTCCCGCAGTGTCCCACATTAGGGCAATTCACCTTATTCTTAATTAAATATAGCCCTATCACAACAGAAGAATGAGGGATGTTTGCCTAAATTGTTGATTTATTTAGTATTGCATTTAGTAGCCTACCCTCCCTGGATATTCACGATTTGATCAAATTTGTTTAATTCAAATCACATTTATTGTGTCATTATTTGATCATATCATATACACAATTTACCAGTTTTGCCACAATGTCTCTTTGTTTTCCCAATTGACATTACTTAACGCGGGATATACGACCTTTAACTGTACTCTCGGAAGGTCATATCTGATATGAGTGAGCGTAAGTGATTTTGCAGTTGAAGCCCGCCCTACACCACCCGCGCGGAATGGCTTTTATTTGCGGCAGGTAGCGCGCCGATGCACTATGACACATGGGCCCGCAGTAAGCCCGGCGAGGCAACCTGAAAATTGAAGCCACGTTTTAACAGCCCGACTGGATTTATTGAATCCGAAATGTTTCGCACTTTGAAAGTATATCTGCGCAACTGTGCAGTCAAGCAGCCAGTGCGTGCGTATGTCTGGGTGTGTGCGCGAGCGCTCTAGCAGCTAGGGTGTGCAGAGATCAATCCCTGCTGTCTGATCTTCGAAAATGTGCAGAGAATTAAGGCTCTCTGTAGGTTGTGGTGTTTTCTTCATGTGTCTTATGTGTCAAAGACTGAATAAGAGGTTTAATCTATCCTCTTACTTTAAAGCTGCATTATGCAAGAATTTTCACCTTTGGTTTGCAGGAGAGTGTGGTAACTCTTTTACCCGTCAGATCTTAGCCTACTTGCTGATACTTCAAAATATAATATATTGGATAGACATATTTCATAAACTATCTTATGCCCTATTTAAGATAAGCCTACCTTGCAGTAACCTATAGCCTATAGGCCTAATGTAGACAAGGCTACTTATTTGTAATACTTTGTGTTTTATTTCATGTTGTCAGGTCCACTGGTCCAAACTGAATTAGGACAGGGTTGGTAAACCACATGAACTAGGCTACATTTAGGATTTGAATAGATCAATAGCCAGTTGCACGAGTTGTTTTCCTTTCATCAAATATTTGATCATAACATGTTTCCCCGTTCTGTTTATAGGTCTACTGGAGTTTAAGTTCCCTGTTATTTCACTGGTCTTCGGGTGGAACAAAACGTAGCTTACTGGGATCACTCAGATCGAGTTTCCAGTTAAATTAACACACAAGGTTACAGACTAGTGCTCAAAATAAACTTCTGTTGTGCTGCCGTGGCTTGTCAGTTGGCTGAGGCTGAGGCCGTACTGCGATTCAGACAACTATTCATTAAGACGGACAGAGGCCGGGAACTGACGCGCATCCCACTGTCCGTCTTTACTGGAAATCGCCGTAACTCTTCCTGATCGAGTGTCCGAATTGATTACTCGTCAGATATCTTCTTGCTTGAGGAGCGGCGTACGATGGGAAAGTCGATCGCAATGGATGAGCAGACCGAGTCTGTAGGGCCTAAACTGAGCAGACGACACTCCTACTCTCGAGTGCTCCGGGGATAAACTACTGCCGGTTAGAGCGCTCTCGGTCACTCAAACAGCCGTAAATATGTCGGGGGATTGTCTCGAGAGCGCATCGTAATCTGCCAATGCTCGGTGGGCTGCCGGGAATCACGGTTGCAAATGGACTCTTCACTACAAATTCACGCCAATTAACCCAATTGATTGCGAGCCAGCAGGAGGAAGCAACAGTTGTCTCCAGTCGCCAGTCTTATCGGACCGCTCCGTTTGTATTTGCTCTTGTTTAGTGAGCGGGTGTAGGCTACGTGCTCCTCCTTTCTCAATAGCCCAGTGATAGTGAAACCTAACAATTCCCAAGCATTCGTTTTCTTAAAACGTATTAGAATTAAAAACTGTTGAACGGGATATTGCGTGCTTGCCAGGCTACATGTGTGTGTT
This sequence comes from Alosa pseudoharengus, assembly GCF_046254945.1. Lineage (NCBI taxonomy): Eukaryota > Metazoa > Chordata > Actinopteri > Clupeiformes > Clupeidae > Alosa > Alosa pseudoharengus. The sequence goes on along the minus strand of NW_027468598.1, from coordinate 13,466,920 downwards.
AAGATCGGATGTCGGACACTAGATGGCAGTAAAACACAAATGATCTCAAACTGCACTTGGGTTACGGAAGCACTGGCATAGAAAGGTGGAATGCAAAGATGCGGGCCGTTCACACTCCCGAAGGCTGTATAGTCTTTTCTGTATATTCTTTTATTGAACAACAAATAGGTCTATACTATTTCATGTAGTTGTGTGCGTGCTGGCAGTGAAGGTTTATATCCCATTTAGTATGCACCTCCATTCCATGCCTCTACAAACATGTTATCCTCTTTGTATTTGTGAGGATATTCTCAGTTCCAACATGTTCAGATTTCTGTAGTTGAAACTGTGTTTTATGCGATATGGTGTGCTTTTATTAACACACAAAATCCCGCCTGGGTTTACAGCAGTTGGGGACAACCGTTTACCTCACATTACGCTTGTTATGGGCCGTCTACCAGTTCAACTTTGGCTGTTTTATTGCGCGCCATTAACATTGCAGAGAACAGGCAAAAAGTCTGGATCTGATGCAAGAACGTGATATAAAACAGGAATATCCTGCAAAACATTTAACGTTCACTTGACCCCCCCCCCCCCCCGCCCATAGTCCTGAAGGCGTGCAGAATGCCACTTTATTCTCAGTGTCCTTTCTAATGTTCTAAAACATGTCCGGTGGCATTGGCCCAAATGCATCTAAAACGCCACTGTACAACTTCAAAATAAGGAAATTGAATTCTTCCAGTCAGTCAGTGACGAGGATTTATGAGTTATTCTGAAAGGACTGTTATTACTGACACAATGCTCCTCGTCCAGTCCCTGGTTCATCAGAATCATGCCTCATGATGTGAGAACGTTAATGGGAGTCGAATGCTCTCACCAGGAGACCGCTGCATGCGGCGTCTTGGCATCTTTTCTGCTCCAACGAGCCGGCGGCTTCACTCATCTATTCAAGAATCGAGCAACACGCAATCCCAGCCCGTTTTCTCTGCGACTGAAGCTCTCATACAATAAACCCACGCATGCCAGACGGTCGAGGGCTGCTGGAGGAACAAAGTTGTAGAAATATGGCTTAAAACATAATTTCAGATTTGAACATTAGAAAATAGCCTAGGCCTATTGTTTCGGCAATTTATTAACTTGTACCTTAATATTTATTTGAGCATTTTCTGCTCATCACTTACAATGTTGTACAATAAATGTAAAGGTGAAGGCCTATATTAAATTAACATTCGTTGTCTTTCTCTACGCTCCAAAAAATAAACCAAACTCTTGCGGTCGAACACGGTTAGCTTTCAATTTGAGGTCCTTTGCATTTCTTTAATTGTGTAAAAAATGAATGAAAACAAATATGCCAACAATGTTAATATCGTGGAAGTGGTGTTGCAGCAAATGTCGACCAAATGCGCTCGGCGAATACATTCTCCAGAATCTCACAGCTGATGGGACTTGGATGTGCGCTCGACACTTTAATATTGAACTTCGGTTGAAAAGTAAACAGTGGTCAGCGACCAGAGATGATTTCTGCTTTCTGGAGTAAAAACCCTAATAAGTATTGTATGGGCTGTATGTACTTTGCCTGTGACCACAGCGCCTGCGGTTTTTGGAATGTTTCCGCTTGTTTCAAACGAACAGGCAGGGAAGACGGGAGCATAGGGGAGGAGAAAGGGAAAGTAGCGAGAGAGAGAGAGAAAGGGAGAAAGAGAGGGAGTGAGTATAGGAGCTAGAGTGGTAGCGGGCTGTTGGCAGTTCCTTCGGCTGGTTAAAATGTGCTTGTTTACGGGTCTTCTCTCTCTTGGTTCTCCAGAGAGGGGCACCCTCTCGCCGGAGTATGCTTTCTCAGTCACTCGCCGTAGCCGGGCTGGGATCCCGGAATCCTACTCAGTCTCCTGACACAATATTTTTACTTCAATATTTTCACTTATGAATTATGAACAATTGAATAATAGCAGGAAATGATGCCAATATAATTATATTAATTAAATAGCTGGGGTGAAAGACCGGTCGTAAAAACGAAGTTAGTGTAGAATTGCTCTCTTGAATGTTCTTGGCGGGATATTTTTTCCTCAAATGCAAAAGGATGTGACAGAACCACTTACATTCAAACTGTAGCAACACTGAGCTACTGTTAGTCAAGCCATGGTTTTATTTTATTGCTTTATTGCAGCTTCTGAATATTTGATAAGAAAAAGGATAATATATTAGGCTATCAACTGTGACTGTTACTGCACATATTCATTGGTTTTTAACAAGTATGTAACAAGTATAGCAAATGTCTCTTCAATGTATTTTATGTTACGCATTTATGTATTTGATTGTTGATTTATAGAACATATAATACACACACATAAAATATCAAGTTATTAACGTTATTGTTATGTAATCATACACCATCTATATTTTGGTCATCGTCTGGTTGTATTGTGTGAGAGTTTGAGGGGTGCCTGGCTGGACGCTGCCCGATGAGAAATATCCCCGTTGATCACTTGATTGATTACCTCGCGCAAAGGTCACGCGGGCGCGGCGTAATTTCCTTGCGCCTCCAGGCTCTCTTTTCACTCTCGGTCTGGCTCCAGAGCCACCCGAGTTTACAAATTATGTTTTTATTTTAACCCTTGCAGCACCACCAGCACATAGGGATGATAGTACAGAGATAAACTAGCCTACACACACACACACACGCGCATTTTTTATGACTGTTATTAATAGTACAACCCACGACTCGCAAAACATGTAATGAATATAATTAGGTAAAGATAATAACGGCACTGTGTAAATTGTGTGCCCCCTTTGTTTGATAGGGTTCATTTTAAACCCTGGGATGGGCTAATAATTTAGCGGTGCCACCAAAGGCCTCGAACCCAATTAATATCCCGTAATTACAGCCTTCGGGTTCAGCCCGTGATACTCTCGACTTGCACCGGCGTCTCCATTCTAAGCCATTGGTGTCGAGGGTGAACAACATCATGTGTTTCAAAATGTGTGTGTGTGTGTGTGTGTGTGTGTGTGTGTGTGTGTGTGTGTGTGTGTGTTGGAAGGGGAGGGATACAGTTGAGTTATAGCACGGAATAAGCGAGGGGATGAATGAAATACCTCCTCTTCCATTTAGGCAAATTGGAGCGCGGTGGCGGAGCCCTGCAGCACGCGCCCCGCACAGCCAGCCTTGAACTGTGGCAGTAGAACTCGTTCATATTCTTTCTTTTATTTTTTTTTCTCCCTCTCGGTTTGACACAGAAGAAAAAGCGAAGCTATTCAGCCGACGTCTTCTTGCAATGGTGAACATTCTCTCACCTTATGCCATTCTCTCTATCTCTCTCTCTCCTTTTTCTTTCTTTTGGAAATTAGGCACCAATGGCATCTGAATGGCATTGAATCCAATGGCATCAAATGGAGGTCATGCCTCCATGACCGGTCAACATTATTGTCATCAAATAAACTAGACAACAAAAACAAGACATGAAGATGCGTTATAAGTTCTAGTCATGGGCCTACTGTAAGGTAAACTACTTATAGTAAGAAACACTATAATTCTTCAACAGTTTGTCTCTTGAATTTCCCTTAGGGATCAATAAAGTATATCTATCTATCTATCTATCTATCTATCTATCTATCTATCTATCTATCATATATAGAACCATAACTCGGTAACACTAGACCTGTGTAGTGTCTGCGACTGCGCCTTCTTATTTTGATCACATGCGATCTCACGGAGGGCAATGCCTCAAGACCATGTCCAGTCCAAGAGCAGTTAAAGAATACGAGAGTTCATAACAATGTGGATAAAGGCTACCAATGAGAAATAAACTAATAAAAATAACAGTGTTTATTGTTTTCTTTCAGTGCATTTTGTAGAAACCATTAAAAAAAACAGGGGTGTCCATTCGGACCTCCTTCGGCTCCATCCAGGCGTGATGATGTCATGACGTTATTTAGTCCATTTGAAAATACTTTCTAATCCTAAGAGGTTCACGGGCAAGGTCAACATGATGTCACACGGCCCTAATTAATGAGCGTTTAACTTAAATACCTTTTGTAACTAATAAAGTCACTCTCTTCGACTGCTGAAATTACGAACAATCAATAACAAATAATAATTAATAGGCCAAGTAATAATAATAATAATAATAATAATAATAATAATAATAATAATATGATCAAACAAAAATGCGGGATTGTGACACCAATTGTTTAGAAGCTATACATTTTGAATACCAAAGATCCATGCAATAGCCTAGGTTTACTTTTAACGCTTTGCTGGACATTTTGTCGCACGCTTTCGCGGGTGGAGAGAGGCATCACCCAGCCGTGACTCATTCATCAAGCGTTTTCCCCATGAAGCACTTTTTCCCACCTCCGATTATCACACCTTATTAGTGCGCTGTTTTAAACGCCGAAAGATCATTTATTAGGATCCGGGGACATTTCTGGAGATTGCAATTTAGCCCGCGAGTAATGGAGCCTCTGCGTGCCGCATGGCAGTGGGCATTAATTCGGGGTTGCTACTTAACAGATTAATAATTGTCACCGCTGCCAAAAAGAGAAAAGTACAGAAAAAAACCTTTCGGCTCTGATTGCACACGCGCCGGAGAGGGAAAAGAGAGAGAGAGAGAGGTGCATGGGGGGGTGTGCACTTTCAGCTTTCATTCAATCGGGATTATTCATAATGATGGTCAAATCACAATTAAAATGTATAAAACTTTAATAAAACGGATTTTTTACATCTGGTTAGTTTGCCCGAACAGTGATTAATGCGTTTCAATTGAAATGGCTGAAAGTCCGGCGTGCTTGAGCTTCGAGAGCGCTCCATTATAATTAATGTCTTCGGTGTGCTCGTGGACCGGGTCGCGGACGGCTCAGATTCGCGCTCAGTGATCTTTGAAGATCTGACACTGAAAAGAGGGATCTTGCCGCGATTGCCATCTGACAAGATCAGAATAGCAAGTGTGATAAATCGGTACAAACTTTTTTGGCGGCGCCTGCCAGTTTGAGAAGGGGGGGGGCTGTGCGCATGTGCGAAGGTGTCCAAACTGACAATGCTGGAGAGATAGCGAGTCCGGATTGAGAATCAGAGAGTAAAGAAGGACATAGGAGAAAAAAAACAAAAGGAGGAAAAAAGATCCAAGAAGAAAAAAAATAACATACTCAAACAAACCAACCCCGCGCCGAAAGAGCCGGCACCATGAGGTCCAAAGGCAGGGCTCGGAAGCTGGCCACGGGTAGGTCCAAATATCCCCTTTCTTTTCCATTTTCAATCTGCCATCTTGTGCATGTGGGTCTCGAATCTAGGCACTGTCGGCACTTAAAAGTCAACAACCTACGCTCTTTGGGGTGCTGTCAGCGGTAACTTGCCTGCCGTGTAGCGCTACTTTAAAGCATTGTTGAAACAAGTCTGAATCGGGCTTTCGGACTACTGCCGTATGTTACGTTGCGGCGTGAGGCAAAGTCACGCACACACACTCACGCACGCTTACCATCACTCACTCTCTCACTCACTCACTCACCCAGTCTCATACATGCACGCATAGAGAATTTCTAGCACTTTTATTGAGCCACGCAAATGATACAAACTTGCGCTGACAGTGACAGAAAGTTGTCGGTAGTTGTTGCAGTTTACCAGCACTTGAGTTTGTGGTGAGCTCGTTCGCCTTGCGAAGCCCTGTCCGGTTTCGCGAACGTAGTTTCCAGGGGCTCCAGGAGTATAGAATCATTCCAATTTGCGACGGTAATATTGGCAGGTTTGGCGTGAACGGAGACCTAACACGACTACACAAAGCCAAGTCTCAATATAAACATGCAGCTTGCCACTGGCGTTCACGAGGATAACTGTCAAACATCCCCGAGCTCAGAACGAATTGCCACATTGGAGTGAATTTTCAAAGTGTAGCCTAAACAAATCACGCGTTTACCTCCGTGTTATCTTTACAGTGCATTATTACATCTGTTTTAATTTCTCTCTATTTAAATCAAATTTAAACATCACTGCTGACGTGCAACAAGTGAGTTAATCTGGTCACAGACCACACGAAATCACTGTGCCCTAGAGAAATGTTTGATTTGTTTGTTTGTGTGCTCGTGTGTGTGTGTGCGTGTGTGTGTGTGTGTGTGTGTGTGTGTGTGTGTGTGTGCGTGTGTGTGTGTGTGCGGGTGCGTGTGCGTGTGCGTGTGTGTGTGTGTGTGGGTGTGTGATATTATTACAGGCAGTGAGCGGTAATCAGGACTTCTTGATGCAGCTCTGCCTCAAGCTATGTTTTGTGTGTTATTTCACATCGAGGCTTGTGTTTTTCTCATGCAATGCCACGCCAATCTAGGCCGATTTGAACATCAAGTCCTGACAAATAAGTTTTTATATTCCTTCCACTGGTAATGCTTGTATCAAATTAATTATGCTCAGGTCTGCAAGCCATTCGTCCCCCATTGGCACGCCACAGGCGGGCAACTCGCAGTGATTTGGGGGTAATTCTGCTCTCCAGCCATTTGCCCCAGTAAAGTTTCTTATTGTGGTTTCGCCAATCTGAGTAAACATATGACAATTTAATATTTCACCTTTCTCCAAGATTAGTTATGCGCTCCAAGACCTGTTATATTTTGATGCATGTGCATTTGCATGTGTTAAAAACATATTGGTCTTCTGTTTATTTCTGTGTGCTTTAATTCCGACTTTAAATCTTTAAATCTGTCGTAGCCCATTCTTTGTGATACATGGCCAAATATATACTGAAGACAATTTTCTACAGTTGCTAAATTGTCATAGTAGTAAATGGGTCATAGGTAGATTCATCAAGACTGCAAGATGCAGTTATTCATATGTTATTTTTCCCCAAATGCACATATATATATATATATATATATATATATATATATATTTAATAAGAATCCCATAGCAAATGAGTTTGAAGAAGTTTGTGTGTGTGTGTGTGTCGGAAGGGAGGAAGGCTGATGTGTTAGGTATGGGATGAGACTGTTGAGTAGACTACATGACGAGCTGTCAAGTGCCTTTAGTCAAAGTCTGTGCGTAAATAAACTGATTTAAAAAACTTTAAAAAATGATCTATGTCATCTGTCTCTCTTTTTCTCTATTTCACGCACGCACATCCACGGATAGAGAGAGAGAGAGTAACAAAACTATTCTTATGTTAGGCACATTGAATCAAATATTCACACTTAACTAGTTTCCGGTTCGGCCAAAGATCAAACGGTAAACACGACTATTTTGTAAAACAACTTCCCAACCCCAAGGAAGGGAGCGTTTATTACACAACGCCACTAAAGCCATCTTTATTGGTGCTTACTTCAACTAACGTCCGCCTTCTTAGGCCTATTTTGCTGCTATGATTTTAAGTGACCACGTTTGTCGACGTAAAACTGATCTAATGGATATTGTAATGCGTGCAGGCTACCTGGATAAGCAGAACATTGAGCATATGTCGTATGTGAGGCTACATGTGTGGGTTCTATTTCACCATTTCTCTTATACAGTAAAAATGTAGCCCTGATATTTATGTTTTATCAGTTTACCTTGCCATGATTGATCCCTGACTATGGAAACAGCAATAGTATGTCTCTTAGCAGTGTGCCGTCTCGGATGGTGCTGTTCAGGTGGTGCAAAGGATATTGGAAAGAAGGCTCCGGTGGTCGGGCTCGACCCTGTTATGCGTCGTGTGGTCCCTCTGGCCTTTTTGTTACTCTGGGCTGCGTCTCTCCCTAAACCGCAGCGCCCGGGCCGGCTGCAGCTTTGTGTCGGTCTGGCCACAATGCCAAGTGCGCACACAATAGAGTCATGCACAGGCCACGGGTGAATGACTTGATATGCATATTTTTCAATTATGGCGCTAATTTGGCTAATACCTGCGAATATATAGAACAGAGGCTGAGAGAGAGAGAGAGAGAGAGAGAGAGAGAGCATGTTTCCTATCTGGCGAAATATTAACTGTAGTCCAAAAGAGGTTTAGGATTCCCTATCCTCGCCATCACGTACCGCTAAAAATAAAATCAGAGGGAAAAAAGTTACGGCAAGGAATTGGCCAGGGCCTCACCGCCCCTCCGGGCAGAACTCACAGTCATTACTTAGGCTGGTCTCTAAGAATGTGGATAATTTGAGGCGTATTTAAAGATTATTATTTATCCTAGATGCAAGGAGAAGATTTCTACCTATTAACTGAATAGGAGAGAATGTTCCGGACGTTCTCTTGAGACCCGCTCAGCTCTGGCCGTGAGCCAGGCACTGCACAATGTCAACATTGAATATTCAAATTCCCAGACTCCTCATAACAGCATGCCTCCATGCCTGCCGGTAAACGCGTTCAGTGTTGCCGCCGGTGCGCAAGAGGGGATAAAGAAACGCGAGCTGCGGCCTCATTCCAGTAGCCTGTATTTCTGTTGCGCACTCGTCGGAGCTCATGTGATGTGATGTGTAAAAGGCAGCATGATAAAAGGCAGTCTGCAGATTGGAGAGGTGGTAGAAGGTGTTTCCAAAATTGTCTGTCTGTGTGTGTCCAAGTTGGGGTGGTGGTGTGTGTGGGTGTGTGTGTGTGTGGGGGGGGGGGGGGTAGTCAGCCAGATATGCATTGTTTGTAACTCTGTTTCTGAGTTCAGTTATAGTAAGTTGGATGCCAATCATTATAGGATGTATGTATAAGACCATGTGATATCTTTTTATACTGGCCCTTATTGTGTCTACTTATGTCCTCAGAACGGACCCATGCCAACATCCTGACTTGACGACTGAAGACATTCAAATAATTCAAAGTGATCCAAAGAGAGTAGCCCATGAGGAGCCATTGCGCAGAAACCATAACGACCAAGTGTGTCAAGAATGAAGGAAAGGTTTTCTTAGGTGCACACAGATAAGGGTATGAATGATTAATCAATAACTCATGTGAATACTCGCACAGACATACAAAAGGCAGGTTTAGAGCAGTTCGATACAGTTGTGCTCTCCTACAGAATGAGAGAAAAGTTGTAGAACTTAGGGGTGTAAAGATCCGCTGTCTGTGTCTGAGTGTTATTCCTCTTCATTTGTTCATAAAAGTATCCTCCTACAGCCCAAATCGGATAATTATCATAAGCATTAAAACGAAGCTTTGTTAGCCATCCCTATACGTTGTTTGTTCTACATGTCGACCGACCGAATCATTCTCTACAGAAAAGCGTGGCTGCTCTTCTTTTTCTATACGAGTAGTGCCCTTGATGGATTTAAACCAAAAGAACTATTATAAAGATGCATGGACACCCAGCAAATCTGTAGCAACGCTTGAGCGCCCATAAGCTATAATAGTTTTATCAGTTTCATGCCGTGTCTTTGTTTTGACTTTGATTTAACTCGATTTCAATGCAAAGTGTCCAAACAACGAAACATCAGCGCGACAAAGGCGAAGAAAGCAACAGATTCGCTGCGCAACAATGCCACCTTCCGCGTGAGTGAAGCGTGTGTGAAAGACGCTCGCTTGTGCCCCCGTGCGCATTCACACTTCCTCAAGCCCCGGTTCCCCGACGCCAGGCGAGCGCGCGCGCTCCCGTGTGCATTGTTCAATGGGCCATGCATCTCGCGTTTGTCTGCCCCTGGCTCATTATCCACCCTATTCAAAACGGGGTTAATGGATCGGGCCATTTAAAAGGTGAGAGAGGGAAGCGAGAGAGAGAGAGAGAGAGAGGGAGAGAGAGACCGTAAGACCATTAAACGCCCGTTGAGCCCAGGGGAAGTCCCGTTGAGGCGGTGCATTCTCTCCATTCGTTCCCCTCTCCAACTCCTACCGC
>NW_027468598.1:13424691-13427191 GCF_046254945.1 Alosa pseudoharengus | reverse complement strand
ATAAAATGGCGGTTCATGATTAATATTGGTCCTCAATTTAACTCCAAATCTCTTAAAAGTACAAGGAGACTAGCCAAATAAAAACAATTTATGACTGCTTGTTCATGAAATTCAAACAAATCATTGAAAACAACACCCTTTCTTACATAATCAAAGCACATTAAAGATGTTTATTTTAAGTAAAAGTATCTATTTTTTCAGGAAAGTTTCACCTTTACGTTCAGTCCACTGTTAAATATTTCCAGCTGATGTTATGGGGCAGAATAATGACTTTTATTATCTTAAAGCCAGCTATTAAAATTCCCTGAACCCTCCTATTTCACCTGATCAGTTAGAAGAAAATTAATTCCTTATCTGAACTTAGTCTTTGACTTCATTCATTCTAAGTACCATGTAAATGCATGTATTGTGGGTGTGGCTTAGTGACCTTGCAATCTGCATAAAATAGGAATATTAATACATGGCTCACTGAAGATTGAAGCTATTCTTAATTGTGTGGTTGGTCCTCTGATTGACATTAATTCACTTTAATGAGGGTGTTCAGATGTGTTATACATGTTTTGTACAAACTTAATTTCCTTTTATTTTACCAAATTGCATTGTATATGATTTATGTTAAATATATGATTAAAATGATTACAAGCAACAAAACAAAAAAATACATTCTTAACATTGAATGATATCATTAAATTTTACTTTTTTGTAAGGTTTGAGATTAAAAACTCTCAATTGAAATATTTTCCCCAAAACATTCAGAATATCTTACCGCATGGCGTGACATCTGGTTTACATTTGACATTGAGCTTTAATGCATTCTGCTTATGTTAAGTATATTTACGCTCTCAACTTAAACAGCATGTTGTCTAACCCTATCAGCAATTTGCAACATACAGATAAGCAACAATAAAAAATGGAATCAGAATAGCACGTACACATTTCATGTTCCCCGTTGAGAACATGTTTGCTTACATTGGTATGTGGACACACTGCCATAGTACTTTGAATAGATTTATAGTCTGCCTAAAACAGTAATTAAAAGCTGCCGCTAAAACAACTAATTATTGATTAGTCCATTAAATGTCCAGGCTAATACCATCCATCATATCCTCAACCTTTATTATTATGTAACTCTCAGTATGTAGATATCAGCTGCAGTGCCCAATGCATGCATTTGTAATGTATTATAAATGTATATGAAGAGATTAGAGTTAATAGTATGACTGCTGATGAGTCTCCAGCATGCTTTTTAAACAGCTGAGTACCTTATATTTTGAAACAGCATAATGCATACTTGTTTAGAGAAAAAAAGAAATAGTAAAAAGTGACAAAGACATTTTTTTCTTTAAAAGCAGACTTTGCTATCAAATTCAAACTGTATATTAGGCTATAGAAAGTTTAGTTTAAGCTCTTTACTTCGGAAGAGGGCGCTTGATTTCATTCTTGTGGTGAAATGAATGGAGGGGGTTTGGTTTTGTGTAGCTAAGGGGTACACTCAGATTCACACACACACACACACACACACACACACACACACACACACACACACACACACACACACACACACACACACACACACACACACACACACACACACACACACACACACACACACACACACTCACACAGTCTCTCCTGGTGCAGTGTGTGCTGATAGGTGATGCTGGTCTCTCGGTGAGCACAGGGCCGTTTTTCTCCACGGGTAACCTGATAAATTTGAGTATCGCTCACTCACTGCTTCCCCTCCTCCTTCCAAAACCCCCCAAACCCCACACCCTTCACCCCCCATACCCCCCCTGCACCCCCCTCCCTTGGCCTGGGGCACTAATGCAGCCCATGTGCTCGCAGCTCCCAGAATGCACAGCTGTCTCATAAAAAGAATATTTTGGGTTTAAGAGGAACATTATTACATCACTAGTAACATTCACTATCGCATGGAGCCCTCTGCTAAGCTGCTAATGGCTCATTTCAGCATGACTATCAGGAAACACTGTACAACTTTCCACACAATACATTCTCAGTTACACACACACAGGTGGGGGCAGGTGGCAATGGGCACATTTATTGAAAAGGGGGCCTGATAAAAAAAAAAAAAAAAAAGAAAGTTTCAACTTTTTCTTTTTCACCCTCTGGCAAGTCTGTTGAACATTTTCTCCTGCTGGCGAAATAAAAAGTGGAAATGAAACCCAAACGAAATCAAATAAAGCTCAAAGTGACACCTCGAGCGTGTTAAGCGGAGGCGCGAGCGGGCAGCTCGGGTCTGCGTGCGGCGCGGCGCAGGGCGTTGCGTGGGAGAGGAGCACATCGGTGGTTTATGGTCGGACGAAGGGTGGCGTGTTTCAAGTGGGAGTGGGTCATTACGGAAGGTTCCAGAACAGAATGGCACTCATTAGCGTGCAGCATGTGGCTCAGGTTAGCCTCCGAACAGCACACACAGTAATTAGACGGAGCAGAGCGGAAGAAAAAAGGGGGACCGGGCAAATGCTGACCACAGAGTGTGTGT
>NW_027468598.1:13402191-13414691 GCF_046254945.1 Alosa pseudoharengus | reverse complement strand
GTGTCTGGTGTTTAATGCTGTTTGTTTGTAATGACTCGGAGTGGCCGAGGATCTGTAACAGAGTGATAAATGAGACAGCTAGTGCCTCAGAGCAGCAGAGACAATACACACACACACACACACTCACACAGTCTCTCTTTCTCTCTCTCTCCCTTTTTCTCTCACATACACACACACACACACACACACACACACACACACACACACACACACATTGCTTTGCAAACACTAATGTGAACAGGGTGAATGATTAAATAAGCAAGCATTTTAAGCTCCTTTATGTCTGAAGTAGTGACGTATATTTAGGTATATTTTGTGTGTATTTATGTGTGTCTATGTATATATGATTGTTATCAGAGAGGAGCATGTTTCGATGGGGTCTGTGTGTGTGTGTCTGGGCACACGAGACCCTCCATTGTCCATGTAAGGTCATCTAATGTTCAGTGAGTTCAGGTTCTTTTAGAGCACAACCCCACCTCAATCCTCACAATCATGTCCTTGAGTCATAACGATGATGTGAGAAAAGAATAAACAAGAAACAAACACACACTCATACTCCCACACACACACACACACACACACACATACACAAATAGTGTACATATGGGGACAGGGGCATTGTTGGGACAGGAAAGGATGGGTTGAATATCCCTTGCAAGACAGGAAGCAGAGTCATTCTAATGTGAATGAATGGCATGGCATTTCAGTGTATGACATCACTCAGCCAAATTTATTTTATGCACACACACACACACACACACACACACACACACACACACACACACACATACAAAGGAGGAAAGGGAAAATAGATAGGGCCCCTAAGTCTAGTTTCAGAATTAATAGAGGAGACAGTGGAATATTTTACGTCATACCTATCTTTACAAGTGGCCACTGTGTATTACTGTAAACAATGTTTATACTCCATGGCAGCGCTGGAGGCTGCAGTCAGTGGTACCCTCAGGACATGAGAACCTTTCCCAGGTGGAAATGGGTCTCTGAAGAGCTCTTTACGGTGTCATGCAAACCTAGAAACGGCTTTATAGGACACTGAAACAGCTTGTGTGATGATGAGGATGGCGCTCTCAATAAGTACATTGTTCAATTTAAACACGAGGAAACATACCTGCGTGGTGCCAAGGAAATATGCCTCCCATAGGCATGAAACCAAACTTTACTTATATATACACACACGCACGCACACACACACACACACACACACACACACACACACACACACACACACACACACACATACACACACACATGCAGAGCTTCACATACAAATCTGTATGTATTCATACTCACAATGCCCATTAAATGTATTCACACACTCATACACAAGCATGCAAACACACACACACACACACACACGCATACAGACGTCCACTGGCCTCTGTCTTAGCTGGTTGGGGTTGTACAGGTTTCTGTTCTGAGGGTGTATTTTCGGCAGGCCCAGCAGGGCCACTGTTCAGTACAAACCGCTGCCCTCTCTAACCACGGGCTTTTCAGGAGAGCTGGCCTGCGCATCGTCTGCCTTGGCCCGGCCTAGCCTGGCAGCGTGTTTGCCTTGGGTGAAGTTTACCTTTCAGAAGCATATATGTTTATGGAGCAGAAACTCCCCACGGAGCTAGAACAGCCCACAGGATGGAAGATCAAACTTTTTTTCCCCCGCAAATCGTAGTCAAATTTTATAGGAAAGTGCAGAGAAACAGAGAGAGAGAGAGAGAGAGAGAGAGAGAGAGAGTTACCTGTAAAAGCCGGTGAACTGAAACTTCGTCTCAGCATGCCTAACCGTGGTAGCAGTCTTACCAGCAGAATATATTATGCTCTCATTACTCCTACATCCCTGCTCCCTCTCTCTCTCTCTTTTAATTTTCCTCTGCCCACACCCCCTCATACACTTTCACTATACAGTACAATGTGACCGTTCTATCAGCGATAGGCCATTTGGACTGACCACAGGTAACACAGGAAGGAAGCAGCAGGAACATGTTCTGTACTAATATAAAATAAACTACTTATATTCTTATGAAATAAACTACTTATCTTTCAGTATTTGGCATACTAGCTGTTTATCTAGAGCATGTTAAGTGTATATGAGTATGCATGCTAACGCTGGTGCTAGGCCACATGGCTCCTGATCTACTGCTGTTATGTAAGTCAGTTAGGGCCCGTCTACACGACGCTGGTTTTTTTGAAACCGGTGAATTTATGTTATCGGTTAGGCCTTGCGTGTACACGACACCAGCATTTTAGGAGGCTGTAACTGGTAGTTTTTGGCTACGTTTATACAGTACATGGCCGGCTATTTTCATAAACGGACATTTCACCCTCTCCGCTTTCAAAAATAACATTGTGCACACCTGTCAGTTTTCAGAGAAGTTTCCCCGTGTATATATGCAGTCAAGAGCATGCCAAACCTGTCGGTGGCAGTGTTAGGAAAAACTCAATCCCACGTTAGCCAATCGGAATCCCAAAAATAACAAGTAACAAATCACTTCCTATTTCTTTTTTGAACTGTATTTGCAAATGCAAACAGGGCAAAAGTGTTTGCACAAACGTAAAAATGAGTACCACCTTATAGCATCCATGATCAGTAGCCAAACAAACTGTAAACATAGGACGCTCACATGACGTTAAGCATTTCTGGCGAGTAATGTGACGTTTGAGAACCTAAAACCCTGTTTCTCCCAGTTGACACGACAACACATAACCGGTGTTATCAGAAATCTCCACTTGGCCGGAGTTTTTAGATATAATTGTTTTCTGTGATAAAAACGGGGTTTTCGTGTAAATGAGAGGCCAAACCGCTAGGGAAATATCTGCATCTTCCCTTCGAGGCCTTTGTAACCGGGTTTCCGAAGTGGGATTTTTTTGAACCGCCGGCTAACTTTTGCCGTGTAGACGGCACAGCCGGCAATTTTATGACGACATAGCCCCACCCCTCAACTCAGCCACAGCACTCGACCTGACACGCTGCTTGTCAGAACAAACCAAACCATTTGTTTATCATATTATTTTTCTTTCCCGTCATGATTTATGTGCACATTGTATCAGCCTTTTGTGGCTAAGTTAGAAGCACACTGTTAGCTTAACTTAGTTAAACATTAGCTTACTACAACGTATGACTGACGCATGTTAATGTTTTATCCAGTGGTGCTCAGGCCTCAAAGGCTCAAATGCAATACGTAAGCATTTGAAATTCTAGCAGTCACATACCTTGAAAATGAACTTTATTAGTTTAACAGTTGAATTGAAAAATGAATTTTCTATAGTTTCCTTATTTCACGCGACTACAAAATCTTTCAGCAATGTTTTGTCTTCTACACGAATTACATGTGAAGCTGCATGGCCCGGCGCCATCGACTGGTCTGGCATATGCACTACAGCACTTTTAGCCGCTTTCACCTATGTGTGTGAAAGTTTTTTCTTTACCGGTATCGTTAAAGGTGTTAAAGCGGTAAGAAAATACACCCGTTGGTTTCGTGTAGACGTAGCCTTAGATGGCTGGTGCACATAGGCAGTGTCATTTGCATATGCCTGTGTGTGAGGTGGCCTAGTGGAGGGCATTAACTTGCTGGTGAGTGTGTGTCTGTGTGTGTGTGTATGTGCATCTGACTTGTGTATGAGTGTGTGTGTCTTGCACAAGTGTGTGTCTGTGTGTGTATGTGCATCTGACTTGTGTATGTGTGTATGTGTGTGTGTGTTTGTGTATGTGTGTGTGTGTTCCATGCACATGTGTGTTTGTGTGTGTGTGTGTGCGTGTGTGTGTGTTGAGCGCTGCTCCCTGCTGTCCGCGTGGAATGCCAGCGGACAGGAGGATGTACACGAGGGCAGGTCCGGGCCTCATTAACACTCAGCACCAGCTGTCCCAACACATTAGCCTCAGCCAGCGCGCCGCCCTGCAGTCGGCCAGTCAGCTATCCAACCCGCCGGCCAGGCCTGACCACCACCCCAGCCCCCAGCACACTCCAGTCAGCACAGTTCATGCCACCTGCCTCGCCATGGAAACACCAGCCTCATCACTTTAACCACCACCACCACCACCAAGCAGCTTGAGCTGCTAACATGCAAATCCCACTGTTAGCACATTAGCTAGGATATGGTGTATTGAGCAAGTTAGCGAGTATTCGCGAAAAGGCTAGTATTGTGGTGGTAGACACAACAGGATAGCTGAGACAGGCTTGTCTCAAATTTTCACCCCTCAATAAACTAACCTGTAGGCCTACATGCTAGCTATCAAGATATGCAAGTTTTTCTAAACTTTTTAAAGTAAAACGAAATAAAATGAAAACAAATTGGTGCTACCTAACTCGAGTTTCTGCAGCCAACATCTATAGCAGCCAGGCAGCTACAGTGCTACACTGCATGATTTTAAAGATGTCCCCAGAGTGTAGCACTGTAGCTGCCAGGCTGCTTTAGCTTTTTTTTTTGTACCGACAGTACTTTTTTTGTACCGACAGTACTCATGAACTCATGAGCCATAGGTGTGTAGATTTGAACAAAATCTGGTTTGGTTATTAACAGGAGAATTTACTGCCTTAAAAATCTGATTTTGTTTACTGTGCTCGGAGTTTGGTCCTGAGCTGGTGGGTGCCCTATTTCCGCCCACTCACTCGAAACATCAATGGTTAGACCGAGGTGAAAAGGGCGAAAATAGGGGACGGGCGGAAATAGGTGACTTTTCAATAGCCTAAGAATGAGAATCGTGGGCTCATCAAAACTGTTGAAGCAAGGTTTCCTGCAGTGAAAACAACTCATGCTGGAAGTTTAGAGAAATCCATTGAGTATGTAACTAAACTAAGAAGAGAGAAAACTTTGTTGTCAAGTACAACCAAAGTCCTTTTAGGCTAGTCCCTCCACTCGGCGGCCATATTGCAATGCTTTTTGGGCACTCATCGGGCATCCTATTCGGCAGATATGCGTGTGCGCAAGGCTTCACGACACCAATCTTGCTCCTTCGGCGAGTATACAACACATGATTGGCACGATGTCTTCACAACACACCATATGATTGGCTCAATGTATTCACTTGTCGACGTTTTGCCGGGGAAGGAGTGGGATATGCATTTATATATATATTAAGGGTGTCACGATTTCGATTTTATTTCAAAATCGATCGAAATTACATCTTTATCTCGAACTTCGAACTTAAAAGTAGAATCGACGATGCAGCCACACCCCCAATGTCACGTCCAGCATGTATGCCAAGACGCACAAACACACATGCACGTGCTGAACTGCAGCATCAACACTCCTCTAATTTTAGGCTGCAGCCAGTTAAAATATAGGCCTACACATCAACCTACCGAAATCAAAGCCCCTCTTGCTACTTTGAAATCACCGGTGTGGAAGTATTCGTTCATTCACATCAATTAAACCTTACTTAGCCTACTCAACTTAGCAAGTGAAAAGATGGTCTAATTACAGTCCAAAGTTACTTTAAGGCTTAAAATGCACATTTATAAGTACATATTCCATGAACACTAACCTTGGGTCTCTTCGGAGTGTGCTGAAACAATCAAATTAACATTCTGTGTTGGTTCATTTTACTATGTTCACGTCTCTGTTTTAGCCTAATGTTAGTTCTGTTTACATTACAACCTCGCGGTTGGAACGGTTTCAAATCGGTTTCAAAATAAAAGCCCCCTGAAAAAGAAAAGGAAAAGGCCAAAAAGAGTAAATAACATATAAGGAATGCATTAATAGTAATATTTTTAAAAATCGAAAATCGAATCGAATCGTGACTTTAAAATCAAAAATTACATCGAATCGAGGATTTGGAGAATCGTGACACCCCTAATATATATATATATATATACTCTTTTGATCCCGTGAGATGTGTAGACAAAGGCCATATTGGCGTTACAAACTAGCTCCACATATTTCTATGGAGGATTTTTTGAGTGTTGTGTCTCCTCATTAGAAAGTCTCTGGTACAACGTTGTCAAGTATGACGTCTTTAAAGCAAGTAAAACAAAATTAACTATACTGTAAATATTAACAAAACAAGCTGTGTGCAGATAGACTGCCCACCCCCCTCAGGTTCAGAGACAGAGTGTGAGCCTGAGGCTTGGCTGGTGGACGGACAGTGTCTCAGGGACAGTCAGGGCTGACAGCTCCCAGCAGGCAATGGGCTCATCATCAGCCACGCGCTCCACTTCCTGTTTGAGGGGATCCAGGGGTCAGGGGGGTCACGGTGCGACGTCCTCCCTTCGCTCGTCTCGTAATTAACCCCATGCATCCTGCACTTCCTCGCGTTTCACACTCGGCAAAGCACGGAAATATAAAACTGTACACATACACTAGCCTACCCTACGCCCCCCTCACTCCCCCACCACCCCAACACAAACACATACGCACACACATACACACACACATTAACACAAACACACAGTCTCTCTTTTTCACACACACAAACACATTAGTACACACTCTGTATGTGTGTGTCACACATAGAAACAGACTTGCTCTACAGACACACACACACACACACACACACACACACACACACACACACACACACACACACACACACATAAAGCTTCAGGAGGTGTCAGCAAGGGATGTGTAAGTGAGCCGTTTGCAATCAAGGCGTAATCAGGGCCCTACCCCCCCACCCCTTTCCTCCGGTCACCCTTCTCTCCCCTTACCCCTTGTTCTTCCCCTCTCTCCGCTCCTCTCCTCCCCTCTCCACTCCTCTGGGCTCCTCTGTTTTTTCAGACACTGGGAGCCTTTCCTCCAGAAGCCTGTTTATTTATGCTGGAACCCAGAATCAGATGGTTTAACATGGAAACACTTATGTGTGCTTCCCATGTGTGCTGGATGCCCGAGGCTGGGGTCCTGCAAGTGTGTGTGTGTGTGTGTGTGTGTGTGTGAGAGAGAGAGAAAGGGAGTGTGTGTGCATATGATGTGTGTGTCTCTAATGTGCCCTCTTCTGTCACTCAGCAGATAGCGGAGACTTCTCCCTTCTTCCCTCCGACGTTCTGGACAACATGGGCGTAGTTGACGGAGACTCCACTCTCATCACGCCCGTCGCCGGGGACAACCTTCCCTCCCCCGTCCTATCGGGTGAGGTGGGTTCCCCTCTGGACCACTCCCCCTTCCAGGCCTCCATGTTCCTCTCCGAGGGGGAGGGGGAGGCCGCGGGAGCGATGCCCGAGGTGGAGCTGCGTGAGTCGGGCGCGTGGCCGGAGACGCTGGGCGTGTGGAGCTGCAGGAGGATGGAGGTCGGCGAGAGGCTGGGACCGTGCGGAGCGGACATGATTGGGCTTGCGCAAGCACACGACTGGGAGGTAGTGTTAACTCAGTGCTTATATTTACACACACACACACACACACACACACACACACGTACACATGCACACAGAGTACACATACTTACACACACACACACACATACACACAACACACACACACACACACACACGCACACACACACACACACACACACACACACACACACACACACACACACACACTGTTTCAAGGCACTTTGGGGCACCTAGAAAAAAGGGACTTGGGGGGCCTTACATTGAAACAAACTGACTCCCCCTCCACACACATCATCACAATCTTCAAATGTTTTTTTTCTTTTAACAATTTTTTTCGGAAAGTGCATGCAATGCAGTGCATTCCAATACGGACCCCCACCACCACCCCATGCAAAACTTTTACACACACACACACACCACCACCCCGTGCAAAACTTTTACCTTTTACACACACACACACACACACACACACACACACACCACACACACACCACCACCCAGTGCAAACCTTTTACACACACACACACACACACACACCACCACCACCACCCCAACTTTTGAAATCACACGTTATATAAAGCGCTTTCAGACATACGTGTAAGACCGGAGGTTCTGCCGATGTTAAACGGTGGGGCCGTATATCTGAACGACATAACCGGTCATATGGAAGTCCGAATTCACCCGGTGTTTATACTACCCCCGACCTAGTATTTCCTCCGGACATTATGTAAATGTGCTGTGTCTGAACGAGGAGTAGAACATTCGGTTAAAATCACACCTAGTGAGAGGGCGTGTTGGTGACGTTTCTTTCATGCGTCCATGTGGTTAGATCTGACTTAAATGCCAGTGTTATGATGGAGTGGCATAGTGCTGTCCAGAAAATCTCCAACCTGGAAAGATGCAGACATCACGGAGCTACTGTCCATGAGGGCATACAACATTTTGATAGAACACCTGAAAGGAACGTTAGAGACACGTTAGGCTACAACTGCATGGCAAGGAGAAACGAATTCAGAAGACTGAATCATCATAAGCAGAAGGCGCTGAAAAGGCAGTAGCCTATAGCGACGTCGTTGACGACAATAACAGGAGTATTTAATAAATTGTTAGCCAACACGGTTTTCTGTTCATTGATAGCCTTCATGACCTGCTGAGCTCGCTGATATTTGCTGAGCATATATGCCTAGAGAAAATGAAAACGAAGAAAACCCAACTTTGTTCCAAGCTCCTTACGTAAATGCTACACATGGGGAGAGGATGCTTTTGGAAAAAATAAACCATGAAAAAACGAACAACTTCACTGTTATTAATGTTAGTATTTTGTTTGTTGCTTAAAACGTTGTATGATCTTGAAGTCTTGAGTTAGCCTACTGAATTGGCTGGTAGCCTACCATAAAGTTTGTGCATGCTCTCTCTCTCCAACGCAAACCAGATTTGGGGTTCTATAGCCTAGCTAATTCTGGTACATAACGTTGAAAACAGATAAATGTGTTTATTTGAAGCACACATACAAATACTGTAGGCTAGGTCAATTTCAAGTGCCCACTTACGTGACTAGCCTACTTCAAGTATTAGCCTTTGCACAATAGATTTCTTCTTCTTTAGCCTACATAATGATAGGCTATATTTTGTAAACAAGAAGCAGCTGTGACAGGCAGCGGCCGCATATAATCTGCGTCATGTCTCAGCATCTTGTGAACTCTACAAGCCCCCACCCCTCACTCGACAACCACACGGAGATTCTGTAATGTGCGTGTATGTCGTTCACACATACGTCCGTGTAAGGTCAGTATTAGGTCCGCAGTTTAGCATCATATCTGAATCATCCGAAGGGTAGGACCTCCGTTTGACAAACCTCCTCATATACTCCGGAGGTTATATCTGAAAGCGCTTATAAATAGAAAGTGCAAGACACATGCATGAAAATAACATTAAAATGCAAAACGTTTAGAAAAAGTACATAGATTACATAGACATTTAAGTGCAAACAATGAGCAAACAATGCCCACCGTCCTGTGCAAAACAACAACTGTATTTCTGCTGCTAGCCAGCAACAAATTAAACCCTAGGCACAATTATACACATACACACACACACGCTCACACACACACACACACACACACACACACACACACACACACACACACACACACACACACACAGCAAGACAGATACACAAATACCATCTTTCTGTTTACACGCACACACACACACACACACACACACACACACACACACACACACACACACACACACACACACACACACACACACACACACACACCCAGACATAACTAATTTATTCAACGTAAAAGATTCACACTTGACACTGTCTGTTTTTCTTTTCCTGCTCCTCTTTCCTTTGTAGTCTTGTCTCCCTGAAGCATACAGTGTGATTCATATGTTGCTGCTGTGAAATCACGAACTTTGTGACAGGTTAGGCCCGCGTTCAGGGGTTGATTCTGATGACAGTGCTGTTGCAGTTTCCTGCATATGACTGACCATAGAATATAAAGGTGCACATCGCTTTGGATTAAGTATATAATCAGCCGTTCTTGGAGACATCTTTCAGCTTGAGGCCCTAGGCAATGGCCTGCTTTCCCTACCAGGTTGCGATGGCCTTGCACACACACACACACACACACACACACACACACACACACACACACACACACACACACAGACACACACTTGCTCAAATACACAATAATGGGGAAATTTGATGTTATTCTGTGATGATGTCAAGTATACTTATTTAAGTAACTTATTTTGTTTAAGCAATGCTTCCTTTTTTGCTCATGAATGCCAGCTCTCTATGTGTCCCTCGTGTTTGTGTGTGTGTATGTGTGTGTGTGTGTGTGTGTGTGTGTGTGTGTGTGTGTTTTGCGTGATGTCATCTTACTGAGCCCCTGTCGATAGTGGCGGCTTCAGTTCTCTCAGCTCAATTAAAATGAAGAGCCATAAATAAGACTGGTATTTATCATGCCTAAAGACCCCAAGTTAGAGATGCACACACACACACACACACACACACAAACACACACAAACACATAAACACAGACACAGACACATAAAGGCCCGTGCCGATGACTGCACCCAATCATGGATCGGGTGGTCGTCATGCAGAATCGAAGCTAGGGTCACTGCACAAGGTCAAAGGTTGGCTGGGCTCTTGGCCTGGGGTCACTGAAACTAGCTCAGCCAAGGTAGGACTCTATGAGTGTGTGTGTGTGTGTGTGTGTGTGTGTGTGTGTGTGTGAGAGAGAGTATTTGGGGGGGGGGGGGTAATTGAGGATGTAAATAGTGTGAGTGTATGTGTGTGTGTGTGTGTGTGTGTGTGTGTGTGTGTGTGTGAGTTTGTGAGTGTGCTTGGAAAGTTAACTGCCCATTTAAATGGTGTGTTATAACAGGGACAACAGAGACAATCAACATTATACATTCATAAACACAGCAACATTCAGTATTATAATGTCTAAGGACAAGATACTGAATATTTGCAAAGCATTTTCACTATATATGACTCAATATTCCTCTGTTTGTATATTTGTACATGTATACCGGTATTAGTTGATAATTTTATGTATGTAGTTTTTTGTGCATCTGTAGATTTCCTTTCTGTATGTGTCAGATAATCCAGTGTTTGGTTGTTGTTGGTATTTGTGTCTGTGTGTGTGTGTGTGTGTGTGTGTGTGTGTGTGTGTGTGTGTGTGTGTGTGTGTATGTGCCTGTGTGTGTGTATATGTATGTGTATGTGTATGTGTATGTGTGTGTGTTGATAAGTATTTGTTGCGACTTTTGCTTATTTGTGTAATTTTCCCTGCAGATTTGTCTCCTCTGAGTGAGTGCTTATGGGCAAGCGTTTCATTATTTTAGACGGCGAGTCTTAATTCATTATGAGTGGTTTTATAAGTGGCCCATCTATCCCCCTTAGGGAGAGGAAATGCAGAGAACATAATCAAGTAAATAAGTAATATTTGCCCACTTCCACTTTTAATTTGATTAGAAAAGTCTCTGTCTTTCCACAGACAGATTTACAGCAGCGGGTGCAAACACACACACACACACACACACACACACACACACACACACACACACACACACACACACACTGTCTTCTCATTTTTCTTTACTGGATTTTACTATTTTCCCTCTGAGCCAAAGACAGACTCACAGGTTTGTGAGTTTTAATCCTCTGTTAATTTATAGTTGCTTTCAATAATATGTATTTACAAAGCTGAGAAGAGAGATAGAAAGAGAGTGATAGAGAGAAAGAGAAAGAGAAAGAGAGAGAGAGAGAGAGAGAGAAAGAGAAAGAGAAAGAGAGAGAGAGAGAGAGAGAGAGAGAGAGAGATGGGACAGAGGGGATGCTATGGCGTGCAGGCAGTGCTGTATCACTATGGTTAATTAGCGGCCTGACAGGGCTCCATAACTCTCTCCATTAAGTAAATAAGTTGTAAAGAATTTATGACAGAGCGTCACATTATTCAGCCAGCGATATTCCGCGATGACATCCCGTGCATTAAATATGCTAAATGCCGTCGGCATAGAGACCGAGCACCCCCCACCCCCCTCAGTACACCCCCCCCCCCCCCACACACACACACACCTTCCCTGTTGCCCCCCCCCTCGCTTCCCCCCTCCACCCCTGTAGACTGCGAGGAGGAACCGTCAATATGCCAATACGCGAGAGGCTGTAAAAATGAAATTGATTTGGTAAATGTTAGCCGAGATAGATCTGTTTGCCTTCATCATCAATCCAGCCGCCCGTGCGGGTGATGTCACCGGCCCGGGGAACGATAAACACTCGTCCCATCTGGAGGCTGTGATGAAGGGCCCCCCAGCGAGTGTGTGCATGTGTGAGAGAGTGTGTGTGGGAAAGAGAGAGAGTGTGTTTGAGAGAGAGGGAAAGCCAAAAGATGTTAGTTTCTGTGAGAATGGGTTTTTATACATCTCTGTTATGTGTTCATGTTTGAATGCAACTTGTATGGGTATCATTGCACATGCATCTCGCGTGCGCATTTGTGTGCCTGTGTATGTGTGTGTGTGTGTGTGTGTGTGTGTGTGTGTGTGTGTGTGTGTGTGTGTGTGTGTGTGTGTGTGTGTGTGTGAGGGGGAGTTTGTCACTGGGGAGGCAGTCACTCAGCACACCATCATCATAAATTGTGTCTTTATTCATAAAGGGAGAGGGAGAGTTATGGGGGCGAGACTTTATGAGCACACTGC
>NW_027468598.1:13379762-13382262 GCF_046254945.1 Alosa pseudoharengus | reverse complement strand
TAGGAGAATGCCACTCAGCCTTCTGATCCCAGAGTGCCCCTGCGGCCCTGCTTCCCAACATCAGTCAGCTCATCGTGCCAGCCCTGCCGCAGAGCAACAGGCTAAACATGGCTCTGCCCCACTCAAGCACTCAGCCCAGCACAGAGCCACACAGCAGCACAGCAGCACAGCACTGTCATCACAACACAGCTAACTGAACACAGTTACAGCAGCACAACACTGTCATCAGAACACAGCTAACTCAACACAGTTACAGCAGCACTGTTCTGTCATCACAACACAGCTAACTGAACACAGTTACAGCAGCACAGCACTGTCATCACAACACAGCTAACTCAACACAGTTACAGCAGCACAGCTAACTCAACACAGTTACAGCAGCACAGCTAACTCAACACAGTTACAGCAGCACAGCACTGTCATCACAACACAGCTAACTCAACACAGTTACAGCAGCACAGCTAACTCAACACAGTTACAGCAGCACAGCACTGTCATCACAACACAGCTAACTCAACACAGTTACAGCAGCACAGCTAACTCAACACAGTTACAGCAGCACAGCTAACTCAACACAGTTACAGCAGCACAACACTGTCATCACAACACAGCTAACTCAACACAGTTACAGCAGCACAGCTAACTCAACACAGTTACAGCAGCACAGCTAACTCAACACAGTTACAGCAGCACAGCACTGTCATCACAACACAGCTAACTCAACACAGTTACAGCAGCACAGCTAACTCAACACAGTTACAGCAGCACTGTTCTGTCATCACAACCAGAGACTTTCTAATGAGGAGACACAGCACTCAAAAAATCCTCCATAGAAATGCATGGGGCTAGTTTGTAACACCAATATGGCCATTACTACATATATCACACCCCTTCCTCGGCAAAACGTCGACATGTGAATACATTGAGCCAATCATATGGTGTGTTGTGAAGACATCGTGCCAATCATGTGTTGTGATCTCGCCGCTGGAGCAAGATTGGTGTCGTGAAGCCTTGCGCACGCGCATTTCTGCCGAAATGGATGCCCGACGAGTGCCCAAAAAGCGTTGCCACATGGCCGCCGAGTGGAGGGACTTACTTAAAAGGACTTTGTCACAACACAGCTAACTCAACACAGTTACAGGAGCACTGTACAGATAGCACAACACAGTTAACTCAACACAGCAACACTGCCAACTCAACACAGTGAACGCGCCCAAAGGAATTATTTATTGTCTCTAAAATGTCTTTTCTTTGTCTCACGAGAAATAAATCAGCTCTTAATGACAGCTGTGAAATAGTGCTCCTCTTGTCTTAGCCCAAGTCAAATTTAAGTTCAACTTAACATTTCAAAATGCTCCCTTCAGAGCAAGCAGTGAGATCTCATTTCAAATGTTGCTTTCCTACGGGGAGTTACAGACCCAGCACTGCCAGCTCCACACTGCAAACTGCAAGCGTTTACACGCCAAGCATGGCAATCCCATCATGATCGGCTGAACAAAGTTACAGACCCGACATCAATTCATCTCAACTCAATTGAGCTTGGCATAGCAAACATAACATTTGAGCCCATTTCAAATCAAACCATTTCATCACAATTCAAAGTCTCTATGTTTCTCTCTCTCTCTCTCTCTCTTTGTCAATCCACTGAACACTAAATGCCTATAACTCTCTAACACTATAAACTCAATCGGCAAAACTTTTACTCCGAGCTACCGCATCTTTACCCAGCCTACTGCGGATTCTGTGCACAACACCACAAAGCTATCAAAGATTCCTCGCCGACCAGCCAGCCAACCAGCTATTCAGCGTGCTAGGCGACTGTACGGTGGATAATGATCTCATTTGGGTAATGGGAAGTGACAGGCCGCACGACGCAGCCAGCGCGGTGACCTCACGGCTGCCGTGGGAGCGACCCCAACACCCGGCTCGCAGCGCTGCTAACCTTAAATTCCACGTTGGCCGGGGCCCGCTAACCTTAATGACAGAGATAGGATATATAGCATTGGTTTGGAGCGCCGCGTTCTCCGGGAGACACGCACACTTGCGCAGACAAACACAGACATGGACGCACACACACACACACACACACACACACACACGCACAGACACACTCACATATGCACGTTTGCACACACACACACATGCTTGTACCCGCATATACTCACACATATCTACACACATGCACACACACACATACACACACTCACATGCTTGCACACACACACACACTGTGATGTGGCCGTGCTCTTTGCTCCTGCGCCGTTATTGAGTCAAGCTGCTGTGTAATTTTAGGATTTCTGGTGAGCCTGGTGGCTGCTGCACCCAATAGCTATCAATCTGCCCCTTATAAAAGTGTCTGCCTACAGACCTCAGCTGCTTGGGTGCAGGGGGAATGTGGGGTAGACTCGCTATGAGTGTGTGTGTGTGTGTGTGTGTGTGTGAGTGTGTGCACATGTGTGTCTGTTAGCATGTGCAAGCGTGGGAATGACTATAACACTTG
>NW_027468598.1:13372262-13374762 GCF_046254945.1 Alosa pseudoharengus | reverse complement strand
ATACACACCAGCCGGCACACTCACACAATTATACATACAGGCGCATGCATACAAACGCACACACTCACAAAAACCTATGCTTCCTACAGGCCCTTGAAAGGTAGGCAGTATTAGGAAGATTACGTAAATGACACATTATGATTCCTGAGAATGTTTAATCCCAGGCCCTGATTATTACCATAGAGATGTTTTAATATGATTGTATACAATGGGGTGTGATATAAAGATACCACAAAATACAGTAAATGACTATGTTTCTATATAACATTCTCACTTTCCTGTTTATCATGGTGATTGCACAATTAGGCCTACCAGAATGGTAAAAATTGCTCTTTCTTTACCGTGCTTGCGTGTGTGTGTGCGTGCTTGCATGTGTGCGTGCGTGCGTGCTTACGTGTGTGTGTGCTTACGTGTGTGCATGTGCATCTGTGTGTTTGTGTGTGTGTGTGCATGTGTGCTTATGTGTGTGCATGTGCATCTGTGTGTGTGTGTGTGTGTGTGTGTGTGTGTGTGTGTGTGTGTGTGTGTGTGTGTGTGTGTTGCCAGCTTTGCTGTGACTGTGTCCATTTAGCTGGTGTGTGCCCACGGAGTTATTTGTCTGCTTTCAGACCCATGATATCAGTCCATCTCTGCTAACCTGCTATTCAATATATAGAAGCCTTTCTGTGACACCATTTCTCTCTCTCCCTCCCTTCTTCCCTCTCTCTATCCCTCCATCTCTCTTCCCCTTGCCCATTTCCCCACTTCCTTAGCCCCTCTCACCCTTATCCCTCACTTTTCCCTTCTCTCTTCCTTTGTAATATCTCTCTCTCTCTCTCTCTCGTATCTCTCTCTCTCTCTCTCTCTCTCTCGTTGTCTGGAAAAGTGTGTCTTTCTATTAGCGTTGATGAAGCTGTTGTGGTCAGGGCACTGCAAAGTGGCGCCATGGATTACATATATGGACACCTGCCAAGATGAGATCTCTCTCCTTCTCTCTCTCTCTCTCTCTCTCTCTCTCTCTCACTCATATTTGAGGATGGATGCCCACCCACCCGGCCCCTCCTCCCTCTCTCCTCTTGTCAGTAAGAGGGCACTTAACCTCCCCATCTTCCCTCTACAAATTCTGCGTCCCTTGACAATGGTTAGGTCATATGAGATAAACACATTCCATTAGAGCACAATGGGGAATGTAAGGACAAGAGAGAGAGAGAGAGAGAGAGAGGATGGAGAGAGAGAGAGATGAAGAGAGAGAGAGAGAGGAGGATGGAGTGACACAGAATGGCTGGGTGTTCATAACTCAGAGGGGAGAGGATGGAGGAGGTGGTGGTGTTTGTGGCGGTGGTGAAGTTTTTGTGTGTGTTTGCTCTTGGTTAAGTGTGCTGCTCGTTTAGAGGTGGTTTTAATTAACGGCAGACGTTGCGGAGGTCGTTAACAAGCTCATTTGCATTGAGCGGCTGCTGGTCCTCTAGACAGGGCCCCAGGGGCCCTCTCTATCATTTGGGCCTCTCTCAGTCCCCCTCTCACTCTCTTAGTCCCCCTCTCACTCTCTCATTCCCCCTTCTCTCACACACACACTCTCTCATTCGCCCTGTCATCCCCCCTCTCACTCTTTCCCTCTCTCATTCCTCCCTATCACTCTCTCACTCTTTCACTCTCTCA
Source organism: Alosa pseudoharengus (assembly GCF_046254945.1). Classification (NCBI taxonomy): domain Eukaryota; kingdom Metazoa; phylum Chordata; class Actinopteri; order Clupeiformes; family Clupeidae; genus Alosa; species Alosa pseudoharengus. Next base: position 13,373,124 of record NW_027468598.1, on the reverse strand, counting down.
TTCCCCCCTATCACTCTCTCACTCTTTCACTCTCTCATTCCCCCCTCACCATCTCACTCACACTCTTCCTCTCACTTTTTTTACTCACTTCTCCTCTTTCACTCTCCCTCCCCCTCTCTCAAATGTCCTCTTCTCTCTCTCTATCTCTCTATTTCTCCCTCCTCCTCTTCCACTCTCTCCCTCTTTCTCTTCCAGTCCATCATTATATCACTGTGTTGGCCCCTTTCTGTCTCCACCTCTTCCTGTCTTTCATTTCCGCTGTATGTGATTCCTGGCTCTCTCCCTCCTTCTCCCTTTCCCTCTCTCTCCCTCACTCTCCCTCTCTATCTCTCCCTCAGTCTCCATCTCTCTCTCTCTCTTCCTCACACTCCATCTCTTTCTCTCTCCCTCACTCTCCATCTCTCTCTCTCTTCCTCACTCTCCCTCTCCAATCTCCCTGTCTTTCTCACTCCCCACTCTCACTTTCTCACTCTTTTGTCACTCTTTCATTCCCCCTCTCCCCCTCTCCCTCTCTCACTCCCTCTTTCATTTCCGCTGTCTGTGATTCCTGGCCCTTGCTTTGTCCTTCTCACCTGTCTTGTCAGGAGACTCTGTAGGGGGGGGGGGGGGTTAAATGGGAGGACTGGTTGTAGTGGGGTTCAGCACATTCACAAAACGTCAGTTTAGAAAGGGAGTTTGAGGGGCAGATGTAGCCTTTGCACCCACTCGAGGCAGATTTTCTTCGCAACGTGCGCGTAAAAACCGCAGACTGCCTGTCGCAGGAGCTGAGAATGGCAATTTGTGCTTTTCCGTGTCATGTATATGCATTCATAGGAGGGTCAGGGGAAAGTGGGAGTTTCGTGTAAAAAGATGGGAGGAGCGT
>NW_027468598.1:13347262-13349762 GCF_046254945.1 Alosa pseudoharengus | reverse complement strand
GAGAGGAGAGGAGACTAGTGGAGAGGAGAGGAGAGGAGACTAGAGGAGAGGAGACTAGAGGAGAGGAGAAGAGAGGAGACTAGAGGAGAAGACAGGAGAGGAGAGGAGACTAGAGGAGAGGAGAGGAGACTAGAGGAGAAGAGAGGAGAGGAGACTAGAGGAGAGGAGACTAGAGGAGAGGAGAGGAGACTAGAGGAGAGGAGACTAGAGGAGAAGAGAGGAGAGGAGACTAGAGGAGAGGAGTATAGAGGAGAGGAGACTAGAGGAGAGGAGAGGAGAGGAGACTAGAGGAGAGGAGACTAGAGGAGAGGAGACTAGAGGAGAGGAGACAAAGGATATAGGAGATGAGTGGAGATGAGTGGAAACGGGTAGAGATTTGAGGAGGAAAAGTGAATTTAATGTAAAAAAATGGAGAAGAGATGAGAGGATAGAGAAGAGGAGAGAAGATGAGAGGATAGAGAAGAGAGCATAGAGGAGCAGAGTGGATAAAGGAGAGTGGATAGAGGAGAGGAGAAGAGAGGAGAGGAAAAGAGAGAAGAGATGAGAGGAGAAGAGAGGTGTAAGAGAGTGAGAATGGGAGAGGAAAGGACAGGAGATGATGAGGGGAGAAGACAAGAGAAGAGAAGAAAAAAGAAGAGTCATATTGGAGATAAACTACAGGGGAGATGGAGTGGGGAACAGACAAAGGGTGAGGAGAGAGGGATGAATGGAGAGGAGGGGAGTAGAGAGGTGGAAAAGACTCTAAAGACAAAAGTAGACGAGAGGAGAGGAACTGCTATGGTCAGAGTGAAAGGGAGTCTAGAAGTGGGGGATTCTGGTCTTCCGGTATACCATTCACTTCAGTTAGAGGGTGAATGTATGTTCTGTGTTTCTGAGTTTTAGCCACAACACACATACACACATACGCACACACACACACACACACACACACACACGCTTGAACGGCACTGTTTGGCCCTCAGCCACTGACTGTAATAGCAGTGACCCTGAGACCAACACCACTACTTTGTGTGTGTGTGTGTGTGTGTGGGGGTGTGTGTGTGTGTATGTGTGTGTGTGTGCACGCAATGACCCCAACATGAGGTCTTTTACAGTAAGTACAGTCCACTGAGCCATATGCTAAATTCCACTTCACTATTTAAAGCCCCACTGAAAGTAAGCAGTAAAATCAGATGTGATGTGCCATCCATCTGTGGGCCTGTCCCTAGACAGCATATAGTAGAGTTGTGTTGGTGTAAAAGTATGGGTGTGTGTTTGTGTGTGTGTGTGTCTTTCTAAGAGTGTGTATATTTTGTACATAGTGTACATGTAGGTGGAATAACTTTGCGTGTGTAAGGTTGTGTACGTTTCTGTGTATGCTTGTGTTTGTGCGTGTGTACGCGCGACCAACTTGTGTTTGTGTGTGTGTGTGTGTCTGTGTGTGTGTGTCTGTGTGTGTGTGTGTGTGTGTGTGTGTGTGTGTGTGTGTGTGTGTGTGTGTGTGTGTATGCGTGACCGTGTGCGCATGTGGGCGCACATGTGTTGCAGGGATAGTGACCTCTGCCCCGTTCTTGTCCAGGCTGCCTGGAATGTGCGTTAAGGGCCAGAGTAGTGTGCGTGAGGATCGGCCTCCCTGTTATATCCAATGCACTGGCCTGCGTCTGCCCGTGGACAGCAAAGGAAACCATCACTTAGACAGAGAGAGAGAGAGAGAGAGTGAGAGAGAGAGAGAGAGAGAGAGAGAGAGAGAGAGAGAGAGAGAGAGAGAGAGAGAGAGAGAGAGAGAGAGAGAGAGAGAGAGAGAGAGAGAGAGAGAGGACAGAATGAGTGAGAGGAATGAAGAAATGAAGACAAGCTCCAGTTCTTCACATTAAGTTCTTTTTAATGGACAGTTTTGGGGAGGGTGTAGAACCCATCCAAACCAAATCTAACCCAACCCAAAAACAGGTCAGTGTGTGTTTGTGTGTGTGTGTGTGTGTGTGTGTGTGTGTGTGTGTGTGTGTGTGTGAGTGTGTGTGAAGAAGCCATCATGCTGTCAGGCCTATGATCAATGTCCTTGGCTCTCTGAGTGCAAACAGACACTCTCTCAAATATAGAAACTAGAAAATAGACTTCAAGGTTTATCTTGGGGGTGAGAGGGAGAGAGAGCGAGTGAAAGAGTCAGAGAGAGAGAAAGAAAGAATGACATAAAAATGACAGGCTAAAGACATTAAGCAAGACAGCAAGGGACAGTGGTTGGAGACGGACTGAAATCTTATGGTGGAAACTTTTGAACACTTCTCAAAATATCTTAGTCCTTCCAGACTCTCCCAGGAGATCTGGAGCAATAACTGGAGAGAAAGAGAGAGAGAGAAAGAGAGACATAGAGAGAGTGAGAGAGAAAGAGAGACATAGAGAGAGTGAGTGAGAAAGAGAGACATAGAGAGAGTGAGTGAGAAAGAGAGTGAAAGTGGGATGTTTCTCTCCTCTCCTCCGGCCTGATTACTGGTCTGGTAGAGCAGACATGTCCTGCTGTGTGTGT